>NC_140928.1:14696954-15296954 GCF_045865225.1 Trachurus japonicus | reverse complement strand
CCGGGAATGTTTTGAATTTCAAAATAGTTCCACTTCTCCAGAGGTGAGACCCCAACCACCCACCCACCACCTCCTCACCCACCCACCCACCCACCCACACCCAGCCCCCCTCCCCCTCCTAGAAGTGACTGCTTCAGACGGAGGCTCGGTGTGTTGATGTTTTCAGAGGCTCCCACCAGGCCTCAGGACAGATAGCGGAGAAGAGGTTGGCGGTGGAGGAGGGAGGGAGGGAGGGAGGGAGGGGGCACATCGAATGTGTCCAATTAGCAAAGTAATTAGTTAATTAACGCGGAGGACCCTGAAGGCCTTCCTAAGCAGCCTTATATAGACCTCCTCCAAACCGACCAGCAGACCTTGAAGGCTTTACTAAGCAGCGCTGGGTAGATAGACCAGCTAACCAGCCCACACTGTCATCTGTCACACACACACACACACACACACACACACACACAAAGACAACTCTGGAAGCCTCTCCACATATCAGTTTGCATTCAGCGGTGGTGACATATTTTGTATTCACACGCAGACAGAGAATCAGTACGTTCAGTATCTCCATGACATGTGCTGTCAGTTCTTCTGGCTCACTGTTAGACCGGCTTCCTGCTGCTTAGAGCAGTAATAATAACTGGATACAGGCTGGTGGTCGGGCTGTCTTCCTGTGACACACCAGCCTCAGATGGTGATGATGTCATATCCTCCCCCACAACAAATGATGTCCAAGTGAATCCCTAAACAGCATGCACGCAACACTAAGTGAGCAGCATTTCTGGGATGGATCAGCCGTTCCAGTGACAACACCTGGAAAACAAATGAGAAAAATAATAAATCTCTTAACCTTATAAAGACAGAAGCAATCAGCGGTTTTTCTATTTGCAGCAAGTGGGAGAAGGAGATGAGAGAGAAAGTGAGTTAAAAGACTGTCTGCCCTGCATCGCTTCATAGCCACAGGCAGTTGCACAGCACAGGAGAAATGTGCTTACATCATCACATGCGGTCCAGGCATCCTGCAGAGGGCACTGCTAATAGCAGAAACACGGAGCGGAGGAGGCAACAAACCAACCCAGGAGGAACGCGGCGAGGCTCTCCCACGCAACTAGGATTTCTGACATTCTTGGCAGCTTTTCAGAGAAGTCAGAGAAGTATTCGAGCAGAGCTAACCTTTAAGAGAGACCATGTTCCAGCAAGCTAAGACCAGAGGCTTAATTCATCACTAATTAAAGTCTGCATGGGGTCCAAGGATGACTCTTTCTCAGAGACTCAACAACCAAACTATCCACAGTAATAGCCCTATGATTTGGACAAGATGTTTTTGCCTCAGCAGAAGCTGGGTGATATCATGACAAATGGATTGCTTGCTTAAATATTTTCCTCCCTCTTAGTGCAGAATGAGAGAGAGAGATTCCCGCATCATCTCCGCACTGTGACCCAGATAAGGTCCTCCTTGCCGGGATCATACATGTAACATGTGAGTTATGAATATTCAACAGAGGCAACAGGGATATAGCATCATGCTGCCCACACTCAGGCTCACTGAACCTTGAGGTCAAGTCTGTACATGGAAAATGTAGCCGGTGTCATTTTCCTTGATTATGTTCAAGTGTACTAAAGTGGGAGTCACAAAGTAACCAGTATAAACACAAGCAGCAAACATTCATTGATCCTATCTTCTAAGCTTCTCTGACTTGGTCTGCAGGTATGGCTGCAATGGCACACAGCTGCCTGACTCAGTGTATCAGACGCATCTCGCCCTCAGCAGCATTCTTCTAGGTGTAATAACAGATAGGATCACATGGCAAATGCCTTGGAAAAGATTAGAGCCATGAACTCACTGAAATAAACAGGATTCTTCTCATGACTCGTATTAACCACAGTTGCAACTAAACCTTTGTATGTGTGTGCGAGTGTGTGAGTGTGTCTTTTCGGGTCTCAGAGGCGTGTGTAGCCAGCTGCAGAGTTGTTCTGGATGCTGATTGGAAGTGAGTGTTGAGCGCTCAGGACAATTATGGAATCATTATTGCCGCCATGCCGGAGGCAAAATATGAACACCGTGCCATTTGTCAACCAACCACAGCTTTCTAATCAAACTCACATGTGTTTGTATGTTAGTCTTAGTGTGTGTGTGCTGTCCGGCATGCACATGTTCACCAGTGTGTGTGCAAAGCCTTGGCATGTTGGCAGTAGAAATGGAATGTCACTCAGTTTGCGTGTGCACATATCTACGGGGGCTAATGGATGAGTCAGGAACCCTACCCAATATTTTGTGCATGTATATTTGTTTAAATGTGTCCTAGTATCCAAATAGCCCACACCATATGTACCAACATGTGTGTGTGTGTTGGTAGTGGGTGAGGAATGCCCTGCCCGAGTGCAACTGTCTAAACACGTCCCCGTCAGCTGTCTCTCCGCTCCCTTCGTGAAGAAATAACTTAGCATGAGTTATTTGTTTTTTTCACCGCACCCCACACTATCATCTCACATTGGCTGCTGAGCGCTTGTGCATGGGAATGTCCCTCTGTGGCCTCTTTTAGACTGGGAAAAAGTGCCTGTCAAGTGCACGAACAAACTGGTGTGGGAGCCACCAGGAGGAGGATGATGAGAGTGGAGCGATGAGAGGCGGAGGATTGGAAGAAAACACCTCATGCTTTAATCAGTCTTTTTTTCCCCCCCCTCTTCTTCCTCTGCTGCCTACAGGAAGCACCTGTAATCCATCTCCCCGTTCTGGGATCGGTGTGGTAACGAGTGGCATAAATGTTTTAGGAAGATTTAATTAATTGATTCAATGAGTGATAATAGCAGGGAGTATTTATCACAGGTGCATTGGCTTTCATGGATTGAAGGAGCCAATGACAAAGTCAGTGTAGTGTGCAACTCCACCACTCCAGATGCTGTCATCAGGAAAACAGGAGATTAAATAATACTTTAATTTCAATTAGTTTCTTTTTAAGTTTTAACATATACACAGAGCACAGAGTGTAAACGATTAACTGCTGGCTCTCTCACTCTGTGACTAACTACAGTGAAGTGGCACAGTCTTCTCAGGCCTGTGTGTGTGTGTGTGTGTGTGTGTGTGTGTGTGTGTGTGTGTGTGTGTGTGTGTGTGTGTGTGTGTGTGTGAGTGTGTGTGCTCCAAGTCAGTCACTGAGATGTGTGTGTTGTAAGTGCACCAGGGATTAGCAGCTCAAACATTGATCACTGATAAGCTACAAAAAGTGGTCATGCATCTTGTCAGTGTCTGGGCAATGTTCTTTCCTCTCAGCACTCCACTCAGCAAGTTTCTATATGTAGGCTAAAACAATACAAAAAAAAAAAAAGACACATCGCCTCTGCCCTGCTGAAATCCCTGTTTGACATAGCCAGCCAAGATCCCCCCCAGACAAAAACAAGCCATTACCATTAGTCAAAAGAGATCAAAGACATATCCCAGCTGAACACTGTGTTAGGGATTGTAGCGCCTGACAGCCATCTGCACTGGTAAAAAAGAAAAAAGAAAAAAAGAAAAAGAATTAGACATTGATAGCAAAGGAGGTCCATGTTTTTTTTTTCCTAAGTGTCAGATCTGATAAATTTGTGCAAGCTAGCCTTCATTTGGAGGCTATGTATGCAGAAGGAGTTTGAAAGGGAGGAGTAGGAGAGGGAACCCAAAAGTGAAGGTACGTGTAGAAAGTTTAGAAGAGAGGATGGGGGATAAACGGGAATGGAGAAAGAGGAGAGCAGGTATAAACAGGGTGGTGGGCTAGTGGGGTGAGTTTCGATGCAGGAGTGGGTGAGAGAGACAAAAAGGGAAAACAGTAAGTCTGCCTGTCCCTCAGTGAGACAAATTGGCAGGGAGTTCAGAGCGAAACCAACGTCTTCATCTGAGAGCCTGTGGAGCAGCGGATGCCCAGGACAAATCAACACATCTCACAGTTTGCCTCCGCAAAACGCAAATACCATCAGCTTCAAAAACTATGATCTTCCCTGGAGCATATGAGCAGGGCTTAGCTCCTCTGGGTTTACTGAATTGGTCTGTGAATCAATCACAAAAACAGAATTTCAAAGGATTCGAGAAACTATGAGGTCTTTCTCTTTCTCAGACTTTAACAAAACAGACTCCAACATAGACGGCCCTGCAGACACTTGTGGCTACGGGGTCCCAAAAGGCTTTGAGACGTCTCTAGTCTTTTCAGCGCTCATAAGAGCTTGGTGAAAACAGCAGTATATCAGTGTAGATCTGTGCACCCAACACGGGGCAAGGACTTAGGAAGTTAGAAGTAAACAGAGAAAAAAGAAGAAAGACTTGAACAAAGAAAAAGAAGATCAGGAGTCTAGATAAAAAAAAAGGAGAAAAAAAAAGGTTTGGACTCCAGCCCAACTCCAGAGAGTAAGATTCAGACGATGCGAAGGAAGAGTGCCATATGTGCACTGGTCACACTGACCAAGCTTGAACCTACATGCAGCAGATTAGTTGGGACATGTGTTTTGGCTATCAGAGCCATTAAAATCCCATTACGTAGTGCAACAACAGAGATCGTAAGTCTTTCTGAGACTTTAGGAATCATTTATCATGTGAATTTACCGCGAGTGATGTATTTACACGCACAAAGATGCACACTGTTTGACATTTAATGCTTCTGCTACAATTTATCAGTTTCATAATGTGAGATATAAAAGGCATAACAAAACTTTTAAGATTAATAAGGGGAGACTTAACTGGTGGGGGGAATGAGGCAAATTACATTTTTCCAGACCGCTGAAGCTTTGAGGAGGAAAAAAACAGAAGGAGGTCATCGGTTAGTTGTTCCTCATGTAGATTGTCATTGTCAGTTGCTCAGTCATTACAAATGGTGTTGCATTCTTTACAGTGAAGGCTAATGGTGCTCTGACCTACAGAGGAGGAATGCCAACTCTCACCACAGCTGCACGCTAAGGCCGAGTGCCAGAGTGGACTCCGGGAGCAAAGGTCACCCGTGATGTGACTTGATCCTACACAATCAATGAACACAGGGTCCTGGCCTTTGGCAACCACACTCTTAATGGGGCAGAGCAAAGTGGACAAATGGCAAGACAGAGAAAACGAGAAAGAGGATGATGGTATAAACAGCAAAGGAATGACACATTTGTTTTTTTGGAGAAGAAGAAAAACATAGTGTAGATGGAAGACTAAGAGCACCAAAAAAAGTGTGACAATGTCACACAGAAGAACTCATGTGAATGATGAATGAAAGGGTGGTTGACAGGCCTGGTGTCTTCATACAGGAAACAACAAATGCAGAATTTACGGCACTTGTTCATTTTAAAGCTTGTAAAATAAAAAAAATACTGTTTCTAATTAATTAGAGTTTACTGTATTTCTTCCACAGGAGGCATTACTCAGAGCAAGTCCCTCCGCTGATGACGAGCACACTCGGCCGGCTAAACAGATAATGAGCAATTTTTGGTAAGTGTCTGGAACTGTTAGGTCATTAGGACTCAGGGTAGTGTGCGCGAACCATTTTAATTGCAACCCCTGGACACAGGCATAGGCTCTGTAAATAACTCAGCCACTTCGCTAATGTGTTCATCATTATCCCATTGCATCATCTGGATGGAAATAGCATTTTGGTTTTGTTTTAACCCCAAGGAGCTATGTAAATAAGAATTTATCCGAGTGAACCAACTACTGAAATATTTTTGACTAGTAAAAACTTAAGTGCCACTGGAGCCATAAATTTGGGTTTCCAAACGGCTGAGAATCAAGGCGGGGAGGGGTAGGGGGGTGGTGGGGGTGTAAATGCCCATAAATGTGGAGTCACCTCCACAATGAGCAACAGACAGGGAGAGCCTTTGCATTGGTCCATTTCACACTTCATAAAGCAGCGACATATTTATTCCATGCATTCATACTGATATGTCGCTTCAACCAGGTAACTGGCTGTACAACTTGAAATGATTCATTTGCTCAGTCATTTTACCCACTTAGTTCTGGGTTGTGAGTGCAAGTTTCAGAATGCTGCATTGTGCGATGGTGTTTTTTACCTGATGTTTTTATCTCACAGCGGGGAACGAGCGGGGAATTACCTCTCGCCCATAACTGCGCGCTTTAAAAAACCCCAAAATACACACTGCTTAAAAAGAGGCAGTAAAAATGTGTTGTGAAACGGCATGGTAAATATCCCACCTCTGGTAGGGGCAATTTACGAAACCTTGTAATACACAGAAAAAAGGAGCATATAAACAGCTTGCTCTCTCTGTCTCTTTTTTTTTTAACAAAACAAATTAGTCAACAGCATTTTACATAACATTTCACAATAAAGACATACAAACTTAATCAGGAATATAATCCGTTCCTTTGAGAGACATGCAGAGTCGAGGTCAAAAGGGTAAAGCCTCAGGTGAATGCGAGGCAGTGTGAGTACACAGTCCTGCCTCTTATTCCTGTCTGATTTAAGGGGATCCATAGGGGGGCCGTGGTTAACACAGCAGGGACGTGAACCTTCAGGAGTGGGAGAGAGAGGGGCTGGTGTTGTACTTATGCTTCATATAATGACCAGCCAGCCCCCCTCCACCTCCAGCCCCACTCCCCTTCTTCTTCAATCCCCACATACCACCTCCCACTCCACCACTCCTGCTTCAATTCTATAGGTTTGACCGCTGAGACCCTCATTCAACCTGCGTATATGAGAAACCTTTCTTTTCCCTCCACTCTCTCCCTTCTCCAGTTCAGCACTCCCTCACTCCAATGAGAGGCAGGTCCTTTTCAGACGACTGGCCGAGCTCCCGCTGTTTTATGGGAAGTATTGTGATCCCGCAAGCTCTCTCAGGGGGGATCAGCACTTACGAGGGCCGATAGAGCCGCTGATTTGATTTTCTCTTCTTTCGCAGCCTTTCTCGAGTTTTCATCAAAACTTCTTGGCCCGCTCGCCATGGGAAGCCTGGGCGCAAATGTGATTCTCTGTGTCTGTGAAACAGACATCATCTGTGACAGTGGAGACATTGATGAGGACAGGGAGACTAGAGAGAATAGGGGCTGAACTCCACATCAACTCAGCCACATGAAAGCGGTGGAACTCTAAATATTCAGCAATGCTTCAAACACTTCTTCCAATATTTAAGAGCCATTCCTTTCCCAACAGACCGCCATCCTCATTTTACCGAGCAGCATGAATCAAGAGTGTGCCCTTGCAAGAGTTCAGTCATTTTAAAGGGGCGTTAAATAATCTATGACCTTAATCGATCTCTTTTAGCACCCGAAGAATCACAGCTGTGTGGCAGAGTTTACAGTGTCCTCTCATTATCACAAACAAACAGAGATGGAGAGCACCGAAGTTAGAGCACAACTTTTTTTTATGGCAGCCTAACTTTTAAACTCTAAAATTATATTATCCATCAAGATAGCAATAAACGTTGCATATGTTTCTATCTTTTATAGTGAAAGTTCACCTATGATTTTTCTCAGGCTGTTGTTCGACAACAAAAATGATGGTTGTCCAAAAGTTAATCTTCTCTTAGACCTACATAAACAGGTGACACCTTTTTCATTTTTATCAGCTGTAAGAAGTAAAAACCTTTTACATGATAGCGCCTAACAAACTGCAGACTGTGTCACTGACCAACGATCATTGATAACGGCTGATTTAATTTTAGGCAAAATCATATTAATGATTGAAAAAAGAAATTAATAAAAGCATGTCTGCATAGTAACTGGTGACCAGTTTTAAAGCAACAGTCTTTGTACTCCTGTGTAAGCTGCCTAATTGGATAGTTCATTCACTACCATACACGCGTGAGTGGCCTAAGGGAGTATCTGGACTCCAATTATTGCTGACTGGATGCTGCGTGCACATTCAACTCCTGAGGTGCAGTGGATACACTTCTCAGTTTTCACAGCTCTACGCTCAGTGCAGCTCTGCACTCATTACTACGCATTAAAAACACGCAAGCTGGTTTTCTCTGAACAATACGCCCTACACATTTTGAAAATGTGTTGCTCTGTCAAGCTTGTGTTCTTTTTTTGTATTTTATTGGTTCCCATTTAAGCTTTAAAGTGACTCCATCTTGCACTGGTTAGATGCAGCAGCTGTACATCACAGGATCTGTTCAGCAACAGATTAAAGTCGGTCCAAAGCATCCGGTTTGAGTTTTCTCAGAGACTTGAAAGCCACCGCTTGCTAACAGTTAGTTAATGGCTTTCATAGTTTTATCACTGGATTCTTGTCATTTGTTCTTGACTCTGAGGAATGTTCTGGAAAACGAGCAGTTTATAGGTACAGTAATCAGCTGTGCTTCTTCGCTGATAAACGGCATCAACAGAAGCTACTGGACTGCTGGTGCAGCAACAGGGTTTGCTAACAATGCTACTGCTGATGTTTGTGCCACTCCTGCAAATGAAACCTGGTCTAGTGGATGTGGGAAAGCTTTCCTCCAGAGATTACCACAGGAAGTTAGGTTTTAAAGCCACAGCAATTACCAACTGATTAGTCAACAGTGAACAACAGTGTTAACTTTGCACCATACTGTTGCTCTGTTACAGTGAAACCGCTCCTCCGTGCAGCTTCACAGGATGCAGTTTGTCATTCTTTTTTTTCTTTCAGGACTATTGCTTGACAGCGTGGCTGAGTGAAGCGGCGCAGGCTTGTGGCATTGTGCTTTGATATCCTTGTGGATAACAGCAGAATAAAACAGTTATTGTAAACTGATAGTGAGGGCTTATGCGGGGAAATCCCATTGGCATGGCTGGCATTTACTGGTAAACCAAAACACAAAGCCAATAATCTCTGTGTCATTAAGAGTGATTTTCCTCCACTCAACCTAATGTGATGACAGAGATAAAACCATGTCAGGCTCACTGTACACGGGAGAATGAGGGGCCTTATTAGCCAGACAATGCTAACATGAACTGATTCTAATGGGAAGACCTACAGCAACAGTTTGATTAGCCTTCCTCAATACGTGTGATATAATAATGAGGATAATACAGTTTAAGAATTCATCTTCAACTGAGAATGTTTCATGCTTTCACACAGCTGAATTTTTAAGTACGAAATCAAATATGGAGAATACTTGACAACACAAAGGTTTTGCCCTTACTATATTTTCTTTTTTAGGGAGATTTTATGGGGTCATCTAAATCATCATCTAAGACCATAATGATGTGTTGGTTATGGCACCTACCACCAGAGAAAAAGGGCTCTTAGACAGCACTTTTCACAAAGATAGCTTTTAACACAGCAATCAGTGGTTTGCTACATGGAGGGGTGCTGCGCAGGTCATGCATTCATTTTAGAAACAAGCGGAAAGTTGTCACACTTACCAGAGAGAGAGAAGCCCTCGCGTAATTACCACACTGGCAGATAACCCCTGCAATCTCCCCAGATACTGAGACTTCCGCTGCACCTCACACAGGCTTGAACAATTGTCTCCAGTCCTTTGAGGGCCTTGTTAAACATGTTTGTTTTGGTTTTGACAGGTTTCTGTCACAGACAGACAGAGACAGGGTACTCCAAAGGCCAACTATCTTCGCCAGTTGTTCCGCAGTTTGTTTAGTTAGTCAGTGTCTTTCAGGAGCTTAATAGCTTCCTCTACTTTCTAATGCCTACATTTGAAGCTCAGAGCCAACGTGTCTGTACAAACAAGGCTAAATCTCTCCGAGAATATCGCACGTCTGCGTTTAGGAAAAACGAATTTTTTTCCACCCTGTACGTCCTTGTTGCACTGTATATTTTAGTGTATCTTAATAATGCTGGAATGAGCCACTGCAATCCCACAGCGCAACAGTCGCTTAATGTTTCATAAATGTCATTTGGAAGTAATTCAGTAAGCACCCTCATGAAAAAGAGATGAAATACAGATTGCCATTGGGTATATTAACACCTGTCACATCAGACGGATATCATATTGCATTGCGGTAGTTATGCAGCTTTCTATTATTTTCTCGACTCCCAAAACATCACCTTGCCCTCTCAATCTACCAATGTAATTACCTCATCAAATAAACTATCAACAAAGCCCCTAAAATAGGATTTGTGGAAGTGGGGGGGAGGGGGACAAAATAAAAAAAAATAAAAAAGGAAAAGGAGAAACATATCATCACACCCAACATATGTGAGACGTGTGACGTTTAGAAGTCAGGGGAGCAAAGCCTTGAGGGCATACAATCAATATTACATTTTCCATTGCCACCTTCATAGCTATTGTAAATGGCTTGTGTCAAAAATAATAACAGGTTGTATCAGGAACCTTGGGTTTGCAATTTCACTCTCAGTGCTCGGAGGCCCCGTCTGCTCTCCCTCCCATACCCCAGCACCACTGGGTGTTAATGACGCCACAGTGGCAGACACTTCTCACACCACGCCTGACTTTTCTTTTCCTTCTGCCCATTCTTTATCTCTTTACTCTTGACAGCTCATGAGAACTGTAGGGAAAATGTGTATGTGTAAGAAAGCGCTCAGCACTAGAGATGATTAGCCCTTTGTGCATGTTTCGGTATTGTTATCAAGGCTGGAGAGATTAAATCTCTTTGCACTTCTGTTGTCATAGTACTCTAGGCAGCAATAAGCAGGATGAGATGCAGTAATATGCACACGAGAGGGACAGACTCCTCTTCACTGGAATCACAGCTACTTTAAGTTCTACTGAGAGAGGAGAGGGAGGCAGAGAGGTACTTAACTGACTTTCTTTTTTTTTTTTTTAAGGTGACTTGATTGCTTTATCTTATCCAGACATTATCTCAGGTGTAGACTGTTCAGTCTTCTACACATACAAACACACACACACACACACACACACACACACACACACACACACACACACACACACACACGCTCAAAGATGCTACAATCTGCTGAAGTCTCCAAAATCTCAACAGGGAGAACTCTAGACACATGTAGCCCTTAACCCCCCCATTTAGAAGCCAACGCTTTTTAAGATGCAGCCTCTATTTTTCTTGTTTTCTCATTCCCTGCAACAAATTTCCATTTTAATTCCTGGAGCTACAAGACGACATGAAAGAAAATGTCCACTTCAGAGCATTTCCACTGATACACAGCAGCCAGACACCACCATCACAAGGCTCGGCTCAGCAATTTCCAGCTCGATATACAGTGTTATTCTCAACAGTATCCATGGCTCAGGTGAAATGTGACACAGAAATGATATTGTCAAGGAAAAAAAAATGCTTAGTTGAAGTGAACAATGTGATCAAGTTTCGCAGTCATTCTTAATCACAGGCGCGCCCTCAGACAGGGCTCTGGATCGGACGGTGATCATCTCTGCTCCACAGGCTCAGACTCAGCTCGGTGTGATCCTTTTCCAAAACAGTAGATTGTCACACTTTCACAAACGTCCCCTGTGATACGATGGTGTCCAACCCCTGCTATGTGATAAATGAGTTTCAGCAAAGAGTGCTATTGAGGTGTGCAAAAACCAAAAGTAATATAGTTTGACAGGATGATGCTGAAGCCAATCATCACGTCGACAGACAAGAGCCTGGCAGCTCAGGTTTTTCCATGTGCAGTTTTTTGCAGGCTTCCAGAGAGGCTCTTTTCTACTCATGCCTCCGTCGGTGCAGGGCTTTCTCCCTTATCTGAAGAGGAATCTGCAGGAAGTCACAGAATCTCAGCTTATCTTGGCTAATTGTGGATGTGTTTGTGTGTGTGTTGTGTGTCTGTGGAGTTAAAAAAAAAAGAGGGAGGGGACTTGAGAGGGTGCCAAATGCCGCAGGATGCAGCAGAGCATGTCAGGACAAGAGGAGCAGGAGCACCGGCAAGACTGACAGACACAACACCAACATCTGACGGAAACAAACAACGCAAGCACACGCACGGCGACGCCCATACAGAAAGTGACGGAAACACCCAGGGCATAGGTGACATTTAATCCATCCATCACATTTGAGCCAAAAGGCAGATGTCAAGGATGCTTAGACCTTGTGTGGGAACTGTTTGGGAGGTAAAAGTAAACGCTGAGTCGATCAGTCACCTGAAAATAATCCAACATAAGTGCAGAGTGCAACTTTCAACATGCAAAGGGCGTTGATATCCACATTGCAGATGTTTTTTTTGCCACTTTTCTTTTTTTAAAATTTAATTTAGCAAAGCCTCTTCTCACTCTTCGGAGGCAATAAACAAAACTGTCCAATAACCTTGCAGCAGAGGGATGAGCAGCATCCAGTTGTGTAACATGAGAGATGGCTCCAAAGGGTGTCTTAAGGAGGTGATAAAAAGGTCTGTGACCTTCCCCAAATGAAAGCTCCCCCCTGATTTGTGAGCCGCAGCCACGGAGAGTGTTGTTGGAGGGAGAGAGAGTGGGTGGTCTGTCACTGGGTTCATGCACCTTTCTCTCTGCAAACAGCCCAAATTTACATCTTTTTAATGGCTGCTGTGTCCACTGGCTGTTGTAAATCAAAAGAGGGGTTTTAACCTCTAGGAGCCAGCAGGGGTTAATGCTGAGGGCAACGGCCACTGCTGTTTTGGCCTAGGACCCAGCAAATGGACGCCCTTGAAGACAGCATGCTTCAGACTGTTAGAGGGCACGGATAGCTTTCGTGTCACTTTTTCCTTACTGTAGCCTATCAGTGAAAACAGAAAAGCTTGTGGTGACAACAGAATCACTTATACAAACCTCCCACATATCATATCACGCAAATTATGAACTAATGAATGTTTACTGGGTATCGCCTAATGACCAGAGCTATGAATTAAATCCCGGAAACAATTGTGCTTGTTTTACCCTTTCCTCTCCATATTCATACGCACCACTTTTCCCACTGGCATTTTCCCTTCGCTATCATAAAGGGCATTCACACATAGTGAGATCTCCTGGGCACGAGCGTACAATCAGTGTCAGAGCAACACACCTGGTGAGGCTTAGTGCTTCTCTGAAAGGCCATCGGCACACCGGGAGAATTGGCCTCGTCGTAATTGAGATCCGGAGCAGATTATTCTCATTTGATTGTCTAATGACCATCTGAATGAGATGCCTACCATAATAAGACTCCTATTTGACCAGGCGCTGCAGGACACCCAAGTGTCAGTCAATCAGACACCAGACCTCTGTGTGTGCATTGTTAGAATTGTAAATGTGGCATCAATACAGGCAATGCAATCACAAGACTGTTAAGTTTTTGCTGCATAATAACAAAGGTAATCATGGATAAAATGGTCTTTAAGTATTTTTAATTGGAGCACTGGAGTATAACCGGATTAAAAGCAAATATATTAATTGAAAAAATATAGATTTTTCCCCACGTCACATCTGCTGAGAAGTCTAACACTACAGACGCTATAAAATGAGGGAAAATTGTGATTGATTTGAATTTTCCAAGTGGCAGTTTTTGACCTGTCAAACCATAATTCCCATTTGTCATTGCTTCATCAATGTTGATGGGGCTATTTCCAAACCAATTCTCGGAGCAGGAGAAACATGTGCTTGACCTTATGCAACAATATAAAACATCGCTTCTCCTGGTGCCATGATTCTCTATCCGCATGTTCAAATGAAGTTATCGATTATGCCCCTGCAAATATGGCGAGGTAAGGGAATGACACCGCACTTAGAGATCATTGCGCAAATGTACCCTAAATCACAAAAATGGAGGAGGGGTAGTTACTGGCATGGACATCGCTCTTTGCAGGGGTGAGTACTCGTGCATTCACTCAGTGTTTAATCAATGGATAAAACTGTCTATCCATTCAAGTATTGATGTTTCCTATGACAACTGCTTATCCACGTAGAGCAGGGAGACACCAGAGGCCTTTCAATCATCCGCCAGCTGAAGGGAGCACAGAGGAGGAAGAGGTGGGGTGAGACACATGAATCTCTAATACTGGATTCATGCGGCATGCTCAATTATTCCACACAGCCACAATGCAAGTTAAAGCAGAAGAGGAGTCAATCACTGTACACGGAGCACAGGTTCCAGCACTGTGTGAGAGCTCAACTCGGTCATTCCCTTACAATGGCAGTTAATCAATATGGATCCACTCTCTTTTGATCTGCTGCCTCTGACCAACAACAATCACTAACAACAGTATAATTGCAACGGCCATAATGGTACCCATTCTTATCATCCCGCACCAGAGGAGGAGGAGGAGGAAGGATGAGAGATAGCGTTTGGCCTGTGGACTATCTCTATCACTCTCTCGTGAACTCTCACGCGTTTGGTGGCGCGCACTTCTGCATCATCATGCTCTGCGGTATTGCGGTACAGACGGCCGGCCCAGTCACCTTATTAACGTCATGTTTGGACACATATCGACCCCACTGCAGTGACGATCAATCTGTGGTAAGGAAAGACAATAATGCAGAGTTCATCCCCACGTTGTCTAATGTCTCTAAGGCACTTAACATGTGTCTTACACTTGTAGGAAACTATAATCATTTCCCACTGCTATGTCAGATAACACTAAATGATTAAATTAGTATCAATTAAATGTATTTGTTAACTACCAGGTAAAATATTAAGGAAATATTTGCTCATAGCAGTGTGTAATCAGCACAAAATGATTATATACTTAGATTTATTGAATGCTAAAAGGAGTCCTGTGTGATGATGACAGCATGTGTGCCTTCTAATAGGACCAGGATCACTTAGCGTTTGATGACCAATATGGCTTCTTAATCTCCTTGACGCCATGAACCTATGACAGATCTATGAGATGATGGAACAGACTGGTAACATAATAAAGGCGCCCTTCTTCTCACTCAGCATCTCTCATATTAATATTTTCATCCCGTAATAACTAAAAGCCATTTCATTACTCATTAATCAGTATGTGAAGCCGCCGCTTTCCAGTACACATAGAAATATGATCCCGCGATTTCACAGGAAGAGCGATGTATAATGACCCTGCAGCTGGCGGGGTAATAAAACACAGTATGCGTGCTGTCTGTCAAGAAACCTTACCTAGGCATACCAAAACAACAGACAGGCTAAAGTGATATACTAGACTCATTTCAAAGAGTGAGACACAGACGTTGCATCGCCGTTGTGTTTTCTTCCAGGCCTCTGTGACAATCAATACCTAAAACAACAGCGAGAAAATATGTGGAATCAGCATCTACCGAGTAAAAGAGCGACAAAAATTGATTTGCAGACGGTTCGTTCAAGCATTCGAGGGATTTTAAGCAGCGCGCGGTGTTGCCAGTCAGATCACTCGTCAAATCCATATCAAGCTGCGGGCTTATGAGTTTTGGTGTTTATTAAAGTGAATGGCAGGTAAATAGGATAGGTCAGCACAAAACGACGCCACCTGAAAATGGAGAGACATTGAATGTGATTTATGCGTATGGTCATCTGTTTCAGAAGTTGTGCTTTCGTGTTCACGCATGTGTGTACGTGTGTGTGTGTGTTTGTGCTTTGTGTGTTTAAATCAATGGTCATCCCCTGATACAAGATGGCCTCATAAATCATTGTTTGTTGATCACTTGTCAGGAGGCAGGGGCCTTATGGCGTTCTCTTAATTATTCCAGCTCACAGCCCCACTGGATGAATAAGGACAGGAATGCCAAAGCAAATCAAGGCAGCGGACTTTACAGAAATATGGCCATAAAGGTGCTTTAGTTTGGATGGATGTGGTTGGGGGTGGGGACGGGAGACGCAGGAACAGTGGTGGTGGTGTGGAGGGAGGGGGGGTGCTGTGTGTGTGTGTGTGTGTGCGTGTGTGGGTGGTAGGGTTGGGCAGGTTGGATTCTAGGGTGCACTGAAGTGAGAAATCTAGTGTATGAGATATCAGTCACGCAATTCCAGTGTGCTAGGGGACTCTGTCATGACAGGAACAAGCCGGCTGCCTGATTGAAATTGGACAAAAACAACTAAATCTCTTATTGTGACCATTCAATCACTTTGATGCCTTGTATCTCTCTTTAAACACAATTTGAACACATCTTTGTTGCCACTCACCGTCAACTCCTCACTGGTATTACCTCCACGGACAACACGTCTGCACAATCAGTTTGGCTCCTGCAGACTAATAACCCACTGACAAACATTTTCTTTTCTTCTTCTTCTTTTTTTATTTGTAGAGTTAAAAGCAAAAATGGGAAATGTAAAATCCATACATCTCTGAGTGAGGAACTATGTAATGACAAATTCTGTCAAACGGTAGGGCTAAGTGGTTGCTGTATAGTATTGGCTTTCAGTGTCATTAACTTTTCAGCAGTAAGCAGGTTGCTGTCGCCACTGACCAAATTGCTTTAAATGCACAGCAATTACACGGTTGAGGTAGAGTATAGTTTCTGTAGTAAGACCTAATGGGATTATTAGTGAGTTTTTGGTGAGGAGGGAACATGCAGCTCGCATTAATACTAGAAGTGGGATTATGTGTTTCAGTGATATACTGTACCAGCCAGCTGGTCCTCATGTTAATTACTGGATTACCCTTTCTAATTAAGAAATCTGTAAATGTGAGTTTAATAATTCATCGAATCACAGTGGCACAATTTCTTGTATAAGTCTTTCTACGCCCCAGTATACCCAATTTTTTTTTTTCTTTTTACCCCAATGACTCTAGTATGCGGCTATGAAGGTAGTAACACCTTGTTATTCAGAGTTAAAATGTGTTAGCTTGAGGCTTTAACATGGCCTTAGCATGTTTAAATCATGCTGAGCATATCACACAGGCCGTGCAGGCTGTTCCCTTTGGTATCTATTTGCTGCATAATGTGTGGTTTTGAAAATCAATGAGCAGTCCTCTTTTGATCACAGTGCTGTCCCTCGTCTCATAACTCCATAAGAATGGTGTGTGACCATCCTGCCACACAGGTGAGCTGTGCTCAGACCTAACACGCTGGGAGTAAAGGCTGCAAGCCCGGGACCTGTGTACGCAAGGAGTGACGTAGTATCTTAACTATGAGTCTGGTGTATATGATTACATAAAGATTGAACCTGTATTCAATGTGTTACCTGTGTATGAGAGAGGTATCATTTATACACATTTACCCGAGAGAGATACCCAGTATAACATGGATATTCTCTTGTTGGCCACTACCTTCCCCACAGTGCTTCCTCAGCAGTGTTTTTGGTTGTTTTCTTTTTGTTTTGTTTTTTTACTTGTACCTAGCTACTTATTAATTTATACTCTGAAACAATTCCAATTCAAAGAAATTAAATTGCAATTCACCTGAATACCCACATCTAAACAATAACAATACAACATTAACAATAAAACATAAAATAATGCTCTGCACCACTGTATAGAAACACTTTGTTACAATAAAAACTCTTACATACAGAAGGTTATGTGATTAAAGGAAGAAAGAGCCTGTTAAAAAGTACAATAGCAAATGTACTCATTATGCAGAATGGCCCATTTCACAATTGTACATCATATTATTGAATTCTAATTACTGATGCATTCATTTGTACATCACTTTAATGTTGCAGCTGGTAAAGGTGGAGCTCATTTTAATCACTTTATTCACAGCATGTTAACTTTTGAAATTCCACCAGGGTTTGATAAATCCTTAGATTATCTCAATATAATTTGTTCATGCAATGTTGTACATTTTAAAGTGATATGAAGTAACGAGAAAATAAAATCATCAAAGAGATGAAAAAAAAGTAAAATTTTGCCTCTCAAATCAAATAAGGGTCGAAGTAAAATACAAGTACCTCAAATCAATTTTTCGCCTTTGCCACACAAGACCAATCACATCAATCACATTGCAGCATATCACAGTAGGTAACCACACTAAATAGTCTATTGTGTATTGCAGCCATAGAACATATGAGGCAGAGGAACTCTGTTCTGTAAGATGTTGAATTAGTGATCCATGTTTTCATCGGTCCAGAATGAAATATCTGAAGATGGGAAATGTAGGTCATTCAGAACACTATCAAACAGCAGCACTCAGGTAGCAGCAGCATGCAGGCCCACGTTTGTCTCCTGTATCTGTGAGGACATTCTCAACCGCCTGTGGGTATTTGTAATGACCCAGTGACAGCATTTCTCTGCTAGAGGCTGAGGTGCTCAACGAAATGAATAACTCTGGCCAGCCAGGAGAGAAGGAGAGAGAGAGGAGACTGTAGTGTGTGAATGTGTGTGCGCGCGCGTGTGTGAGTGTGTGTGCGCGACTGTGTGGGTGTGCGTGTGTCAGCGGTGTTTGTGTGTATCAGTGGTGAGGAGTGGGGCTACATGTCACATCTCCTCAGACACCACAGCTCCAGTCACCACCGGCTACAAACAATCTACAACCACCCAGAACCTCCCACAGAGGCTGTGTGTGTGTGTGTGTGCTGCATCTGTGCCAGCAGTGCGTAAAATGTGTTTCTACACTGTCTTCCTTGCCGCCTTGACCAGGCCACACACTCCTTTGGTCCAGGCCTCAAAGTCTGCGCTGTGATGGGAACACTGGGGAGCCAATAAAATCAAGTTAGGAATCCTGTTAGGAGGAGATGGGAGCTGCCTGCTGTTTGCCTAACTCCCAGAAACACAGATTTACTTGCTTGCTTCTTGACAATCTTCAAGGTGTAGCTTTTTGTGTGCTGTAGTTTTCATGAATATAACATTTCTTCATAATGGATATAGATTCAGCATGATGCATATGAATTGTTCATCCGCATACATATGAATTATTCAGCAGTGTGATTCGTTTTGCCCTTTCTTTTTTTTGGGTTCAACATGCCCTAGAGGGCATATGGGGGAGGGATGTTTTTTTTTAAAGTCCCACTCAGGTCCTGGCACATTTTCACTTAGTCTCTTCATCTCTTACAGCTGAAGTTGTCCGTGCATCTATAGTTGGACAAAGCCAATAAAATTTACATGCTGTTAATGGACTTTTTGGCTAGAGTTGTCATTTTATAGATGCAATCCTGTGAGAGCGTTACTTTGTATGAGTGTCTCCTTTACTAATCAGTGAGGTTGAACATCCATCTGGCGATTGTTTAATGTTTCTGCTTTGGTAAAATATGCATGAAATATGCATATGCAGCAGGACAATTTTTATCGGGAGAATGGAGCCGCAGAATTTAGCTCTTTGATTGATTTGGGAAAGAGCTACTGAGCACATAATAGATTCTACAATATGCTGCTGTAATTTGCTTCAAGATTTTTCATGGTTTCAATGACTGTGTATATTGGATGAAAGTAAATCAGCACATTAATTTGCTGATTACAGAGGACAAATGTATTAAATTCTACATAGGTCTAACCAAAAACATTTGTTTTCAAGAATATTCTTTTCACCAGTTTCCTTATAATAATAAACTTTTAAGGCAAAAAGAGGGTTTTATTACATGCTATTAAAGCAGAAGTAAGCGATCCGGTTGTTTTGGCTAACTTCTTGTCAGCCGATGGAGTTAGCAGTCCCCTTGGCTGCACACACAGAGAGGACCGCCCCTTTATGCCGTTCTCTCTCCTCATTGGATAAAGGTTGTAGGATACAAGGAAAGTTTTCTCCTCGGCTTACAGCAGAGCAGAGTGACTGACAGACCCGTGTTTCAGACCAAACACTCTATATAAGTGATTGCTGTCGGAAGATATAACTATTTAAGACTTATATTAACAAAAGCATTCCGCTTACTTCTGCTTTAAGGTTATATCTAACTTTTCCATGTTATGATGGCTAAAAATGACTATTTTTTAGTTATCCCAAATGTTTCATTCTCTAACTTTGAGAAATAGGTGATATTTAATATATTAATGCTCAGTGTCATTTGGTCGTCTGTCATCTCCCCTCTGTGTTTTGGTTGTCTTAAAGAGGCTGCAAATCTAAGCCATACACTTTTTGCATCTTGATCATTTTCAACTATGTATTTTAACCAGATGAGGGACTTTAGTCATCAGATATCTCTTGTCTTCTTCAGAGAAAAAATAATTTCTAAATAAAAAGACAGGCAGCTCCCAGCTACTGGAGATGTCTTGTCCCTGTGTCCTGAGAAAACTTTTAAAGTGAAACTGCTTTTTTCTGTGTTTTGACTGGTTTTAATCCCCAGCTCAGTTTGTTTGGAGAAGGAACTCGGCTGCTGGTAAAAACTGTAGTTATTTTTTGGGGTACTTTGCCTTTATTCTCATAGTTACAGTGAAACAGACAGGAAAGTCAGGCCACAGGTCAGATTAGAACCAGAGCTGCTGCAGGTAGGTTAAGGCCTTTGAGATACTAACTCTGTTACTGGGTGTTTCTACCAGTTTACTCCCACTCTGTTTGTCATGTAAAGGAGGACACCTCTGTGGATAATTTCGCTGCCAGTAAAAACCTCCTGATCATCTGGTTCATAAGTTACTAGAGAAACAATTGAAACAAAGGTTAGCATCAATCTCAGCTCCCGACCCTTCATCTTGATCAGCCTTCAAATGTAAAACTGCTTTTGTTTGATTTCCCAAATAACTAACACTGAAAGAACTAAAACTGGGAGAAGATTTTGGTGATTGTGGTGAAAACAACAATTCCCATGACCCCATGCTATTTTACGACATCATCCATTGAGAGACCACTAATGGTATACTATAATTTAGTTAAACTAGTTTACATTTTAAACTGTTGCTATATGGTCAGAAGAAATCTAGCATCAAGCTTGATTTCCGTAGTCAACAAGACCTGTCTCCAGTGGTGGAAGGCAACACTAACGCAACAACAAGTAAATCTCTTGGTAAGAACGGTGAGTAAACAGCCATTCATGCTAACTTACACTATATAGGAATAGCAAATCTTACAAACATCCCATTTAAAGAGTCTTACAATGAGAATCAAGCCTTTTCAGTTCCATCTTCATTTACATTCAAAATGAATTGTGTAGGTCATGTGTTATTTTTTCACACCGGCTGTGTGGAGGGGAAGGCAGGGGGCCTGTTATCAAAAACCTTGCAGGATAGGAATCATTAGAACCTTAGCCCCCCTGGTAAGCAAGCCATGTTTCCTGTATAGGGCCCCAGAGGATTCAGTGTGCTAATTATTTACTGAAGCAGCAAAGACTATCAAATGAGACCCTGCGTCTAGCCTAACTGTGTGTGTGTGTGTGTGTGTTGGGAGTGGGGGGGTACCCTGGCGGTGTAACCTGGGTAACATGCAAATAGATGGAGAGAAGAAGAAGAGGAGAAGAAAGCGAGAGAGGCAGAGAGTGGGAGGAAGCATGGGGTGTAAAACGGTCAGAGAGCGCGAGGTTCACTGGTGAGTCAGGAAAGGTGGGGCCACCGAGGGGCACAGCAGCAGAGTATTAGATTTCAGATGCATATGAATGACCAACTGCTGGCTCTGCTCTAGCTTTAGGGGGAAATTGCAATTGGTAAGTGGGGGGTCATGAATATCTGTTGTTGGTATCATTAAATTGAAGAGTATAGCAGAAGAGTAGGGAACCGTTCCTTAACTGAGCTTTTTAACATGTACACCACGTTGTATGTTATATGTGCCATGATTGAAAAACCGCGCACTCATCCAAACTACTTAAGATTTGTCTGTGGTTACAGCTGTGCTGGCGCTAAGTTTTCTTTAAGTTTATGCATCTTATCAGGCCAGCAACAAACTTAGAATTACATAAGCCCACAGAGAGCTACAACCACACACACACACACACACACACAGGCACGGACACACAAACCCCAACTCCAAAAACGGGGAGGGGGGAGGGGTCTGTACTGCGGTTTTAAATCCATGCATCTGGGCAGAAAGCCAAACAGACTTTCCTCGGCAAAAACACACATGCAATAAGAGAGCATTGAGCTCTAATAATACACTAATATCCACTCCATTTGATTAGAGGGCAGCAACATTATCTGGTCAACAACCACGTATAAACACATATGGACCGCTGAATTATCTAAAGCGATAAAAACGAAAACCAAATGCATGTAACTTAATAAAAAAAAACATGTTCAAACCCTATAATCTGGATTTAAATACGATTTCAATTTACCACCAACACGCTGCATATGTTATGACCCCATTGGACTAATATAATGGGTTTATGACCTTTTTCTTATTGGAAAGAGCACAGAGCTCCTGCAGCTGCTGTAAACCACCAAGATAAACATCTAGCGCAGAGTCACAATTAATTCCAAACAAGGTTATGTAAATCCTAAACTGACCGCAATCAGGCCAACCAACTTGTGTGATTGCACTCTAAACAGAGCTAGATGTCATTACAAGTTGGCTCTAATTACACTGAGCCCATTATTGTGGCATTTTTTTTTAAAAGGGGGGAGAGAAAGAAAAAAAAAAGCTCAATTTATTTTCTCTCACACACTGAATTGCGCAGACCGGGTGTTTGCCCAGCACATATTGAACTCCAGATCTGCAAAATGTCATCCAGGCAGTCCATTCATTCAATTAATATAATTCTCAGTGTTGGGTTTGAAAAGAGAGGCAGGTGTGAAACCGAGCCCCTGCCCTCTCAAGAGGTAATTCACATGAGTGATGTGTGACCTCCAGCAGCTCCCCACAAAAAGAGTGACCTCCCCCCCCTCAGTCAGATCCCACCACGTGTCAGAACGGATCCTGGGAGGAGTGATTGAACTGTTTGTTTCCGTGTCAACAAGACTATAACGCCGCACATCTTAAACTGATCACCACAACCTGCTGTGTCTGCGTTCAGTGCAGCAGCAGCAGCAGTACCCCCACCCCCCCCTTTAAAACTTATTTTCAATGTCTCATTTCCTTTTGCTAAATAATGAAAAGCTGCAATGAAATTGTGAATGGAAAATTAGGCAGCAGCAGACCGTGCGGGTTACTTTCTTCCAGCTACACACTTATTATCCGTTACACCGCCTGTTTTGTATCCAGGCCACATCAAGTTAAATCTGATTTTAACCGTGCTTCATATGAACTACAATTCTTTTCCACTCTGTCCATTTCCCTCTTATTTCTTTCTCTTTCTCATCCACTTCCTTCCAGCGCATGTGTGTGTGTGTGTGTGTTTGTGTCTGTGTGCACATGTGTGTATCTGCCAGAGTGCTAAAACACCATGAGGGAATTGGGCCTTTGCCACCCCCCCCTTCTCACAAATGTGAAGGGATAGTAAATATCAGTGCAGCAGATGGGGCCGATGCTTCCTCTCTGCCTCCCTCCCATACGCAGGGAGGGCAGAGCAAATGGATAGCCATCAACAGCAGCAGGAGTCGCCCCAGGCCAAGACTGGAGCAGAGGACACAGGGACTGGACTGTTGCTCAGGCAGGCAATTTTACAGACAAATTCTCCCTGACTATCAGCAAGGGAGCTGCACAACATTAGGAATGAGGACTTATAAGGTCATTATATCGAAGATTTCATGGTAAACAGATAGCCCAGAAAAAAAGGTGTAGTTTTCTCATCTGGATTCATAAGATAATAAATTATATTTATGCTCCGAAGAGCTTTTTACCTGTCCGGATCATATCACAGGACTCACTGTTGCACGGGGGACCAACTGCTGGTGTGTCATTTCAATACTCTGTCACACAGCGTGCAGGGTCTGTAAAGCACAGGCAGCGTCTAACAGCATGACATGCTTGTATAACAGAGCAGGCGACGGGCTCGCTTGGACAGAAGTCGTGTCAACACCGCCCTGATCTCAGACAGCAGATCTGGAACAGATACCATAAATCCCCGCCTGCTCGTCAATTAACAGACAGTAAACAGGTTTAAATTTAGGCACACGGCGTTGTTATTGTTATTATGAAACCTCCAGCATGGAGAGCATATATCAGTACTCCCATAGCAATATCAGACAGTGTCCCGCTGGGAGAAGAGGAGCACATGTGGATCAACGATGACACAACATGGATTCTTACTGCGCAGCGGCATAAGCTAAGCAGTGATGTAATGCATCTGAGCTCACTGGGTGAGAGTCACTACGCAGGAGGAAAAAAAAAAAGATGTGAGGGAATCATAACAGGCACTATTACTGGATTTAACATCAGTACGCTGAGACAGAGACCGGTCACAGAGGGAATTTTATCTTTGAGCGCTGAGACGACACTGACATATTTTAGATGTCCACTTTAAGCAACTTGCAAATTGGGAGATAAACCCCCGAGCCCTGAGTCCTGTGGCAGGGGTCTTTGTATAGGTGTCACGTACAGCATTTGACTGTGACATCCTGGGTTATATGAATGATTTAAACGCTCAAGGGATTGGAAATTACTTTCTTTTGTCGCCACAGTCACAGTCCCCCCCTCCACCCCCACCCCCACCGTCACCACCACCACTGGATTCCTGGGAGGACAGTATCTCACTCAGAGTCTCGTGAGCATTCTAGATTTCCATTTATTTATTTAAGGAGGAAATAGAAGGAAATTTCAACGGGTCACTAATTTCATTTCAACATGTACCGGTGGCATTAGCCCTGAGCAGATATTTCAGAGGAGCACAAAATCAATGTTGAGATTCTATTGGGAATAGCCCTGGAACCCATTAGCAACTTTGACCAATAGGTCAGGTAAAGTAATAGCTAGATAAATGTTTTATTACAGATTTGCAAACTGACTTAATGGGGGGGCTTGTACCTGTGCAGTCATGCATGGCAAATATTCATCATTAGATTCTATTGCTGTAATGAACACAAATCTCTCAGTGGCCGAACCCTGTGGTTCTTTATATGTGATCCGTTAAAGGTGGGTCTGTCTAACTGTGTCTGTGCTCCTCTGGAGGCTCTCCAGCACAGTCAAGATGTAATCACTTTAACTCACGTTTTTTTTACATATCATATAAGCTTTGCCTCACTAATTGTATTTAATATGACATCATACATGGCTGAGGCACGCTGCATTCTCTCAGACAGGACCGTAGCTGCTGTAGCAGTCTGAGCCATCACATCAGCAGCAGCTCTACTGATGCACAATCAATCAGTATCACAATTATATATATTAGTGTGCATTAGGCATTTATCTTCCGATTTCACCCACTTCTGTTTATGTTTGTGTTTAGATTAATTCAGTCCTTGTCATCCACATCCCTGATGGTTTTCTGCCCTGCCAGCTATTTACTCTAATTTATCTGAAATCCCAGATGAAAATCAGGCGTTAAGTGTGAATAAGAGGAGCCGTGGCACTCAGGCACCGCAGCTGGCAACCGCTGGAATAATTATTTTAAAGCATCTCTATTATTCACACTGACCTACTACCCCTGATCCACATGTACTAGTGACATTACGAAGGATTAAGGGACTTTAGAGTCACTTGTGAGTTATGTTTCTGTACAAGTCCCTCTGTGTTTCCCAGAAATTATACAGTATCTGCTTGGAATAAGTGCCATTGTTTATCCCTGAGTGAACATATGTCAGAGTTTGACTTTTTTTTTCCCAGCCCTCTGTTCGCACAGCTCTTGAGCCGTTCAGTGCTGGACAGACTGCTACTTTTCTGAATGGAAGCCAGACAGACTGAGAGCTCCCACACACTGAGAGAGGAGCGGCTCCTGTTTCCAGCTCCGTCTCCAAGGGGACCACCAAGCCCACCAATCACAGCGCTCGGCACATGGAAGCGGGCAATTCAATTTCTTAAAGCTGCAGTGTCCATTTTAAGAGGGTCATGTTGGGGAGAGAGGGAAAAAGTTTCAGTAGAAATGCAACATTGAAACAGTAAAGCACCCCAACACTGCAGTTTACAAGTTTTCCTTTTTTCCTTTTTATTAAATGTGAATTCACATGTTAGTTTGAGCCCATCCATTTCAGAGTATCCGCCTATGTACAAAATAGGCATCATTCTGTCATCACATCCTTTTCAAACGCAACAAATAACACATTTGTGTACATATATTCACAAACTGAAAGGACAGTCGATGGTGGTAGGTACTTATTTATTAAAAGATGAGTCAAAGACAGTTCACACTTGGAATGTGAAGTAACTACTGCCTAGAACTTCCAACAAAACGTCTTGGCATATAATTAGGTCATATTCCAAAACCTTTTATCAAACAGACTTCATATGTAAGACCCACATAAAAATAAACAATATCTGTTTTTTTTAAGTGCAAGAAATAAAAAATACAGGTTTATGGTTAATGTTTTAAAAAAAGAAGGCAGTCTTCAGTTTTAAAATAAAGTTTCATTTCATGAAACAGGACTATGGAATGTTCTTTTTTGCTTGCTTGTTCAACTAATGCCAGACCACCTCTCTATCAGACTATGCCCTTTTGCAGAACTCTCTCTTTTTTCCCTAATTGTTGTTTTTTTCAGTCAGATTCAAAAACAGTTTGGTGTCAGATATGCTTACCCAATCGTATGTGTCAAATAACATTCAAATCGTGATACTTATCCGTTTCTGTAGTATGCACCACACCATGAGGCCATATTAAATTGTTTTGTATCAGTTCCAGCTGATTTGTTTATTTTTCTGCCTGGACAGGCTTCAGCATCATAACATGAAATGATGTTGACAGTGCACAAGTCTGTTTTTCCATCACTTGCTACAATTGTTGATGGTCTGTATCTTAAGAGTATATATTGCACAAAAAAATGAGAGGGGGGAAAAACAGTATGTGCCATAAAAAATACCAAAATCCAGTTTCACACCTGCGATTGGGACCCATCCACATATCACGAGTATGATATACATAAACTCCTAACTTTACTATATTACAGTACATATACAATCTTGAAACTAGTTCCAGCTCTGAGGTATGTGTTCCCCATGATGCCATTGTATCGTCTACAAATACTCAACAAATCTGCTCTACAACTGTACAAAACCTAGTTTAAAATCACAAGGCATTTTTGATGCAAGTTTTAATTTAACTTAATCCTTAAAACCAGGACTCCCTTGCATGCTAAAAACAAATGATAAAGGGAAGAAGTGCCTGAAACTCACTGAAAGCACAGTAAGAACATTCCCTTTTAACTGTACAAAAATATGCCTGAAAATATCTTACTTTTCTTTTAAAAAGATGAGGTCTGTTATGTATCAAAATGTTTCCCTCCACACCTGTACTCTGCAGAGGTTTAGGCTGCTTAAATTTTTCCAAACCAGGAGGTAAACGGAATCAGTTACAAAATAAAAAAAATCCAAAAAGAAAAAAAGAAAACAAACAAACATTTTGCGGCATTTAGAAATTACATAAACCGTTGTAAAGTAACATCCTGAACAATTGTCAGTTCACAGATTTGCTTTGAGTCAGTCCACAGTCCGTTTTTCAGCTCCCTGCAGTTTTTTTGTTTTTAAGAGGATAAGATGCATAGAAGTTCACGTGTTTTTCCCTTTGTGGTCCGTTTAAGCTGAACAGTAAAATGCAGACCTACGGGGGAAAAAATCCATAAAACCCTGTCATGCTGCCAGAAAAAACCGTCTGCAGACTTTGCTGTTTTTTTTCTTTCTTTCTTTCTTTTTTTTTTTGCTACCAGCTTCATAAGCATCTCATTCCTCAAACCTGACCTCGCCTCCTGGTCCTCCAACACCTCCACTCCAGGACCCTTCAGGAAAAACCCACAGGAGGCAGGGCTATACGGGACAACTTGACCAGGACACATATATAATTTCATTTCTCCCTTCTCTGTTATTACTAGAGCAACTTGTTTTTTCTCTCCTCTCCTCTCTCAGTTCAGTATGTGAACACCAGGTCGGAAAAGTTCGCCTCCAGCCAGTCCCCGGCAATCATCTCACTGAGTTCTGGCGTGCAATAGTCTGGGAATTCAAAGTGAGAGCCCAGGCTGCCCTCGCTGAAAGAGTCCAGGTCCTTATCCACAAGAGACAGGGAGAGGTTTCCTGAATTGGGGTTGCCCAGCTCCGAGCCTGAGGCGCTGGGGGCGAAATTTAAACTAAAGTCAAACAGCAAATCGTCCGCGTCCTCGCCGGAAGAGGAGCTGCTGCTGCTGGATGAGGAGGAGGAGGAGGAGGATGTGGAGACCGACCTGGAGGATGCTGGTGAGACGGAAGCAGCGTGCAATGTGCTCTGCTTGGTAATGTTTTTGATATTGTAAAAGAGTCTGTTGTTGTTGTTCCGCACTTCTTCGTACATGCTCGTCCCCTCGGACTCTGCCGAGGAACTCAAAGTTGGGCTCGCGGGAACTTTGGCTACATTGTACGGCCTCAGGCGCTCCTCGTCCCCCGTCTTAATCCCCATCCGGTAGTCCTCCTCGTAGTCGTCATCGTCGTCCTCATCGGTGAGCTCACTTTTCACAGTCTTTGTAACTTTTAAGCTGGGAAACACACAGTCCTCTCCGTAGCCGTGAGAGGACTTGGAGCCGCTCTTAGTCTTAATCTTTGAACACTTCTTGCTGGGAGTCTTTGTAATTTTACCGCACTTCTCCGGAGACGGTGCTGATGATGATTTCGAACTGTCGAGCTTTGGTTTTTTCTTGGGTCTGTACTTGTAGTCGGGGTAGTCGGCCATGTGTTTTAGCCGCAGCCTCTCTGCTTCTCTGATGAACGGGATCTTTTCGCTGTCCTTGAGCATCTTCCACCTCTTCCCCAGGCGCTTGGAAATCTCCGCGTTGTGCATGTCCGGCGACTGCTCCATGATCTTTCTCCTCTCGATTTTGGACCAGACCATAAATGCATTCATGGGTCTCTTGATGTGACCGGTGGCTGTCTTGCACCAGTCCGGGTTTATCGGTACGGGGCTGCATGCCATAAATTCACTCTCCTCTGAATCGGTAGCCTCCCTGGACATGCTCCCGTCCGTCTCGCTGTTGTCTGTGTGCTGCACCATTGTCCTTCTGTTTCCAAGTCACTTTTTTCCGTTTTCTTTTCTTTAAATGTTGTGTCCGGACGCTGCAGTGTGTGCTGTCTGTGAACAGCCAACCCCCCTCCACACACACCGTTCAACTCTCTCTTGCGTTTGCGCCGGCTTTCGTGTCCGCGTCCTCTAGCGTAATGTGTGTGTCTCAGGCTCTGCACTCTTTTTCCAGAGTTACAAACTGCCTTCTTAACTAGTTATCGGCTTTTTCATGTCCCCTGCGTCACGCGCAGCCATCCAATCACGTCCCTTCCACTCCGCCCTGCAGACTCCATCCAAGACTCCCCTTAACCCTTTTATTCCTCCCTCCCCGTGCTCTCATTGGAGTGGAGGTGGGGATTTGTGGTACACAGTGTCTGGGGCAACACGCCGGGCGAGACAGGCATATTAAACACACAGTTAGCACTATGCGCTCCCGAGATGAACACCATACACCAATGCGCACATAAGACTAAAGTCTGTTTCCTTATTATTTTTTAAGAAAACACTTTAGATAGGAGCTTATTCTCCACGCAGACATCCACTGTTGTACAGATGTGTCTGGAGGGAAAGATGTAGGCTGTGTTATTATATGCTTTTTTCCCCCCTCCTCTCCTCTCTCCCCCTACTACCTTTAGGTTGGATACTGAAGGTGGCGCTTGGACACTGTTGCAGGCGCCTGGATGCGTCGCTGCGCCCGCCAGCCTGACTGCCTGCCTGCCTGCCTGACTGCCTGCCTGCCTGACTGCTGTAGAGGGATACATTTGAGCAGCTGGTAATGGCTTTAGAGGAAGAAGACTCACCATCATTAACTTTAGTACAAGCTCATGCATTTCACTCTTGTCTCTGAGTGGCCACGTGTTATGATTATTCTTTTCTTTTCTTTTTTTTTCATTTTAGCACTATTTATTTCCTGTTATTTCCAGGTCGCGGTTTGAATGAAGGAAATAGGTCAGTAGTACATTCTGCTTTACAGATCTTGTTTACAATGCGTGAGCTCCCAAAACACACCTGCAGCATCCCGTATGCCCACATATTGATAAGGATGTTGTTCACAAGTGACATTTCTATAGGAATACACACATTTCCTCCCACCTCACCCCCCCCCCCCAGAATCATAAAGTCAGTGCAAACACGTGCTGTGATTTCTGAGCCACTTGGATTAATGCTGGTGTACTAGCAGGGCAGAGCAACAGCACTTATTCAGATGGCAACGTTTTGGCTGTGCAGCCCTGAGTTGAGCCCATACAGCCAGGCAATGGATGGAAGGCTCCCTGCTGAGTTTGCTGTGTCAAGAGGCAGTGTAGCATCTAGCTGGCGTCCCCCCCTGTACCCCCACCCCCTTCTCTCCACACTCCTCCTCCTCCTCCCCGCCGGATCTGGGTGGTAGCCAGCAGTGCTATTGGAGGCTGAGGCGATAAGGCGTCCTGCTTTTTTTTTTTTTCTTTTTTTTTCCTTCTTCTTCCCCTCTCTCCCTCTCTCTCTCTTTCTGCTTTGTCCCCTAGAGGGCAATCACTTACCCTTTTGCAACCCTCCCCCCACCCAGCCACCGTATTTTCCCCAGCTGGGGCTTAAGAAGTGTCTCCACTGATACAGAGCGAGGCAGCTAGAAAGGCAAGGGAGAGGATAGCGGGGAGAGAGAGAGAGAAAAAGAGGCACACAGGGGGGAAGACAAGAAGAAGACAAGGCTAAGGAGACTGAGGCAGTTTGAGGGAGAGAGGGGCTCTTGCCTTTCCATCCTCAGAGAGGCAGCCCTCTGTCTGCATGTCTCTCTCTCTCTCCTTCTCTCTCTCAGACAGAGATAGGACTGAAATGCTTTATCATGACCACCCTGTGCTGATTAAGCCTTATCAGATATATGTGTCGGAGCAGGAGTCTCAGGAGGTTGGCGCATGCACATGCATGTTTTACTGTCAGCGTGTTTTTTTTTTCTTTTTTTTTTCCTTGATGGATTCATTTGACTCATATTTGATCTTCTGATCAGTGCAGACGAAGGTAGAAGAGGTTATTTCAAATGAACTGATAGCCTGGTATCACATATAGACTCAATTTGCAAGCACATATTGAATACATATCTATGTGGGATTCTAGGAAACGGTCCTTGTGCGCAGCTTGTGGAAGTCTGATATTCCACTAAGATCAATTGCTGTGGATTATTCTGTCCTGATTTGCCTAGAAGCTACTTATCTGTTCACAAAAACATTTAAAAAACATCCATCAGCCAGTATACGATACCTGCAGTCTAGTGCCTTAACCTTTTTCTTTTTTTTTTTGGTGCGTTTTGTCCCCCCGTCTGTTCATATCTTATCCCAGCCCCGCTCCAGCCAGCCTTATCTCTTTATATGATGGTTTCATGCTGGACATGAATCACAAGACTGCTTAATGATGAGCATGCAGGGTGGCTGTCCTGCTCATTAGCATGGCTCATTATTGGCTGTGAATGAGGTGCTGGTGTCAGCCCATACAGCCTATGAGTCATCTTAGGGAGGGTCTCATCGCCATGCCTGCCTCACACAGATGCACCACTAATACCCCACCCCTTCCCTTCCCTTCCCTCTCCTCTCCCTTCTCCCTCCCTCCCTCCCCCCTCACCCCACCCCGGCTGCCTCATTCAGTGACTGGTGATCAGACTGGAGAGAGACAGAGAGAGAGAGAGAGTTGTGGTTTACTGAAGGATGTTGTGTTTTCATTTCATTTTCACTCAAGAGATTACATATGATTAAACAGTGAAAATACAGAGAGCTGCATTATCACTGTGTGATTCCTAATACCGTACGCTTTCCCAATACCCTAAAGGCAGATGTTTTAATGCTTATTTGCTGCTTTTTTTTCTCTTTTTTTCATGTCAAGGGAGAGGACATTTTATTCCAGAGCGATGGAGTGTTGAATTAAGTGATGGTTTTCATGTACAAACATTGAAAGAGGGTTTCAGGAGAAACAATTCCCTTTGCATTGCTTATCTAAAAGCCCCCCAAAGCAGCTGCTGCTCTCACAAAGGGCCAGTGAAGCGTTAGATCAATACTAACCCTGGCTAGAGGCTATCTGATGCTCAAAATGCATGGATCCATCTCCTCTGCATAGCCCTAAGACAGGTGTGGACTTCTGGAAGCCGCTATCTGATGGCTTCACAATGGGTAAAGGATAGAGAGAGGAAGGGGTGCCGGGGGGGTTCAAAACAGTTGATGAGGAAAAAGGGGGGTCGTTTTGGTAGCACATAAAAACGCAAATTAACTTTTCACTTCACAGACACATTCTTGAGTGTCCCGTGCACTCAGGTTACAATGTTTATTGCAAAGCAGTGAAGTGGTGTTTTTCTAGCCCATATAGCGGAGTCACTTAATGGTAATCTGGTGCTATGCGTAGAATTTATGTAACAAGTTCCACCAGTTTGCAAGTGCTACAAGGTAAATCCACCCCCTTGTCTCTTTCCATACAGACTTAAAGTCCTTCCTATCCAGGCTGCGGCTGGAGGTGAAACCTAATATCAGCTTATATATCTGGAGATTTATGGGCTGCGCATCCGTTGCCAGTTACTGCGGCCCATTTTGTTGTCTTAACTCGTGAGATGATACTAAAACGAGCTCTGTCAGCTGCAGCAGGATTCGTCCCGCTGGCCGCCTGTCGCTACGGTCTCATTCCTCAAAAGACCATGTCTGTCTGTCTGTCTTCCTCTCCTCCCTCGCTCTCAAGATAAGAGGAGGTTTTGACAATGAGGAGGATCTCGCAGCAGTTTGGAGGTTGTTGTTTTTACCGCAAGTGTTTAGTGCCTCCGAGGCCACTTTGTATGCCTCCTCGTTGCTTTACATTCTCGACTTAATGCAAATGTATCTCCAGGGTGTCAGGTTCTTTTGTTGACCTCCTTGATGTGGCCTCTGTCTCTCAAGGTCTGATGCTTAGCGGATACTTAAGACTGGAGTATCTTGTCGTGAATGTAAACAGCTGATGCTTGAGCACTGTGCTGGATTGTTTGTCACAGGGACACACAAACACAATCAGTGGCCAACGCTACTGCTACTTTGTGTACACTTGTACTTGGACAATTCAAAAGGAGCAAACATTACTCTGAGGTCATCAATCAGTGCGTCATTTTTTACATTGTTGTGCAGGAAGAGAAGAAATTAAAACTGTCTACTACTTGTTTACGTAAGTAATGTATTGAAGTAGAGGTGAAGTACCTGTACTTGTATTTCTTTTATATACTACTACATCTTTATAATCCCCCTCATTCACACTGTACTTGAGCAACAGCTGCAGTTATTTTTCAGGCTGTAAGCTGGTTCAAGTGGCCAGACTTGACCAGCTACATTTTGATGCATCAGCAGTAATAATCCTGTCACATAATATATTTTATAAAATAACATAACCCTCAGAATTCAGCACTATCACTACTTAAATTGCATTTTTATGATAATACTCCTTCATCTTATGTAAATTATCTGCATACTGTCTCCGTAACTGATGATATAACCAAATTCAACAACCTCCACATTAAATCCTCACCCAAACACTCCAGCTTGACTCAAAAGCCCAGAGGGAGACGACAAACTTTTTTGAGCATGGCCAGTGAGAGCAAACGAGCCTCAGCGTGGGTGTAGGACACAAGTACATTTGTAACTATACACTCAGTTCCAACCACGAGGCAATTACCGCTGTACGGGATGTGAGACATGTGAATTAGATTTATCTGAGCTGGCTACATTTAACATGAGTCTGTACAGGTGAAACTAACTCAACTGTTTGAACGCTGTAAGGAAGCGTGAAGAGTTTCCTGTCTTTACCTCCCTCTCTCCTCTCCTCTCTCTGTCTTTTTCTACAGACGCTGCCATACACCAACCAACGGGAATCCACTGTAGCCCCGAGGAGATGACATCATCCCAGAGAAACTCAGGCTTACACAGCACAGTGCGCTCCTCAGTAATCATATTGCAATGTCATTCCCCATAAGCTCCGGCCATCTAAATCCTTTAATCATATACCAGCGGCATTGAAGCGGTGTTTACTGTAAGAGTCCAGTGTACCTAGTTTTGTGTTGTACATTGTGCCTTGTGTTAATAAACTTGTGTGGAGGACGAGCCCTCCAGGCGCTCACAGCCACTGTAATGAGAGTGTGTTTAGTCTGGAGACTGTGTAGGACTAATGCTGATGGATTGTATGGCTGCAGGTCAGGTCCTGCTCTCTCTCTCACACTGGTGGAGACTATAGATGGAGCGAGGAAAAGTTTCATTTGTATGATTGTGAAACATAATAATGACAACCCAACATAAAGTTATTATTGCCATGTTAATACAAGCCGGATGAAAACTACACATCGTTACGTTAAAGAAAACACACAATGGGTTGTTTACACACTGTGTTTATCAGGGGAATAGTTCATCAATATAATTAAGCTGCTGCAGTGAAACATGGAGCCAAAACAGCATCAATCTTTAGAGGAACAGATCTGTTGATCACCTAAGCGGTTGGCTTCTAAGAAGTGTGGGACTTTTCCCGCTGAAGCCACGCCGCTCCGCTTCCCTGCCGGCCAGCCCAGACTTGCCCCCTCTCGAGATAAGATAGTGTTGACTACAAGCCGGTCTGTGTAGGGACTGGTGAGGGGGCCTCTGCTGTGCTTAGTCACCCTCAGTCGCATCCTGTGCTCTGAAGTTTTACTGGTTTATGATCTTTGCAACACCAGTCGAATAGTGACAGTTCAAAGCAGCATGACAAATTGAGAATCCATGCCCCGTGGACAAATCTCAGGCAGCTTTGTGTTGGGTCCTTAAGGTTTTATAATTAGAAGGTAGGACGGCCGAGAATTAAAGTCAGGGACTATTAGTTTTATTTTTCTCTTGATGGTTATTCCTCACATTACTTTTAGTGATATTTAAAGATAATTGATGACTGAAAATGTCTTATAGTAAAATAATGATTGCACAATGACAGACTGTAGTGTTGCCATGAGTCAGAGCCGAGTGCCTGCTCATATTAACTTTATTGCAGTTACAATTGCTGCTTTTTAAGTTCCATAGAAATGCACTTTCAAAGGTCATTTCCTTTACATAAATCAATGTGCAAATACTGTGGCTCACTTGTCTATCGCCCCTTGTGTGTTTTACTTTTTCAACAAATGAATGAAAGAGATTTAGTCACAAGCTTCGACATGGCAGGACCAAAAAAAACAGCATTGTGAAAATCAGCTGCATCAATCAGGCTTTAACCTTGAAAACAAAAACAAGATGAAATGGACCCACAGAGAGACACACACCTGAAGCAAATCTGAGCATTCACTCTTGTTTGAACAGTGAGCAGATAAGATAGCTCAAAGTTATCAGCACAAGATGAATTCCCTCAGGAACCCCCCAGCAGGGGTTTCATCAATGTAGTGGGAGGGAGAAACTCAATCCCTCAAACCACATATTGTGACTGATAACCCCCTAAAACTGAAGCGAAATTAGCTGAACCCCAAGCAGCCGTTCACTCAGAAAGCCAACAGGTCCAAAAACAGAAGAATGATGTAAAGGACTTGTCATTCCTGCACGGCGATAAAACACCAAGTAAACACTGTGCGACTTTGTAAACACAATCATAATCATGCGGGCCAGAATGAAAACATACAGCTTTTTCTATTGTAAAGTCAACTCTGATGATGTTGAACACCATTCGGAAATCAGATAGGCCTGTTTTCCACCCCTATTCATCACATCCACTCATTCATTTTAACATGAAAATCACAACTGGTATTAAAGAAGGTGTTTGTCTTATATAAAGACTGAAACCCCTTTAACTACCAACTAACTAAAGTCTATAGGGAAGGTCATTTCAATATCAGCCTTTATTCTCTGGTTGAATCACAAGTAAAGTTCCCCTCAAATGTATTTATGTACTGAGTGTATGTCTGGAGAGACCACTGGTGCCTCAGAAAAGGAAAGGAAACTTCAATAGAGTGTTGTGGCTTCCCTTTTTACTTTGCATTATGTATGCACATATAGACTGGTATTTTCCCCTGCATTCCATCCATATCAGAGCTTCACTATGTCCTCTCCATATACTGACTCGCTGCCCTTTCCTTCATGTCTCTTAAGGATTTCTTAGACAGGCTTCAAGAAAGATTTTCATAAATGTCCTCTTTTGCAAATCCTCCACATCCCCCCTGTATGCATTGAGAGCTATCACTATCTTAACAGTAAAGGTCATTGGAGGAGACTTAGGGATAATGAAAGGCTAAGCTGTGTGCTTGGCAGAGTGTTTTACAACTATCTAGAAATCAATAAGAGAGGGTTTGGTAATGACTGTGTCACATCACAGTCGCCATCTCAGGTGTGGCAAAGCTTTCATTAGAGCGCTCTTCTTCTTTGTTATTGGGTGAACAAGTTTAAGATCCTGCTTGTGGAAGTTCTTGATTGGTATGAAAATATTCAGCACTTTGTGGAAGTGGAAGGTATTGTTGTGTGTGTTAGTCACAACCTCTCACCCTTGATTGCATATGGCACCATGATTAGACTCTGATTAGGTTAATATGTGTGTATGATTTTCTATACCGATTATGTTAATATGTGGAAGTAATTTACCTCTTTCAAGGAAAGAATCAGGCGTTATACCTGAATATGAAATATTTATATAAATCTGATATCGTCAACACAAAAATCTTCCCTTTATTATTCCAGTCCCATGGGGTCTTTTTAAACCCAGTTCTTTTGACAGTGGAGGAGCTCAGGATTACAAGATGAGAGCTGTAAGACAATTCAGATAATGAACAGGAAAGCAAAGTTTCAAGAAACCATGGAAAGAATGAATTTAGTCATAAAAGTGTGAGCGGATTAGCTCTTCTCTTATTTCCAACATTTCCTCTCTGATACGTCTCTACACTAATCTCATTATAAGTGTCTGTCAAGCATACATGACAATTCATTTTAACAAGGTAGAGTTTCCTGCTCCCTTTAAATTCGCTGCCTTCTTCACAAATGAAAACACATGAGAGGTTCCTGTGGAACAGGCATGGGCTAACAAGGGAAAGAGAATAAGGCTTAGCACTTTTGATCATTTCAAACCAAGACTAACAGACATAGCTTAAATGTGAATGTGTTTCTCCTTGGAAATGTGTTTACTGTGGCCATTGCAGTGTTTAGTGGTATAATGACCGAAGAGGCTCACAGCTGGTGCCCGCAAAAGTAGCAATAAAAATCTACATTCAATAAATATTCATGCTTCGTGTTTATTCCTTTATATGATTCACTGTATGACTCCTTATAGTGTATATCAGCACTGTGAATTTTTTTCTCTGTGACTTTTAGTTGGAAACATGTTTCCCATTTTCCACTTTAGGGGGTTTTCACTCCCTTTAAGATAAGTGTAACTGTTTTTATTGTGTTTTCATATCAATATGAACTAATATTACAGATTTACTATTAAAGTGTTTGAAAAAAAAGAGAGAAAAGGGCAGCTCATAAAACAGTCCTCGATAAACCTGTAGAGGAAGCAACACATAATTAGTGTCTTGTTAATTGGAGAGAACCATTATAGCGTACTTAGTGTGATGCTAGACTAAATTGTTTGCCAACAGAACATAATGATTTTACACTCTTTAATTGTGTTTTGTGTAAGAGCTGCCTCCTTTTTTCCTTTAACAAGAATTGCGAAATATCCCGAGGCATTATTTTTGAGCCACTTTTATATAACAAGCTGATTGCATAAATAAATCATCGGCTTTTTGTCTCACGCATATACGACACCATCTCATATCACGTCTGGTGATTTATATAACTTTCAAAGCTGCACTATCTAAGGTGGCTATAATAGGCTTCAAACTAACTGTCTAGATATACCTCGACCCTTGTGATCTCTATCTGTCCATCACTGGAGTAATCTGACCACTGCGGATAAATACTGTGAAAGGTCTTAAAGCACTAGGAAGACCAGTACTTTAATCATGGCTAATCCCTGGTAGCAAGACATGTCTTGGGGGGACACGGGATGGACACGTCACCCCAATTAGCAGTAGCTATAGCTTTAAAACCCCTGTCATTAGGAGCCCATAACCTTCCTGTCACTCACCGCATAGCTGCCGAAACTACTACTTAGTGCACTGTTACAATTTGTTACGTTTATGCATAAGAGCTCTGTGGATTCGAGCACACGACAGCACATACTACATGTGCTTGTTCGCACCCGCCACCGCTCACAAATGTACACACACTCATTTCATATTTCAGAAAGCAAATGGCCATACAGGAAGTAGATGCATATATGCAATTTTTCTGTGAGGCAAATTGGGCACATGCCATGTTGCTTGCGGGTGTGTAACCTTAATAGGCTGATTTATGTATGACATTCCTCTGAGCATTAATATGAATAGACAGGGAGTGTTGCCCAAGCCACTGAGTGCCCACAATCTGTAACGCCATGTTCAATATACTGTGCAGTTGACATATTAGAATTACACCTAGGAAAGAAACATGCATTTCTGATACCTTTCTTTTGGTTAATGAATGATAGGGGAGCATGTACATGCATTTTGAATGTCTATATAACTATCAGCTCAGTATGCAGATAAGGTCCCTGGTGTTTTAGTGTGAGGCAGACTTTGCAGGCATTTGCTGGTAGACAGTGGTGCATTAACTGTTATCTTGGAGAAAGTACCACCCTTAAGCCTGCAACAATAAGACCAGGGTCAAGGATGAAGTTGAATGACAGCTCAGGATGAATATAATTGCAGAGGAAGCGATAAAGAGGGGTCTTGTACTCACACTAAAAAGCAGAATAATAATTTTTTCACCAGGTTGTCTGCTCCTACACGTTCTCATTCTTCTGCTCCATTCTCAAGTGAAGAGGTCAGATATAAAGGAGGACAATGACCAAGCTAGTGAGATTGATGGTGAGGATGAGCAGGCCGGCGGAATCTCAGCTAAATCAAAGCCATTCACCGTTAATGAAAATAAGAGAGAGACCGCACTGTAAATCATCTTATGGTCTAATGTATTAGTGTTAATGAATTCACGCTGCCACATTTAACCTTAGTTTTGCAATTCATTATATTTGAGATTAACAAGGGAGGGAACTTAAGTGAACTGTCTGCAGGGAATTACAGCTGGGGCCTCATTGTCAATCAAGGATTGTGTTTCGATGTCTTTCATTAGGGCTGGAGGAATTAAATAAGACTTTCTTTTAATGGCGGATGGCTCTCCCATTTAACGCTCTTCTTGCTCTCCCAAGATGGTTAACTCTTCATTACCCAAATTAAAGGCATCCATCTCTGTTGGCTCCTGCCACATTGCCATGACCTCTACCTGTCAAAACTTTCATGTAAGCTCTTGAGTGATGGATGATACCCCCGAACCCCATTGTCAAAATTATCCAGTGACTGTCCAACCCTCTCTGATCCATTCAATCCATCTCCCCAGGCTACGTGCCACCAGCCATGATTTAACAATGAAGCCGAGGCGCTAATTTACTCTCATAGAAATTAGAAACTACCTTTTAATTATATGCCTGGGAGTGTTCTAAGAGTTCACGTGGATCACCCCCAAAGCTTTTAACTTGACTTTGTGGGGGCTGATCATTTATATTCCTCATACGTGTTATTTCAAGGGTCGTTCAACATACATAGGACCACAGGGAATTTGAGAAACCATCAGGAATCAGGGAAGAAAGAGTCTTGAATCAATGTTCACATTTGAAGGTCACAGCTGTTGCTAAAGGATATGAGAAGATGGAAAAATTCTTCAATGACCAAGTGAAACAAAATATGAAAAAAATCCCTGAAAATCTGTTCAACAAGTCTGTATGAGTAAGAAATTAGACTCTTTCAGAACATAGTTGGCTGAATACTCAATAAGAGACTCAATCACTGATTTTGTAAACCTTAATATGCATGTGGACCTCTGATCAATAGATGATAGGCACTGTGGGTGTTACTGGTGCAGCTCTGGAATTGCATCATGCTCAAGTGTTTACAGAGAGTCTTTGTTGACAAAGGAAGCACAGTTCTCTGAACTTCCTTCCTCTTTTTTCCTCTCTATTTGCATCACCTTCAGACACATGTAAATATTCAAACACATGCCACACGTCATACATAAAACATGATATAAGTGGTCCCATTCTTGTCTGACCTCTTGTCCTCCTGCTTCTCTCCCAGACAGATGTAGATACCGCTCCAGACACACCTCACTTCCTGAGAGGAGAGTTATGGCTTCCTGGGAGAGGCACCGCCGTCCCCTGGAGCCCTGAGGAGTTGGACAGCTACCTATGGAGAGGGCACATCTCTGACTTGTAGACCTGCTCTGAGGCTTCTCCTCTCACTTTGAGATCCTCCGTGTACCTGTCAAAGGGTCAAGAGGGCACGCTCGCTGCAGACACCAGGACGGTGTTTGTGTGTCTGGATGTGCTTGTGTTTGGGCGCATGTGTGTGTGTGTGTGTGTGTGTGTGTGTGTGTGTGTGTGTGTGTGTGTGACCCGTTCCTGTGACAGATGCCAGGCTGTTTATGTGTGAGGTGTGGGAGCGCTGGGTGGGCAGGTGGGCAGACTTGCATGTGTTTTGCGGCTGCATGTGTGAAGAGAAGTGTGTGTGGGTGGCTGTGGGTGGTTGTGGTGTGTTAGTATAATATGAGAAACCGTTCTTGTCAGAATGTGCAGACATGCGTGTGAATCTATTTGCATACATGTGCATATGTGCGCGCACGTGTCTGTACCTGCGCACACATACGCGCACACTCCACCTAACTGTAACCAGGAGTCGAGCGAGAACCTATTACCACCAGCCTCCATTAACACCCCAAAAACCCAAAACTGCTGTCACGGAACCAGACTAGAACAGATGGGGGGGGCTGCTGCTCTGGCAGCCGAGCAAACGATGAGCTAATCGTAGTGAAGGAGGTGACCATAGTTGGTTACAGCTTATTCAGGATTATGACTCAATCATTGCGGCTTATGGCACTTAGGTAATTATTTAATCAAAGAGTGGACGTGTCAATAGAAGTCGACAAGAGATTAATTATAAGTCCGGGATGGCTTCAACTCATTGTTTTTACTGGCCCGCTGTCTTGACAGTGGCAGGAGGGAGAGTTGATGGGATCATTGGGAGGTTGAGTGACAGCTCTAGCGGAGCAGGAATAATCAGAGCGGTATAGTTAACACTAACCCCCCCTCCTTCCCCCTTAGCATGGATTGAGATCAATACAGTGCTATCCTTGATTAAAATGTTTAATTAGCTGTATTAAGGTGCAACACAAAAGCTATGGAGACGAGAGAACACATCCTTTCTCCTCTGTGTATGGATCAGTGGGGATAGTTAACATCAGCGGGCGTCATGAGTCGGCTGTTGCTCTGCAGCCCCTCAGTTGTAGTTCAGACAGTGTATGAGAATGTGAAGCTCTGAATGTGGGAATAGTGTGTGTGTGTGTGTGTGTGTGTGTGTGCGCTAAGCCCTCCGTGACAGCTATAGGAGAAGAAGCAGGCCGGTGGCAGCAGCCAGGAGAAGGTGTACGAGTCTCTCAGCCTATCCTCAGTAACCTGCCATTATTTATAGCAGATTGTAGGAGGATGAAAGGCACTGGAGAATTCTCACTTAGTTATCTGCCAACAGCTTTCTACTAATAACTGTCATTCGTCCTAAATGTGCAGGAGCTTTCATGTCTGCAGGAGTGACCTGATGTGCGGTATCTTCACATCTTAGGGATTACAGTGATGATGTATGAAATAGACTGCTCCCAACCCACCACTCCACTTCAGAGACATGACCGGAGGAAATGGCTAATTTAAGCTAAAAAGCGGTGCCAAAATATGTCCTAGACTATCTCCGTTCGACTTTCTCTGTTGATATATCTGAGTTTAAGTCATTAGAGGACTGCTAAACAACTGTTTCGACAGTTATTTCAGCGCTCCGAGTTCCTCGTTCCGCTTTAGAAAGAGGAATGAGGATCTGTGAGGTTTCACGCACGCTGATTCTAGGGATTCCCCTCCATGTGCTCTATCCAGTCCTGCTGTTTTATTTGGCTGACGGGGAGCAGGATGTGAGATTTACACCAGCACAGAAAAACGAGGGCAAGTCGAGACACAGAGATGGACATGGTGGTTAACTCCCTGATCGTGTCACCAGAGAAGAGATAAATGGTGAAAGGAAAACAAGCAAGGGGAAGCTGACTATTTTTCTAAAAGCTGCACGGAAGTTTCTAATTATATCCACTCTGAGACCTGTAACCTCCACCGAGACACTCAGCCACACACCGACACACATTCACAAGCATCCGCGCGCGCACACACACACAGCGCTGCAGAGACCTAACCTTTGCTGGCCTTGCAGTCCCCTCCGAGCAAGAACCAAATTAGACGGCGAGAGGAAAATAATGTTCTCCCTCTTTTCTGCTGTTAAAGGCCAGTAATCTCTCATTTACACTGACATTAAGAAGAGGCAAGTTTCACACCAACATACTCCTGTCATTAAAATGGTAAGGGAGAAGAGAAGAGAAGAGAAGAGAAGAGAAGAGAAGAGAAGAGAAGAGAAGAGAAGAGAAGAGAAGAGAAGAGAAGAGAAGAGAAGAGAAGAGAAGAGAAGAGAAGAGAAGAGAAGGAGAGGTGTGTATGAGAGGTTGATTGAGGGCAGGGCTGTCATGCTTGGTAATATGGAAGCTAAGCCACAGAGTCCCCAGCTCCAGGCGGGCAGATGGTAGGGTGGGCAGCAAGGGGCGAGGATCCCCTATCTCTAATTCTCAGCTGCACTTGTAAGATATGCGCTATGTATAAAATGTGTTGGCAAGGATCCATGTCCTTCAACTCCCTGTGTAACCCTGGCGGCTCCACCCAAGCCAGCTGTGTCTGTGTGAGCTCACTGGGCTCTGACAGCAGGGATCAAAACAACATGTGAACCAGCCGTGACACCGACCACCATCAAAACAAGTGAGCAGCCACGACAAGGCTCCCATGGCTACATCACAAGGGGTGAGGTGTGTTATGAGTGGCGCCGGGTATTCTGTACGTGTGCGTGTGTGTGTGTGTTTGTGTCTATCAAACACAACGATGGCTAATGCATTAGTCAGTCGCTGTGTCACACTGTGATGTTGCAGCACACAATTAGCTCTTTGAGCTCCGGTGGAAACCAAACGTGAACCAACATGAACCTCACAGCTTTGTATCCAGATCAAGGGGAAAGCTCAAAGCTCCAGCAAACTTTGCTGCCTTTTCTTTTCTTTTTTCTTTTCTTTTCTCTATTTGAAAGTGAGCACACATACTCTTACTGAAACACAGAGAGCACGAGAGAGACAGACAGTGGAGTGAGTAAGCAGGAGACAGTGAGGAGAAGATGAGAGGGAAAAAAGTTTCAGCAGCATGTGCATGTATATTGGTTACCTTCCCAGTCCATGTGGGCCAAAGACAGGAAATGTGTGTCTTCCTGTTTGATTATATTGGAACAGAAGAAGCTCAAAGATAGACATGGTATGGTAGAAGTATTAGATAGGCCTGCTTATTTTAACTGCTGCACAGGTGTTCTCAATGAAGAAGCCCCATTCATGGACCCATTAAATGCTGAGGGTATTAAAAAAAAAAGGATGAAAGAATAATACAGGAAAAAATGAGGAAAACATCAAAGCTCCGACAGATGAAGTCTCAGTCAATTCATAAATGCCTCTGGACTCAAGTTGTTCACAGGAGCTCCATCCTTTGAAATTCTAAATCAGTCTAATGGAAATGTAAGGGCTGAGTAAATTATTACAACCTGTACGATCTGCCTTAATATATTTACCGTATCAAAATCTATTCTTAATAAACCTCGCTCTGCTTTAATATAGACATGGTCTGAGGATACAAAGCGTATAGCAGCTCATTTATCATGCATGTGCATAAACACACACTCAGACACTCACACACCTCTGTCACACTTGGACCACTCTCTCTTGGCAGAGAGATGCTATCAGCAGTATTTGTGGGTGACTGGAACACATAATCAGTTGTTTAGCTATCTCCTTCTTCCCACAGGAAAGAGCTGTGACAGCTTTAGGCCATCACTTGGGTCACGTATGAGAGAGGCCTGCTGCAGTACCTTTGTGCCTGTGCACACACACACACACACAGTGGTGCTCTGTGCTGCAGCAGATGGAGGCCTGAGTGACACATCCTGGCAGAGGAAGGTTACATCATGTAAATAATGTGATACTCTGCCAGACTTTAATGACATCAGATTTTAATTCCACCTCTGTGTTTTATGCCACACACACACACACAAACACATCTGATCCAACTGCTTACTATTCTGGTTTGCATCTGTAAGCCTCAGCTGGCATTGAAATCATATTTATGGTAATTACGAACTTGATTATGACATTTTAACTTAATGTATTCTTAAGTTTAGAATACTTACTCGCACACCAAGGTATTTTGTAGATATTTTTCCACTTGACAGTGCAGCGCTGCTAACCATATGCCGTTGAAAACTGATTATTAGATTTGATTAATGTGTATCATACACAATTACTGAAATATAATTGAACACAGTGGTCGTTTTTGGCACCGGTCCCTGACAGTGGACATGTGCCGACACGACTGAGGGAGTTAAAAAGGCCAAGCAGCTGCAGAGGCAGACGTGCCTTCTGCTTGAGCCAAAAAAATGTTACATGTAGAAAGTATATTTCACTGTATTGTTTACTTAGAAGCCCCCAGATGTTGTGAACATGTGGATGTTTTATATGGTAGTTAACAGCAGGTCACGCTTGGACTGCCACTCCCTCAGAAACAATTAATAAACCATAAACAGTCTAATATCCTCTCCGCTGAGCATTAAGTTCGTACTGCTAACACGCAGAGAAGAAAGGCAGTGAAAAATACGCTTTCGGTTCTTGTCGGGTGTGTATGTGAGTGTGTGGGTGTGTGTGTGGTGGTGAGGGGTTCTCTTAACTTTTTACAGCTCCTCTGCCGCAGAGCTGTAGCTGTATAAATAAGGTGGTTCCTTTGACCAGCAGCGTGGAGACGGCACAGTGACTGTAAACGTATCGCGCCGCTGAACTTCCTGACCCGGGCTGCTGTTGTTGTTTGCTGCTGTGCACCGACACCTAATCCAAAATGTAAGAGCAGTTTGTTTCCAGTGCGGCTTGTTGGAACATGATGCAAGTAAATATAGCTTTTGTCTGGCGGTATCTGGTCTGATTAGTGTGCAATGAAAGGCTCCATTGAGCACAGGAATCTGGTTTATGCAACATGTCCAATTATAAATGTATAAATGGATGACTATGTCTCCGCTTTGAAGGCAGATGGGAAATTCATTACACCAAACAAGGCTAAATGGGAAACATGGAGACGTCTAGCTTCTGTTCTTACTTCCCTGATCTTAACCAGTGCTGAAGGTTAAATGTATTATACATTGAACTGGTGCAAAAGCAGCAACCGGACAATTTTTTGAAGCAAACAGAAAAAGATTATCTGTATCAATACGGTTTCAAAACATGCAGACCCAATATGGAGGTTGGGTTAAGTCATCAGAGCCCCAGGAGCTAGCGTTCTGAGTTTCATCATCACACATGGCTTATTCCTTACCCAGGATCCTCTTGCAGGGGTGAGGGGTCACCCAGCCATCAGAGGAAGCCATCACTGAGTAGCTGACCCCTCCTCTGGCCCCCACCTTTCATCTGTCTCTCTGATTAGTTTGCCCATGTGAGAGATAGCAACTTAAAATGAAACGCCCCGTAGACACCCTCCCGGGAGAATCTCTCAAGTAAGATATATATACACATTCTTGCTGCTCTGCTAGTGAGTGCACTTTCAATTACAAGAGGAGAGGTGGGCCTTTAGATGTTCACTACTCATGGCTCAGAGCTCTGCGAGAGTAAATCCATTCACTTGCCTTCAGCGAGCGTATCAGGTGTCCTCTGGCTTGTCTCTCATGTGTGATTGGTGTGTACCCACCCAGCAGCCGCAGATGGAGCTCTGCTTGATGTGGTGGCATCCAATATCCATTCAATCTAGACATTATGTAATGGACAGCTAACAGAGGTTCAAACTAAAGCCTGCAGCTGCTGTGTCTGCGTGGCCGCTGTGCTTATAGAGGAGGACACGTCTGTGTTGTGTTTGCATGTACGCTAATTTTCTCTACTGCTTAATTTACTCCTGGAATTTATGCACGTTCAGGTACCGACTGTTCATATAGTCGGTTTGAAGATGCGTATCCTACTTGAAAGGCGCCACCACTTGAACATAATACACCTCGGTCTTGAACTATAGTGGAGAAGTGACGGAAGAATCAAGTGCATCATGGGTGTAAAGGTGCTCTTTAAACAACAGGTACCTTTGGAAGAGTTGATTTCGAGATTTTCCTTTCGCCTTCCACTTAGAGGAGAGGCGTAGGCTGCGTGTTGATGCAGTCATCAGGGGGTGATTTGGCTGATATACGAGGAGACCTATTGCTCATCAGAAAGCTATCCGCCATGCTGATTGAGTCATATGTAGAGCCGCTGGGATAATTTGTCACAGGCCTGCCAGGTCAATGGACTTTGATTGGAACACGGTATGAACTCGAGGATTTCTACTGAGTTGAGTACTCTCACACCCTCACTGCGTCTCAAGATCTTTCCTCTTGCCCCGCCACACTCTCACTCACTCACTCACTCTCTCTGCAAAGCTTTCCGACTTACACTTCCATCTTCTTCCTTTTCAAGATCTGACCATCTCCGCTTTGGCATCTGCGTTTTTCTTTCTTTCTGCCCTCTTTTCTCTCAGTCTCCCTATATTTCCCTGGCCTCTCCCTGGCCTCAGCCCTGGGGGCCCTCTCTGCTTGTTGAAAGGTAACAGAATCTTCCGGAATGACCCACTGAAATCGCTGGGTTGATTCACTGATGTTTCTGTCAGGGGGAGGCACAAAGTACAGGACTGTATTTCCCCCCACAAAACTGGAGGTGTCCATTACAGTGAAGATGTGTGTAAAAAGGAAGAAAAAAAAGGGCCCTGAGCCCGACTGGCCTGTTTTAATGTGACAGAGAGAAGAGGAGGTCAGTGTGCGTGCACACACACACACACACACACACTCACACTCAAAGCACGTACACAAACATATTTTTCCAAGAAGAACAGAAACCTTGTCTGAGACACCTGTTCATTTTGCTGTTAAGTTTGAAACTTTGAAACATGTGGCTTAGCTGGGGAGCTGTAACTCTGCCAAATGCTTGAATATACAAGTTCAGCTGTGCACTGTAACTTTTAACACTTCACAGTGAAAATCACAGGCTTGGCACTTCTAAGCCGAGTAACTCGGTTCCCCTTCATTACCTTTTCCCCTGGAAAAAAAAGAGGGAATGACAGTGTGGTTTGAAAAGAGGGAGAAAGAAAGGACGTGAACTTGAATAACTTCCAGAAGGAGCATGGCAAAATACCTGCAGTGAGTTTCAAAAACCACAAAATCTTTCATCCGACTGTTTTGGCATCGCCGGGTGGGAGCCTCGGCACTGACCATAACATAGGTATGCCTAATCCTCTTTCATCTACAATATTGCACAAAGGGAGTATCTGTCCAAGTGAAGAGGGAGATTCTGCAGACATAAAAGGCTGACAGGGGAGTGTTGCATGTCTGTACCAACATTGTCCTGGTCCTTATTATTCTTTGCACATAGCTGTAAGTCTAAACAAGACCCGCTTCCTGAGGAGGACTGCTGTGCACTCGCTGCACTCACGCTGGCCCTGGTGTTGTTCTGCTCCAGCATGTGTGGTGTTGTGTGTGTGCGCGTGTGTCTGCGCAAGAGTGTGCACTTGTGTGTGCAAGGCCGCTGCGCTGTTGAGATGACCCTGCTTTCTTTCTATAGGGGCTTTCACTCTGCAAGAGCTCAGCCCCTGTAAAGAGGGAGCCTGTGCTGGTACCTCTCTTAGCCTCTCTTTCTTGTGCAGGCGTCTCTTCTCTTTCATTCTCTCTCTCTCCCTCTCTCCCTCTCTGTATCTCTCTCCCTCTCTCTCTCTTTCTGCAGCAGCAGCAGCTTGAGTACTTCCAGCTGCCGACATTGAATACCGCCTCCCACACAGGCACACACACTCACAATTGACATACACACAGGTACAAACTGGTCCAGTATAGAACACATGTACACACACACACACACATATACATACATACATGCACATATACACATACCTCCCTCATTTACTGAGATGCCTGCAGTAGTTTCTCATTGGCTGTGCATTTGCTCCTCTCCTGCTTTTCTATGTATGTGCAGCATTTATGGTGTAGGTCTATTATGTCTGCACACACGCCGGTCTCCACTCCTTCACCTACCCTCCTCTCTGTGTGTGTGTGCCTTCAGACAGGGTGGATATGGGTGATGATTTATCGTCCATATCCATAATAGACCCTCCAGTCTCTCCACTGAGGTTGTGTCACAGACATTTGCGGTACAGTAGGTAACCGGCCAAGAAACTCTGTACGCACTGCAAGCTGCTCTTCCCTCACGCCAGAGAACACTCCGGCAAAGCAAAACAAAACAAACAAGAAAGAAAAACACAAAGTGAAGAGAACACAGATTCAAATCACTGTCGAACGTGACTGCACCGCTGTCTGTACACGGCCCCGGCAGAGACGTAGACACAAACATAGATCCCCATGCTCATGCACACGGAAGAAAAAAAAAACATCGGTCCATCGGTAGCAGCAGTGTGTCCGTCAGTTCTTTCATCGTGTTATGAAATAAGAGGAGAGCACCAGAGGAACCTGTTGCTGGGCTATAAGACTGAAGTAGCCCAGGGAAAAAATGGTAATGCAAGCAAGAGCGGCGGCAGGGGTCTGCCGGGGTGTAACCATAGCTGCTAAACTTGCATTCAGGCCTTTTCCAGAGCTGGGCTCGGGGTATGCAGACGACCTAGGGGCTGGAGACTTAGGGAGGACTTTAAGCCTCTTTGTCAAGCTCCTCGGAGCTCAGTCGACCGCTGTGAAGAGGCCGAGGCATGCAGCTGTCTAGCAACAAGAACCCCTCATACCACAGATACTGGCCTGTGGTTAAGGAGTGTGTGTGTGTGAGCGAGTGTGTATGTGGTTCACATTGTGTGCCTGAACATGTGGGTTTGCATTTGTGAAAGTGGGCCTTTGATGAATATCACACCAGGTGAGACACTCGGTATGTGGAGGGCTGAAGAACTATTTCCTGGATAAAAATAAGTCAAATACATGTTCTTCATTTAACATTTAAAAACGTGAAAATCTGATCATAATAAACTCTATTAAAAATAAAGTATGATAAGAAGTAATGATGAATATTTATCTACAAAAAAAAAAAAAAAATACAATCAATCTAAAAGACATCTTATTTACATTAAGTACAATCTACCGCCCCTTTTGCAATGGACAAAAAAAACACTGACTAACATCTGGCTTTTGTCTCCAGTGTGAAGAAGAACAATCAGCATTCATTTCTGGGTCAAATGACTCAGCAGCAGTCACGGGTAGTTTTCCTCTCCAGCTTCCATCGCCAGTGATGGAAACATGACACCGAGGTAGACATGCTAATTTTCGCCCCCCCCCTTCCTGCACAGTGTGGTGACACTGATTTCTGCGACTCTTTGTCACCTCAGCCACAAATCTCGTCCATTTCCACTGAAGCGACGCTCAAAAGCCGTTCAGTTAGCGTTGAGTTTGAGGCGGCTGAAGTAAAAGATATTAAAAAGTAACGGTGACACAGTCATGGCGCTTTCTGCTGTTTACTAATCTTGTTTTCTGGCACGTTCGTGATGCCAAATGTGACACATTGAAGAAGAAAAAAAAGGATAAGGGGCAGGCAACTCATTTTTTGACAATAGGGATGGAGTCAATAACTTTTTTTTGCAGGTATAGCTATTCACAAAAAAAATAAAAATAAAAATAAAAACTCCATATACGTACTAATGAGGCTGGTGACATGTGCCACAGACAGAGACATTGGACAACACGGTAAACCGTAAGTGCCATCTTTCCATGAAAGTGTTATCAGTGAAACTAACACCCTCTTTGGAATGCCACAGACCTGCCTGGAGACATGGAGGAGCTAGTTTTATGAAGCCCGTCCCTGCACTGCTCCAAATGAGCCATGGTGAATTCTTCACCGCCAGTCAATCCCTGGGGAGGCAGTCAAGAAAACCCTATTATATTTGGGGGCAGGCACCGCTCAAACTGACAGCAACTGCTGCGACAGCAAAGCTCGCAGAAAGAGAGAGAGAGCGCGAGCGAAAGAGAGAGAGAGAGAGAGGTATGTTCACTATCTCTACGTGACAACAGAGTAAATTGCACACAAGTCGGTCTCGTTTGCTTTGGATGGTGGAGCTGCACGGAGAACAATGCGCTCCGCAGTTAAGATTGAGCAGAGCGTCTGAATTATGCTAACAACACAAATTCTGAATTACTCAGCGCTCAGGGTTGTGTTGTAAATGCCGCTTTGTCAGTTTCACACAAAACCGAGGGACAACAACAGCTCTTCAAGGTTCTAAAAAACCAGCCGGCTGCGTAGCTGAGGATAAATTTGAACAGTATATCATTAACTGATTAAACTAGTTTCCCCTCTCAGAGAAAGACACTTCTCCTGATGTTCCTCTATGGTCAAAGTCTACAATTTAAGACCGTTTATTAATTTTTATAGTTCACTTAAAATGGCCACACCTGTAATTATGATCCTCAATTGCTAAAACTGTGCTCCTGGACAGACTCATGCGCACACAGACCAAACCACAAACCTGCCATGGAATGCTACCGGAGCGACGGTAATTACTTTAAGACGTGTGGTCAGAAAGTCCTTTCCCTGCGAAATGTGTATGAAACATTAACAAAGCGACACGAAGAAAAAAAAAAAAAAGAGTCACATTAACGGCGTGGAAGCACGGGTGGAGGCGAGTGCATGAGTGTTGGTTTCAATCTGAGGGATAACATGGAAAAGGTCAAGTCTGAGTCGGCAGATCACACATAATCGCCTCCCACACAATGCTGCTCTCCTATTCGGCAGTAGCCTCCTGATGAGAGGAAGAGATAGATAGACAGGGAGAGACAGACAGATAGAAAGCAGGGGAGAGAGAGAGAGAGAGATGGGGGGAAAGGAAAGAAAGGCTGAAATGAGGAGGAGGAGGCATTATCATTCCAAGCATCAACCCCATAGCAGATGCGTTGCTTGTCTTCTGCAGTGAACGAGTGGCGTGTGACCCTGTTCACCTCGGGCCTAATGAAAGATTGACTGACTGACTCACCTCACTATGCCAGCGTGTACGTATGCTCCACCAAATATTATTGGATGCAGGGCCTGGAAATGATCTAGGAGCTTAGGGAGGAAGGGAGGGAAAAAAGGGACATAACAGAACATTGTCTGAATGCAGGGCCATACAGTCAACTAATCACAAAGTGAACTGTGGGTCTGTGCTACAGGCAGCGAAATGAAAAGAGATTTGTTTGTGTCTTGTTATGCCAATGCTTTGACATGGAACTGGACACGAGGTTTGTGGGAAATCTTTGATCTTATTTCAGATCACAGTCTGTGATTTTGGAAGGGCAGTGAAGACTAGAATTGATGTCACACACGCACACACACACAGAAAAAGGTACTAGTTCTATGTATTTTTAAGAGGAAAAAAGCAACCAAAAGCACTGTAATCGTTTCTGCAGGTATCACAGAATCACTGGATAAGGAAAAGTGTAACACAGCATCTCCACTGAAGCTACAGCAGAATATGTACATCTGCACGCGTATGTATGCACTCACGTACACACGCACACTCGCTCATTCACTCTGCGAATACACAAACACCCGTCAATATCCAAAGTTCTAGGTCAGTCATTCTCCCCCCGTGGCAGCGTGGCATCACTTCAAGACCTTCTACAGTAAATCAGCCTTTATCCCACCCACTGCCAATGGTCCATTTGTGTACATGCAGCAAGAAATTACACAGAGAACGCACACTGAGCAACCTTGGTTTGAGAGTGTAAATCATTTGTACATGCTTCACAGTGTTTTGAAGAGCCTGGATCTGATCGGCGCACCTGAAAGTATCACACAATTAATGTTTACGCTGGAGGTCACAGAGCAAGGATAAGCGACTAATCTCGACTGAATGCAAATAGACTTTATGTATAAGGAGCAAGCTGCTGGCATAAAAGCACCTATTCAGGTGCTTCTGAAAAGAAGATTAAAGGGAGAGAGGCATAAAAAAGAAAAAACATAATGATTAGGTTTAATCATTAGAAGTACAAGTAATCATTTTGTGTTATTACTCACACGCTGTGTGAATGCTATAGCTCTTATGTGCAATAATACATTAAATATTTTAGAATAACATGAACAGTGATGGAGAACGTATTGATCCCGCTATATGAAGATCATATATATCAAATCAATATCAAAGTACAATTGACAGAAAGGCAATATAAGTCCACGGCTGGGGACTTGATCTGCACACATGCAGTCGCCATTCCCCCCCTGAATTTACAGCAAGTACAGAGGAGGAATTAAGCATCTTTGGAGGTGTCAGTCAGCAGAATTACCTCAGAAATTCATGTTTTAAATAATGTTTGCCGAGTGAATTAAGTTCTCCAAATCAGACGTGTGAACCTTGAATCATCTTATGTCAAAATTAATAATGAAGTTCTACAGACATCAAGATGGGTGACTCTTTCTGCCACATCCAATTAGTTCTTCAGTGCCGTCTGGGTGCCTTTACAGTGTCAATCAGCAGGCAGTAAACATTGTCTTTCAGCAGCAGTCTACCTCAGGGGGACTGTCTTTAAACAACAAAGTCAGCTCTTTGATACCTCCCCTTCTCACCTTTCAGCACAGCCATCCCCAGACGTAAAAGCGCACCTTCCCATAAAACACAGCCACAAAACACTAATACACCCTCTTTTTAGACTTTATGGCCTCTCCTCACACAATTACCCATGATCACACAATCAGCGTTTGATTTTACGACGCAGACCTGAGCTGTGGGTATGTATATGTGTTAGCCCGTGCGTGTCGGGGGGAAAGGCAAAAAGGAAAAGGGGAGGGAGGGTCTGGACCGGGGTCACGCCACAGACATGTGCCAGCAAAAAAAAAAGAAAAGAAAACGGCACATTTATATACAGACAGGCAGGCTCACGTAGACACAAACACCGGCGCGCGCAGACGGGGAGCTGAGCAGACGTGACGTGCGCGGCAACTCACACACACACACACACACATACACACACACACACCCTCCTCCTCCTCCTCCTCCACCTCCGCCCGCTGTCTCTCTGTGGCCTTTCTCTCCTTGCCCTTAGCTGTTTCCCAGATTCCAGATGACGTCCTGACAGGAGGGCTGAGTGACTGGAGGTGAGGCTGTGTGATGACAGACCAGGGCCTTTATCAGTGACCAGCACACTGCCAGCTTGCTGTTTGAAGATTAACTGGCAGATTGAAACCCAAAACTGCTGCCGTTCCTGCTTGACTCCCTGCCTCTTTACATATTTCCTTTTTTTCTCTCTCTTTTTTTCCCCCCATTTAACCCCTAGATCGCTGGCTGCAGGAGCTCTCCGGGTTTAATGTAATTGGCCTATTTCCTGCATATGAAGTTCCCGGTTTGTTGTAATTGACTAGGTCTTTTATTGGCTGTGAGACAGGTTAAATGGGAACCAAATGGAGAGGCAACACAGGAAGCTTAGGTCCAGGCTATCTGATACTCATCAAATCAGCCAACCTGGACGCAGAGCAGCAAAGTGCTGAGAATGTGGCTGCAGTGATTAGCAGCTGCATGAGGATTAGTATGTTCGTATGGTTTTGGCCTATGTAAGTCAATGTTGGCTGCGAATGATTCATAATCAGCTCCATGATGTGGCATCTGTTTAGTGCACAGAGGAGGATGTTCCGAGCCGAAGGAAAAAAGTGAATCCTTATCAGCCGAGGATGTCGAGATCAACTTCCTTTTTATTTATTTGATTATGTTATTTTGTAACTTCCAGCCCTTATAATTTCTCTGTAGTTTTCCTCTCAGCGGAGAAGAGGCTACAGAGATAACACTGAGCTTGTTTCATCGAAATATCTCGTGCCATAGTAAATGGCATTCAACAAAGCTGATATTCTCCTCTTTGATGTTTGCCAGAGTAAATGGACTATCGATGCAAAGTATAAACACTCCTCTATGCTAATGTTCCTCTGGGGGTCTTTGATGGCAGCAGTAGTATATGTGAAGTGTGTTTTGAAAAATTGCATTGGTAAGCCATCCAAACAGTAAGAATTACTCACTCACTGTGCCTTTTCAGTCGGTGAAAAAAAAAAGAGAGAAAGGAAGGAGAAAAAAAAAACAGATTTTGAAAATGGTACTTTGTAGCCGAGGAAATTGGAGCATAAACACGGAGCAGAGTAAGAGACTTGTTACAGACAGCACAGACCAGCCAAACCAACACTGTGGCAGGGGTCCAGTTGACTGCCAGGTGACATCATTTGGCATTGTTTCACCACTCCATTTATTTTATTGTGCTCATTGTCCTCCCACATTCACTCAATCAAGTGGGTCTTTTTGTGCTGGTTGTTTAGGTAGTCCAGGTGCACCATGCTCGTGGAGGCTTCCTGTCTCCCCAGAAGTCTTTTCAATGCCTCTCCTGCCGCGGGTATTGTCATATCCCACAGTGCATCTGAAAAGAAGCAGCAGCCCTGCGTAAATGTCAGAGAGGTGACTTGTTTTTAACTCTTAGCAGGCACTGAGTGCCTTGTGCGCATGGGTCACTGTGTGTGTGTGTGTGTGTGTGTGTGTGTGTGTGTGTGTGTGTGTGTGTGTGTGTGTGTGTGTGTGTGTGTGTGTGTGTGTGTGTGTGTGAATAAAGCAGCTGCCTCCTGAGAGCACGTCAGTCCTCACTTTACAGTGCTGTACTGTATTTTAAATCTGGATTTACAGTGTGGCGCCCCCTGTTGAAATGCTGTTTCCTTTTTACCATTTTGTTGACATGGTGATTTATTTACCTAAAATAATGCACTTTCTTTTCGTCTGTTTTTCCGTACAAGATGTCACAGCTTTATATCCTGTGTGTGTGTCTGTGTGTACTCTGAGGCTGTAAAACAGTTTCTCTATGTAGCCGAAACTCTGGAGAAAGAACAAGTCTATGTTTTCATTTCTGATTGGCAAGGGAAAGTTGCAAGAACTAAATCTCCCAGCCTCAGGAACTCCAAATATAATGACAGCCAAATGAATTCTTCATTGTGGCATTAAATTGGCTTAGTTAATTCCACCAGTATTTGCAGAGATTTCACACTTTCCAGCCGAGCTTCACACTTTTCCAGTAAAAAGACAATTTATTTTCGATCATAGAGGTGCTACTGTATCACTCACAATGAAGGCTTTATTAAGCGGATGCGTGTTTTAGCAGCACAGCAGGACAATGAGACGAACAAGGCTAATGACTATAGCATGAGCGAGAAGACAAATAGAGGCCGAGCCAAAGAGGAAGCCGCAGAAGTAAAGTCATGTCAGGTTCAATTAGACCATCTGAAGAGCTTAGCAGGCAGAGCTGACAAAGTCCAATTTGTCCAACATATTTCAGCCCACCTTTCCCACATGTGTTCACTGCTCACAACTTTCAGCACCATGTTTGGACAAATATTCACACTTTCCCACATAACCCTCAGAGGAAAAGATGTCCTGTACTTTCACTTGGGGGTTCGGTTTATCTAGGAAAGCCATCAGCCAAGTTTTCTCCGCATGTAAGTTAATTCCCCCTCCTTCTCCCCACCACACCACCACCACCCCCCCCAATTGACAAGGTATTAGTCTTGGAAAAGAGGGAGGGGGGGGAAATACACTTTTCTGCCTGTTTTCCTGCTGTCTCTCTTATTCGTTCACCCACAGTCTGTCTTTCTGTTGTACACACACATAGACACACACAGGGAGCTGTACCCTGTGGTGAATGTCTCACATATGCCATCCAGTTAGCGGGGTATTTTTGTCTGTGTGAGTGGGCAGCAGTGTCACTCAGCAAGCTTTGAGCTCAGCGGAGGGAGAGCTGTGAAAGCCAGTCACTAACAAGCAGAGAGATTCCCTCCCTGTATCCCACAGCCAGATGGCTAATCTCGGCAGAATAAGAAACATACTTTATAATCAGATTTAGGGAAGTGACAAAAAAAAAAAAAAAAGAAACAGACACCAACAACATAACAATTCAAATGCCTTGTGGTCACAGGAATAAGGTGACAACAACATGAAACCAAGTTGCCCGTTGTCAGGATGGTTTCAATAATTACACACACTGGAATGGCCTCGGTTTAGCTCGCAGCGCTCTAGACTGGTCCTGCAAATTGGAATAATTTGTGTTTTCAGGGCTGGTGTAGGGTGAAGAGGATGATGGCAGCAGAAAATAAAAAAATCTAAATTTATTTATTTATTTATTATCCTTCCAGGAACAGGACAGCATCCACAGCGTCACCGCCTCCTCCCCAAAATAAGATAAAAAAACTAAACACTCTCCTTATGCCTGTCTCCGCCTGTGGCCTGAATGATGACAGGCTTGATTCCTGCTGGCGCTGTGCCAGTGCATTGCCCGAGGATGCCCGCGGGTGTCTGAGGCAGTGTATCCATTAGCTACCTGTGTTGACTGTTCCTCGGAGATACACAGACACTGATGTATGCTTTCCTGCCTTTCCCAGAGATCCCTGAGACACGCACACACACATACGCGTATACACAAGACACACACACACACACACACCTGAAGCCTACCATCTGGCCCAGGCTTGAGGACCATGCTGCCACAGCCCTCCAATGGTCTGACCACTCAGCCCTCTTCCTGTCACTCAGCCTCGTCAGCCCAGGCCGTCAGCACAGGTGGCATTCTCTTATTCCTTCTCTACTGGGGAAAGAGCAGCCTGACAGAAATGGATATTATTAAGCTTTGAGCAATGTGACCAGGAAAACAGAAATCCCTGTGCAACGTAATGCAATATAACATATTACAACATCCCTGCAATAACTAGTCTGCTGAGACTGTTGACTCAACAGTATGGTAATTTTTTTTTTTAGGTTGTACTTAGGGGTGTTTCTGTAGTGGAACAAATTACATAAGAAAGTTGGGGGAAAATCATCCCATGGTGCATTATCTATGGAGTTTCCCTAGTTGCCACAAAAATGCAAATGCTCCAAATGTAATTTTTTAAGATAAAAAGGGTGTTCTCTTTTAGTAAGTTGGAAAAAATATTTAAAACATCCATTACAGCAATACATTATTTACTAGTCATGAGTTTTCGTGCCATAGTGTTCCCTTGTTTGCTGTCTAAGAAGTGAAATGTTTTTTTGTTTAGCAGTGCGTTAGAAATATAAATTTGTTGGTTGCTTCATCCTTGTAATTTGTTTCAAATGAATAAGGTTATGTACTGAAAGCAAGCCTTGATTTACCACTTCACCAGACATGCAAACATGCAACGCATTCAGCCAGTTTTGATTTGCGCAACCCATGCAAAGCCTAATTAATGTTATTTACACTCAGTGTTGAATCAGACGCCTGATTTTATGAACACCAGGAATCAAGAACAGCTGTTTGATAGAGGAAAAACTAATGATGTCATGCCCAGGATCATCAGCGGGGAGCCCGACACCGTGGGGGCTGTCACTCAACAACAGAAAGTCGGCAGCAGCGGGGCCTCTGTTTGGGGAAGGCACCTGTCAATCATCTCTGGCGCAGCGGGGGAGCAGGTGTGCTGACCAATCAGAGAGGGTCCCAGCACAGCGGGCCCAGGACCAGGAAGTGAGGCGCCATCTGGAGTGAAGACGTTGCTGTGAGTGGGCAACTGAAACAAAGTGATGATATGCTGGAGGAAAGCTGGTGCAGTGTGCCGCTGGATATAACAAGGGCATTTGGATTCATGCTGCCCATCACACCAACTCTGTTGTTGATTCTGCTAGTCAGATGGTGCTTATTAAAGATGTGCACAGGCAGCCATTCCTCTCATATGGGGGAGGAAGATGACTGCGAATGTGTGTGCGATTGCCAACTAGTATGATGGGTAAAATACTGCTACCAGCATTAACAGTGCACAGGGCATGGTATCAAAATACTCGCAATGATTAGTCTAACAGCCCTCCCGTCGCACACGCATGGCATATTAATCAGTCAGATATTATTCTTATCCTAGGACCAGTCTATTTCCAGCTGCAGGATGTCACTTTAACTTTGACAGTTGACAATTTGCCAGCTCATAAAATAAAAAATAAAAAAAGGAAGAAAAAAATCTGTGGCAAATTGAAAATTATGACACTGACTTTGATTTAGAGAAAAGGATGAAAAAATATCCATTAAAACAGGTTCTGCATGGAAAGAGCTCTGTCTTTCACTCTCCCCTCTTTTATGTAACAATGAACTTTTATTCCTTTGATAAGAGACAGATCTGCTGAGAGATAGGTCAGAGGAAATGGAATTGAATGGAAATCTTTGCGCTACATTTACTGAATCATCAATGTGATTAATAGCAGTTAACACCTCGTAAAAATAGAGCCGCAATTACAGCGGAAAATTAGGGGCCAGCATTACCATCATGCTAATAAGTACTAAATATAATTACATTTATCGCAGTATTGTCACAGAGATTGATAAATTCACGCTCAAGCTTGTTAATCTCTCAATAACATCCAGCACAGAATTTAACAATTATCTTTTTTTGTCATCCCAAATGAAAAAAAGGGCAAAAGAGAAAGAGGTGAAAGATTGAGAGAGTTGATGGAAGGAGAGAGAGGCTGTGTGCAAGAAAGAGAAAGAGAGAGAGAAAGAGAGAGCAGATATGCTGCTGTCCATCTCAAGTATTTTTCATCCTGTTCCCAGCAGAGAGTATATAACAGATAATTACCAACTCTAAAAACTGTGTCTTTGTGCGCTGCTCTGAAAGGAGAAACTCTCCAGCACTGAAGAGATAAAGCTCAAAACAAAAGCAGCCTGAATTGGACCAGGATTAGCTTTAATGGTGGTAATTACCAGAGGGGATAACAGCCCTGGTCCTCTCTGCCCATCACTGAGGCCCAGAGCAGAAGACAGCAGGATGGCGGGAGAGGGAGGGGGGGCTGAATCAGGTCCTATCCCTGCCTGTGTGGCTGCATGGTGGCAGCGGTTTAGCACATTCAATTGTAAAACACTTGGACGAGCCATCTATGTCTGGCCTCTCCTGTGCTAAAAGCCACTACTGTATCTCACCACCCCCAGTAATGGCTGCGCATAAAAAAGGACCGGGGCCCTCCACACTGTTGCTTCTTGAATTACAATCTGAGCTGATGGCATGGATAAGAGTGCCCTAAATTATAGCAGCGGGGGCACTGAGGCCTCTCTTTCTCTTTCTCTTTCTCTGCCTCTGTCTCTACCTCATCTTAATGGCTGAGTAGCATCAGCAAGCTGCACCGTGTGCGCCAATAAAGCGTTATTATTTGGGCCATTGACAGTGATGGGGTCTGCTGCCTAAAAACAAGAGAAATTAAAATGCAACATGGGCACCACCTTACACCCACTGCGGAACATGGGCCCCCAGACATCAGTCGGAAACAAAAGGGAGAAACGAGGAGCCATGTGCAGGACATTCAGCTGCTCAGTAGGCTATAATTTATGTAGTTTTAAATCTCTACTCCTAGACCCTAATTTGAATGTCAGCCCTCCGAGCCTTGGAGTATCACACACTGAATCTAAAATCAAATATGCTGCCCACATGCACTGCTGCTTTTTTTTTTAAAACTCCTCTGCCACCCGACGACTACCTGTGTTATATTTCCAGTCGTCCACATTCTCAAGGTGTGCATGGCTGTCTGACCTGTGGTGTGTTTGTTTCCTGAAACCCGGATCAATAAAGAACAACCCACCAGACGATCAATCCACGGGGAGGCTGGATCTATAAATATCTCATATGTCCAGCTGAGCCGAACTGTCCTCGCCGTGGACTGCATTAACTGACCTCACAGATTCAGGATGCGTGGAATAAAATGCTCTACCCCCCCCGTGTTACTCATCTTCCCATTGATCATATAAATGTGTGAATTGTTTTTATGTGTGTTATCAACCTGACGTGTTTGTGTTTCTTTATCAGTGTCACACAGATGAGGAAGAAGGACCATGAGCCTCTGAGGCTGTAGTAGCAATCTGTTACCAGCGCATGTTTAACCTGTAAAAAATCAGGTTAGGTCCTATAAGTGTAGTATGTGACTATAATGAGAAACACCCTGCAGCCAGGTCCATAGTCCCTTTTAATTAGCTCTTTTGAGCTCTAACAGAAAAGCTTTCACATGAGAGAATGAACCTGCCATTCAAAACTCCACCTGTGACAGCCCAGCGCCATTGGAGGCATTTCTGTCGGTTCTATAGCTCTTATCTAGAGGATAAATCAAGAGGCATCATCACATTTCTTGGTCTCTTAAAGCTCTTGGTTGACCCCCCTCTGTTGCCTCTCTGTAGGATTTATCTTTTTAATCTATCCACAATGAATTCCTCAATGAATGAAGAAGAGTGTCTTGGTGCTCACCTCGACTGTGATATAACTTATTTGCGGGGACATCGCTGGATTGTGATGCAAATGGACGCTGAAAACATCAACATGAGCAGATCGGAGCGCGTGTTTTGCTAAATTGCAACTATGTTGCTTATGATTCGATGATCCCGAGAGGAGGATGCAGGATAACTCAGCAAAGCCGAGTTGCATCAGTACAGTCAGCATCGGAGCCATTTGTGCAAACAAATTCTTTGAGCCTGACATCAAACGTCCAACCACATGTCTGCCTGCCCTTGTGAGGAAGTCAGGATGGAAACCCCCCACCCCCCCCTCCCCACCCCTCCTAAATAAGGTTGTGGTTAGCATCTATTTTTTTTCCTCCCCTCATTTTTAATCCAAGAAAAAAAACAGTGCAGATGAAAGCCGAGCAATGTCGCTAATGTGTGCAATAGTCACAGCCGCATAAACCCACCACAATAAATTAGAGACCACAGGCGTTCATCTTGGCCTCATGTGACCAAAAACCCCCCAGATACAAACAGACATACGGCCGCACATTGTCCTCCAACGCCCTCCAAACCAGAGGCAGCCAGCAGGCAGGCGCCCACGTTCCCCACTCCAGACCTATCTGGCTGCGGAGATAAAACCCTACTGTAAACACAACAACATTTGACTCATCTCGCAGACACGACTGGGAAGCTGAATGACGAGGGTAACCTAATAGCTGCGCCGCGCGGGAGGATATTCTCCGAGAGACCTGTAGCTTATGCAATAAAGCTTCAGTTACTTTAATATTTGAATGAGGCGGCGGCTGCAACTCTCTGGAGCTGCGGCGCTACGGTACGACTCCCTCTGCTCTACATATGTGGTCTCGCTTTAATGTGATTCTGACACGTGTGACATGAAGACATATGATTTGAATAAGTCCAAACTCTTCACACTTTACATTATGTACTGTACATTCACCGTGTTCACTTGGAACACGTGCATTTCCTGCACATACACATGCACTGACAGACAATGTATGTGCTCTGGCTCCTTCTCTCCTTCACACACACAGACACACAGCACACAGCACACAGCACACAATAAAATTCAGATGTCTCCACACTCCATCCTTTGTGAGACCTTATTGTCCTGGTTATTACCCTGGGTATTGTTACAGAGAATTGGTATGCTTATCAAGGCCTGTAGTCTAAAGTTGATACGACACTGGCCTGGCAGCTTCATTAAGATTGATATCCTGCCGCGGCACACCAAGATGAGCTGATCTAGGACATGGGAGGGAGCAGCCGAGCAGAGTTAGAGAGAGTTAGAGAAAGACAGAAAGAATGAGGGAGTGGGAAAGGGAAAGAGACTGCAGGTCCACCTCCCAAGTAGCTCAATTGCCATCTATTGAGCCACTTGAGCTCAGGAGAGGGGCCAAGCATGCATACCTCTCTTTTAAGGGGACGCTCCCCCTGTAACCTCACCCTGCCAGTCATAAATTACCTTCCCTGGCTCAGTCCTTTCACAGTGGACGCACAGAAGGCCCCTATAGCCTCTCTATGTGCAATTAAGGCCTCAATGGATGGTATCAAACCAACCTGACCCCATCCAACCTCTCTTGTCATTGTCACCTCCTAAAAGCTCCTCTCACTTTGTCCCCAGAGTGCCACCGCTCTCAGCGTGCAACGGCACAGGCCCAAAGTGCATTTTACTGGCCACTGGCCATCCCGAGTTTTATCCTGTGCAATATAAACAAGGTCATAGGTCAACCAGACTGGAAGTTTTGCTTTTGTATACATGTGAGCGATGTTTACAGCTGGTTAAATGTCGGGCGAGATGTGCTGAACTCTGACTGTGCCGTTTCATTAGCTGTATGACAACACCGCCGTCTCATTTAACGGATTATTTTCATTCCAGCGGATGGCCTCTGCAGCTATCCTATCATCTGGGCCACATTCACTCTGTGTAGTCGACTGGAATGAAACTTCTGCTTTATGAGAAATCCCAAGTGCTAAATTCAGCCTGTATAGGTCAGGGATGATTGCAGTGTGTACATTAACCGAGCACACTGGCGTGTCTAATTTGCTGCGGTGGACAAAACAAAGGCTTTCATTGATATCTCCATATCGAGTCAACCCCAGATTCAGTGGATAGCCCTGGTTTCCACTGGCCAGACCTAATGATTTATTGCACCACTGACTAGCCTGCACGCTATCTGATTGGCAAAGCTGGGGCCCATTTAGAGGCATATATTTTTAATCACTGTTTACCATGTCAATAGCAATGCTAATCACTTCAAAAGGTGTGTTCATATTGCTGCACTGGGTGAGGAGACCTGATAAACAAGAACGAGTCCTTCTAATGAGTTTTCTTTTTTTTTATCTTCATAAAAAATGACATTGAATCAAGCATTACTACAGCTTTCATTTCACCTTTATGAACCATCATTAAAGAGAGGACTCCCAAATGTGAGCCGCTGAGTAAACATCTGATATTGAAAGGCATAATGTCAAAGCGAATGTGCGCCATTCTCCTCGTCATCATGCCGCGTGTCAGATTTAAATAGGTGGAGTGCCTTTCAGGAAGTGATAAGACCAATAAAGTGGGGTTGAAATGAAATTCTTTTCATTAAGATAATCGTCTGCGGCCTCCCTTTAATGCCAGCAATGACATTGTAATGGTGAGATTCTTTATTGTCAGTGGTATCAGTGCAACATTATGGCCAAAACACTAATTTTACCCCAGTTTTTATCCCAGTACTTCATTACCCCCCATGTACTTGAGACGCTTGTCGCTTTATGATGTTACATTTCTCCTTGCGTCTCACGGAAAACGGGGTGACGTGACAGCTAGTTTAATGTGCGTGTGGTGAAATGTCAAGCTCTATCAGGCCCAGTGGCCGGCGTAGTGCACACAGAGCGGTATTATGGAAGTGGGGCAGTTGCAGCAGGCCCCTCTGATGGCCTATAGAGTGCTCCCTATATGCACACAGAGTCACTGGGCAGATGTGACCTCGCCAGCACACAGAGGCTCTTTGTGTCCGAGGGATTTAGAGTCCCCTGGGCCTCCTGACTCTAAACATTAACAGACCTACTGCAGAAGGAGAGAAAAGAGAGACCCCTTACTCGACTGACATGCAACATTAACTGGGACCAACTCGCTCTCCATACTTACAATATCAGGAAAGGCCCTGCATGTACGAATGCACGCAAAGACGCATACGGTGGGTTGATGCAAGGGCAAGGCCAGAGATCAGCTGCACACTAATGAGGTGAAGCAGCGTACTTAGAGGAAATATATCAGTTATTGGACTGAGGACATTTATTTATGTGAGTCTTCGCACTTGTTTACATGCAATAAAGACAAGGTCTCAGAGCACTCAGGACTCCACTACAGGCGCCATCCGTTTCATCCATTTTCCCGCTGCAGCATGAGCAGAGGTCAACATCACTAACACAGTCCTACTCATCTTCCGTGATTGCGACTGTTGTCTTCTCGCTCGAATGTGTTTGGAAGACACAGCCCTCGCCACGCTGCTCTAAAAACGAAACGTTTTAAATAAAAGACCTAATTATGTGTTAAGGATTGATGTTATGAGCCTGACATACATGAACTTATCTGGATTCTTGGTGCTTTCTTTCCTCTCTGTAATAGTGTGATTATTCACCACTGTAGTTAAAGCCGCCTTGTGATTCACTGATATTCTCGTCAGTTTTGTTAATAATAATGATACAACATTTGCATAAAGGAAATGAAACAGGTTACATTTGCATATATTAAACATTTATATGTATGCATATAATATGTTTGCTCATTTCAGGAAACTAGGCAAGATAATAGTAAGACTAAGACAGGAAATAGAAGGAGAACAAATCCACAGTAAATATTGGCCTTCGTTATCTGCCATCCCCTTAGACAGGAGGCTGTATCATTTTTCAGCAAAGAGCCCCCTGTTCTTGAGGACTAGGCCAGGCCTTGCTTTATTAAATTATCTCCCTTGCTTCGCAAATACAATTTCCTGCATAAATCACTCAAATGATCCTTCAGACTGTCAGGTCCAAGAGAGTGTTTTTATATCCTATCTGCCTCCGACCAGGTTATGCAAATCCCACCACTGTGTGTTCGATATCTATTGAGATGCTTCAATTGTCCGCGTTTGGCCTTAAATCCTCAGCTTGTCCCCATATTATTCTCCTGCCCTTGATAAAAGTGACACTAAGCATCAAGCCATCACCAAGTCAGTAATCCATTACCAAAAAAAAGAGCATGCCAATTTAACTAAGCCAGAAACACTGACCCTGCAACCTTGACCTTGTAAACATTACAATGGGGGAGGCCACAGTTTGTGCATTGGAGATCTGCTCGGTGGAGCATTGGAAAGGGCTTATTATGGCCCCTAAGCTGGGACTGAATTCAATCACATTGGAAAAGGGGCTGAACAGAGAAATCTTTACCAGGGGTCAGCTTGGTTTAAGACCCCAATACAGAAATACATAACTGCACCGGGTCGGCCAGATAGAAGTCTGCATTATCATCCTTCCTACAGCTAGCTAGCCAGCCAGTCTAATTCTGAAGGATAAACATCTGTAATGCATTTGCTCAAATGGGAGCCAGCTTAGAGTGACTTCAGCTTGATCCCAGACAGCTGTTTGGGGAGCAAGCTATGGCCTGACTGCACAGGGGGTCTCGGTGGATGTCCTGAAAAGGGACCTCCAAAAATCTAAAGGGACAAAGGAATCTCCTGAACAATGTTCTTGCTGATACAATGGTGGTGCACAGGGAGGAAGGGGCAAAGGAGCACTGCCTATTCGGGGCCGTGAATGACCAGCACATTCCTCTCCAGTCGCCGAGCAGTGAGCGCAGTGACCAAGAGTGACAAGTCTTTACACTGCTTTGTTGACACTCTGTGTGCTTGACCAATACATTCCTTCTGTTCCTTCGCCACCCCCCCACCCCCCCCCACTCCCCCCCACCCAACCCCTTTTCTCTCTTTCTGCTTCCTTCCTCCTTTGCTTCTAATTCGACAACTGCACTTCTATTGGTTTATTTTGTTTCTGCATGGCTAACCTTGAGTCCTCTCAGCAGTGTCAGTCTAGTTACATATTGCTTACATTCAGAATAAAACATGGTGCCGCACATGCACATAAATACACGCTGGGGTCAGGTCACCGCGTAGCATTACTGACACACATTTGGAACACATGTTTGTTCTCCATACAAGCCACTCATCAGCCCCTTGACTAGTGAAATGGGTGAATATAACATATGGGACAGTATCAAGGGTTCATGCGGAGGACAGGGGAATTACAGGCTTCCTTCCTCTCTCACACACCCTCTCTATGTCTCCCTCATATGCACACATTTACACACGCACACAGAGTGGAGGGATCCCTCGATTGCTTGAAATATCCCCAAATCCCAAAGACAAACAGCATAATGTAAAAGATTAAATTTAAAGTTATGATGAAGTTGCAAATGGACTCAAAGAATTCATTTAGGGATCATCGGGGAGATGTGAAGCAGAGGCCACTGAACAGCTGGAAATCAAGGGAATTCTGCCTCCAAAGTTCATGGCAGTGACAAGGGAAGAAACGAAAGCTACATAAAGGCCTCGGTGTCGTCATCCACAAACCACCGATTTCAAGACAGAGGAGAGTGACAGCGGAGAAAAACAAAGCAACACAGCACAGCGCGTTGGCTATGGTGCTTTGTGTGCTTGGTGCTTTTTTGTGAATACCTTATACTCCTTAATTGACTGGGTAAGGCCTATGTTAAGCCCCACAGAGCTTCAGCATCAGCAGATTCACACCTGTGACAGCAGTTGCGAGAATGACGGGGGCTCATTAAAAACCGGATTCAGATCTCCAGCAGGATCCCCGTTGAGTCGCTTTAAAGCAGCGCGCTCATCGGAATGATAGGTGGCAAATACAGTAGCAGGGGAAAATTGGACTTGAAAAGGAAAGTCTGTCTCTCCGTTTTTTAGAGCCTTCCTCTTAATAACCTGTTTTCCTTTGTAGTCTGAAACAAAATGGCGTCTATAGTTGTACGCAGGGGCCTTTGAAGGTGAGCCATGACTGGCATACAGTACACGGATGTCTTCTTGTAGGGCCTTAATTTGATGCTTGAGCACTGCTGAAACTCCTTTATGTGTTTGTTGCCTCCTTTTAAAAAGAGTAGACTTTCACTTGAGTTAAAGTAAACTGCATCAATTTTTCATGTACCTGTCCTAAAGATAGGCACCGCGTTTTCCTGTTCAAAAAACAACGCTTCCTGCCATATTCTGTGAACCGCTTTCTGCAACCTGATGTCTGACCTTGTAACTCTGCCTGTCACCGAGGGTAGCAGGGCTTCCGGGAGAGGGTTGAGGTGGTGCCTGGTGGTATAGTGTACAAGCAGTGAAAATGAATTCAGTACAGCGTATGACTCTTGTGATGAGAAATGTTCTAGTAAATTATGACACAAAGCATAATTCATGTGATAAAAAGAGGGAAATATTGCATAGATGGAGCAGATTATTGGTTTGAAGGCGCATACCTCTAGGCTATGAATATCTGAACTACCTAGTGTAAGAGATAATAAGCACCATCTTAATGGTTTATGAATCTCATTTGATTTATGGTTATTAACCATGGGAGAATTACAGTGGTGCCGTATTGATGGACGGGCGATATTTCAGGTTAGAGCTCATGTGATTGAAATAGCCCTACCTGCCAGCTTACAGGCAGACATGCTAGACAGCTATCGTTAGTACACACTCAATTCTACAATAACCTGACCTACAAAACTTGCTTTTAGTTCCATTCCTGACAATCTTTCCACTGCTTAAAAAAAAAAAAAAAAAACTTTTCCCCAACTAACAAGTAGCTTCAAGCTAATCATCAGTTCTTCGATTTTTTTTCTCTTGTTAGTAATGCCAGAAGTAGAAGTAAAAGAGGAGGAGGAGGGAGAGGAAAAAAGAGAAGGTTTTATCCAGGGGACCGACACCATTCCCGTCCCGCACACGCCTCCAAGCGAGCACATCCCCTTGTCGATCCCCCTCCTAAAAAAAAAAAAAAAAAAAAAGAGCATCAATAAAAGAACTGTGGTGCAGATTGGAGAAGGCATGAGCAGATTTTCAATGGGATTTCAGGAGAAGGCACAAGGGGCAGAAATCTTTTGCTTTTGTCTGCCGTTCAAATGGGTCTGATGAGCCTCAAGCTGGAGGCTCTGCTTGTCAAAGAGGTCCTGATCTCTTGTGAGAATTGATTTCCATCATTTGGGGGGAGCTGTACAGACTGGGGGTATATTCCTGCCTGGGAGAGCAAGATAAGGGCCAAATGAACTGAGACCAACTTACTGTACAAAAAAAAAAGCCTAAGCGGGGGGTTCTTAAGAGTGAGGGGAGAAAAAAGATAGAAAGAAAACAAAAATAAAAAAATATATTAAGCTGTCTTAGAGTCCATTCTCAAATTTGAGATTAGTTTTCAAAGAGTAGGAAGCCCTGTCCTGTTGTGACGTTTTCTCTCTGCCAAGCATTTCATCTGATTATGAGTACTTTGCAATCTGCGACAGCATGATTGATGCTCCACTTTCATGAGGGGAATTTTAACAGCACCTCTTCAGCGCTCAATGCGCACCCAATTATGCGTCTGAGCTGGTAACCTTGAATTTATGTCACCATGGCAACAAAACCCCCGGTCATGCATTATGGATTATCATTGAAATTCTACACCCCTACCTAACATAATGAGAGCCCAGGACTTAATCAAATCAGCCCATTCTGTGTGACACAAAGTGAAGAAGGAGCTCTCATTGTATTGGGGTTGAGGCTGGGAGAAGCCAACCAGCCAGGCAAGCAGGCAGGCAGGCAGGCAGGCGGGTGGCAGACTGGGCTGTGACGGCCCCAGCAGCTGCAGGGCTAGCAGCCTGATAGATGGCTCCCATATACATCAGTGAACATATAGACAGATGGCCCTCAATGCCTGGAATTTCCAACCCAGGAAGCAGCTGTTCAGCCTAACCTCTGCTGTCCGTCTCACCTTGTTGTCATGGAACATTGAGCAGAGAAGGAGAATGTGGATGGTGACATGGTGCGGAGTGGGGCAGCACACCACGAAACCTTCAGCACTGCGACATGGGTAAAGGCTGAAGCAGGGCTTGCTGAAATTACATTAGGTGGCACTTTCTCAGTCTGTCTCCCTCTCACTAGAGCTAAACCCCTCCCCCTCATTTTTTTCCTCAATATTTTCTTTTTGGGGGGGGAGAGGTAGGGGCTAGCCCGGAGATCTGGGTGGTGGGTCTTGCTTTCTTACTCATGACTACATAAACAGATCTGAAAGCCCAGATTTTTTTTGCTCTCGTTCCCTCTGTCTGTCTATCAGATGGATGACATAACTGTTGTAAATCACTGCACTGGCTTAATGCAATCTATTTTTCATCCCGTTCCTGGCTTCTCTTCCCTCACTACTGCAGGCCCAGCCTGAGCTGTTACATAAAATATTGACTGCTCTTGTGTATTTCTCTCATTGTATGTAAGCATTTTTATTAGCTAACAGGCGAGCGGGGGAGACCAGTATTGCTTCCACCCCTCCCCTCCCGTTTCCTCCCCTCCTCTTCCCTCCCCCCTCACTGTCTCTATAAGAACTTTTAATAGCTCAGCAGATTTTTTTGTTCCTCTTCTCTGTTTCCCTGCATCATGCCTGCAGACTACTGGGCAGCCCTGAAGATTTCAACATGGGAATACTGGGGATGGAATACAGGAAATACAAAAATAGGCTTAAGAAACTGTAGATGCACAGGTTTACAGGGTTTAACATTTTGAGTTTGTTTGTGGAAAGTATGGATTTAGTAAACTCATCATGTGAATAATAAACAAAATCCATCAGTTGTGCAAACATAAAAATATTGTTTTAAAAGCAGTCTAAAGAGGATAAATGTAATGTAAGTTAGCTTTATAAGCAAGTTTCAATACTGTTCTTTGAGCGAAGTGTAACTAATCGCCAATACTTTTATTGCACTGCCGGAAAAGTTTTAAATGGAGTCTGCCAGGAATTAAAGAAAGAAAACTACCAGCTTCAAAAAAAAAAAGAAAAAACCCATAAACATATGATTCACATTGACTTTGCGGGGATTTAGTGTTTTGGCCGCAACCTTATGTCTCTGGGAGGAGCATTCTGCTAAATGGCTAATTTGCATAACTTTTCATAGGCTCTCTTCCAAAGCAATCATGACAGTTTTTGGGATGCTCTCTCAATGGAATGTGAGGCTTGGATGTTTATTGAGTCTATAACAACCGCTTTTTGGAAGCAAAACAAAGTCTACTGCAAGCACTCAGGCATATCAAATTTATTCTGAGCACAGCAGTGAAAAGGGACAGTCTATCAGCATCAGAATACTAATATCCCATATTCTGTGGAGGAAAAAAAAAAGAAACAAAAGAAAAGTATTTTAAAGTAAAAGTTTATGTAAAACAAATGGGAATTCAGTAATTCATCTACACCCCGGGCCCTCTGCAGCTGTCTAATACATCTGCATATTTCCAATAAACATAACAGGGTAATAAATGTTATTTTCTCTGAAGTAAGCGCATCACAAGTGGAGGTGTCATCTAAAATGTATTTGTGATGTGCTTGATGAAGCCTGCTCATCCCTCTGTAATGACACCCCAGCCTCTCTCATGTGTTATGCATCACATCTTGTTACCATCTTCCTCTGAGCATGGCTGTCATCATGTGTCTTCTTAGGCCCCTCCGGAAGCGTCGCATCAGCTAAGGGATACATGGGCGAAGGGAGAGGGAGGGGAGCAGCATTATTAGGAGCCTCTTCAACTTCTCAAACTCCAGAAGGTGTCATTCTCATCTATATTTGCTGAGGAACCCCCTCTCATGCACCTCCCCATGCCACCCCCCCCACCTCTTGCCAGACTGATTCATTACAGAGCAGAAAGCAGACAGAGAGGAATCAGTGGTGGAGTAGGTGTGAGAGCACTTTGCGTGAGTCCATTCTCACAATACATTATTGATGCTGTATTTTTTGTTATTAGAACATCCCTCCTGCATTATACATATCAAGTTCATGGAGAGTATCATTGTTATATTGTTTTATTAAGTATGAGAACATTTTGGCCTCAATTTGAACCTGCCATGCAACATATAGGACGCCACTTCCTCGCTCATTTCCTCGCTTATTTCAGTTTTCTTCTTGAAAAGTGTGTCAGCGTCTCTGTGGCATCTCAGCCCATTACGAGTGCTTGTGCGGCCTTTTTTCGTAATTGTGGCGACGCAAGAAAATGGACTGGCTAGGTTGCAAGACACTATGTCCACTATAGCGTGTGTTGTATTATAATCACGGCCTAATGTAAAACAGGTCGACCCAGGATGTTCACTCAGGATCACGCAAGGAAAATAAATAATCACTTATAAATTATGCTTGTTTAGTCATGTAATGCATGCATAATTGAAATAAAAGAAACATTACCATTCCACCATAATGCATAATATGCATTTATGGCAGAAATGCCAAACGACAGCCTGTTATTGTTCATTCTCCACAGGGTATCAATGCACGTGCGCCATTATGACATACAGGCGCATACAACAGAAAAGTTACTTTGGTGCATCTTATCCATTAATCATCAAGAGGAGGGCTGAATCTATATGGAAGGACTGTTACAAACTAATGACTTTGCCTCTCTTTGTAACCTTCCTCTGACAGCTATACTATTGGGTTACAAGGAGAGTCACGCTAGTGCAGTCCCCACTGCCTCATTTGCATAGAATTAATGATGCATGCATATGCAAATGAGCATTTTAAACAATGTTGATTACTGCCTATGTATTCATAGGCCAACAGTCACACATGTCTGACATGCCACTTCTGCATGTAATTTGCACCACAGTAAAGGGCAACTGGTACCGTCTCTCACACAGGCTCATGATGGCTGCAGGCAGCAATGATAACTGCTTAATCTCTGTCTTGACTGATGTTTATTTATTGGTCTGAATTTCTTCGCTGTGATGCGACCATATTTGCGATAATGTCAACAAGGAAGAATTAGCTTTGTCGTGCAGGAAAAAGCCAGATTTGCATTTAAATTCAAACCTATGCTTGAGGATCAGTGGCAATTGAAGTGAAGTTTCCACGTGCATCCTGCATGTGTTCTCCAAGTATGATGTGAGTCCTTTAGCAGTCTATGTTTAGTCCACAACAAAACAACAGCAGAGATGATCTGACACACAGACACAACACTCAGTAAATCTGCAACAGTTCCCTCTCCTTTAAGACAAGATGAGTCAGGATTGTTCCAGACCCCAGATGTTCGCAACCCCCTTGAGCGCGTCGATACATCACAGCATGCTCTGCTCTCATTCAGCTCCTGGCCCACAGAGGCCTGTGGAAGTCATCCAGACCAGCCCTCTCATTTGAGTAAGGGCTCTTCAGTTGTAGGGCAACAGTACTGAGAGCCTCTGGATGTCAATCCCCCCGCCCCCGGGTCTTGCATTTCTAATATCAACATGTCACGCTATGGCTGCCCTATAGCAACAGTTAAGAGAAGGGAATATCTTTAAAAGGTGTGAGATATATAAAAAACTGAGCTGTAACATGAAGTGAATAGTGAAGAAGTAGACAGTTATGGTTATGATACATAGATTTTAAAAACCCCAAACAATACAGCGGAGTCTGAAAATGGGTGATTATTCTCAAACGTAAAGGAGATGTGCAGTAACATTTATTATGATGAGGAATCTGCTCTTTCCAGTCTTATTTTCTCTTTACAGGGGTCACAACCCCTGCTTTTACAAGGTTCCATTTCAACACGTATTACACTTTACTGTGTCAATATTTACGATCCGGTTGTAACCTACATTCACATTATATCTGCGCTTTGTCACAATTTGCATTCATGGACTTATACTAAATGGCCTATTTCACTTCTATATGCTCTGGTAAGGGTAACTCCGCCGCCATGAGTGTTTTTATAATGCAAAGGATCACAAGGTTTTGCATGCAACCCATTTGTTATCGGCTGATAAAAAACAGTATTAGAATCAATATACTAATGTATTTTTTCTTCTATTTTTTATTTCATTCCAGTAGCCTGACACAAAATTGTAATGAATGCTCAGGGGATGTTTACCCCATTTAGATTTCATAGAACTTGGTGTCTGCATTGATTAATGTGTGCCTAACCTATGTTTTCATTATGAGAGGAGGAGGTGTGTTAGCCTGTGTGTGTGTGTATGTCTGTGTGTATGTGAGTCTGTTTAGGAGCCGGATGGGGGTTATATTTTGGGGTGGTATGATTGAAACCCCCCACCCCACATGCCTCCATGTGGAGGTAATGAACCTGAAGACAAGCAGCGGCTAGCCTGAAATTTCATGCATTGAGAGAGTGTCAGGGCATACATAAGGCTGACTTGGTCATTTGTTATCGTTAATCTTTACATTTATGGCTGCAAATATGTTATTAGGAGGCGTGTCTTGAGTATTTCACTTTGATTGGGCTGTGCTCTATGACATATTGATCAGTGGAGTTGGGGAAGGGACAGGCTGCAGGCCAAAGTGACCGAGACCTTGACTTTGGACATCTGCAAGACATGACCATGAATGCCTGGCTTATATTCAGTGCTCCCTGGTAATTTCCCTTTGTAGGGGAATCAAGGGCACGTAAAGCCCATCACATTTGGGTCGACCACTAGCTGGCTGGGTGAGTAAGTGACAGCATACATGGAAAACCAAGATGGGGTCCGGCAATGACCAGCAGCCTCCTTTGGATTACATTTCAGGAAATCCTATCCATCTTCATTCAAGCATTTCACTGCTCAGTGAAATGGTATGGTGGGGTGGACCAGATTCAGATTGGTTCTATGTGTTGTGTGTGTGTGTGTGTATGTGTGTGTACGCATAAGTCATATACAAGCCACTGTTGCCCCATACTTCCTCGGCTATTCCAGGCTGTCCTATTTTGGGTGGCTCTTAGTATGCAAGCTCACACCCCTCCAGTGGCTGCTGAATTGAGCTCTAATAAGATGACATGATTCCTGTATTAATCATCCATGGAAATTTTTATAGGTGAGCTGCAATTTAGCAGGGCCTCGGGTCAATGCCAGCAGCCCTTGCTTCATCCCGCATACAGCTCTTGTCTGCTGCCATCCACAAACGACAGGCCCTGGATCTCAATCAATTACAGAGCAGTCTGAAGCTGGAACGGCGCTTGCTATTTGCTACTTCAAGCAGCAAATCCCATGATAAAACCAACAGCCACCCATCACATGCAAAAAGAAAAATGTGAGAGTTAGTTTATTAATGAACCACGTCTGGCTCACCTATTTATGCAGTGGCATTGCTTGCACCATATCCGTCTCTGTAAGTCGGAAAACAATACGCCATTAGTCATGTGAAAATTTCAACGATGGAAAATTTCCAATTCATGAAAAAGGTTTCATATATATACATGCGCATATACATTTGGGGGCAATGTTGTGGAACTCAATGATCAGTGTCTGATGAAGGTAACATTTCTCTCTGTCTGCAGTTAGACTAATGTGACGGGTAAGGCCGTTTGGCACACTGCACTGAGTGAAATTTGTGAAGATTTACTGATTTGTGGAGAAAGACAATTGGAATAGAATGTGTTTGAATCAGCATTACTCCACAGGGCGACGTCATGGTTGTAGTCACTAGAGCTGTGTCTCAGGCTCACATGCAGAACGTGCTTGGTAATTGTGGAATGTGTTTAATCCGAGTCAAGAAATGCTTTGTAATGTGGTAACGTCACTGGCATGAGTCGTTCCCCCTGATTCAGACAGGACTTTCTCTGAACTCAGGACTTCACCCCTGTGGTCATCTTGATGATTCATGATTGTTCATGCAGTCTGTCCTGAGTCATCTCTTCTCACTTTCAAGGAAAATGATACATTTGGATAAGACACAAGTAAAAAAATATATAAATATATATCTGTATATAGATATATGACATAATAAACCACAGCGCAAAAGAAACAAGTAAGGTTCATTCAATATCAGCTCAGGCAGAAAATACAGGCCACAGTACAGTGTGATGAGCAGAGTGCTTTCCACAGCATTTGCAAGTTGACAGCACACTTAGCCGATTTAAAATGAGGATTAAACTCAGTGTTGACCCAGCCACCAAGGGAATGTAATCCCAGTCACAACTATAAGCCATATTTTATGCTAATAACGGTTCATTTTATTAATTCGCTATTAAAAGTGGCAATTTGTATACATATATATAAATAAATTATCATGCTAAAATGTCATCAAGATTAATGGAAAGACCAACAGACATTGCATTTATGGAAATTACAATATTACTCTTTGTAAACCATGGTCCCTGATAATGGATTTTATGCACCTTTATGGCAGAAAGCCATGGCACCTAGAGAATAGAGATCAGGTGGAAATGTGTAGGTCATTATGCATCTGGACTCCCAACCTTCCTCTCTCCTTAGCCCAGTGCCCAGCTCCAGGCTGTAAATTAAAAGGACAAGTTATGTGCGACGATCACTGTTTATTGCTCTGTTTAAATTCACTCTCCATTCCCAGCGACATAGTACAGGGTGTAGCTTTAAAAAAAAAAGAAAAAAAAAAGAAGAAGAAGAGAAGGCATTTAATATAAATGATCTGGCGTTGATTGTGATGGATATACTATGCAGAGACACCTTGCCTTCAAGGGCATCGAGGGATAAGCTATCATTTTCTTCCTCTTACGCATGAAGGGAAGAATGACGGAGGGTCCAATGTCATCACAGTGTCTACAATAACACACCACAACTCACAGAACCACACACGAACTGAGACGGAACAACAGATTGTTTTTAACGGCTTAACATGTGACGTTCTGGGTAGTTTGCATGGCTTTAAAATGTACAATGAAAGCATGGGCAATTAGCATTTAAACAGGAAGAGAAGCAATGTGCTGAAATTAAAACTGTCATCTTAAATGTGCTCCATGGCTGCTCTCTGGAGAGAAAAAAAAAACGTCCCACATGTGCAACAGCAAAACAACAGGCTCCTCACTCTGCTGGTGAACGGGTGACCTTCTGTCATACAATTTGCTGAAGCCGCCACAAGTTTCGGTCTCAATAGTGTGTTACCTCCTCTCACCTTTGCTGATATTTCAATAAAAGAGCCAAAGTGACCCAGCTTTATAAACCTGTGCTCAGCATAATAAGCCTATGTTACGATTAATGAGATACCCAGGGCATTATTTGTTATCTTATATATCTTATTGATTGCATTGTCTTTCATCTTTGCAGGAGCGAGCATACTCTCTCTCTCTGTCTTTCTGACTCTCTCCACCAACTCTCTTTCCACCCTCTGGCTGTCTGTTTTGCTCGCTCTCTCAGCCCCGCTCACTCCTTCTCTCCCCAGAGCCCACCACCGTTCTCGGTTATATAGGAGTTGTTGAAGGTTGAATAGTCATGGCATGCAAAGTGCAAGCTTGTATAACTATGCTTCCATTACCTGCAGCGTGTGTGTGCTAATAAGTCATCTTAAGTCAATGACCCATATATATCAAGCTTCTTAGAGTAGCGATCCAGGATCACTGCCCATGCAGGTCCCCTTAACCATCTTATTTATAACAGACTTCAAAGGCTCAACTGATGCTCGATCAGGCCTCCCACTTTGAGATGTCTGGTTAAAACCTGCTGGCTGCATGGGTAACACACTCACACACACCCCCACACCCCCACACACACATGCACACACCCTGCACACACACAGTGCCCTAAGTGTTGATTGACCTCGTCTCAGTTCCAGGACATGAGAGTGATGCCTGCAGGAAGCTGGACAGCCACATTTTGTTTGATCACATCCAGCAGTGCGGTTACTGGCAAATTCAAGCGCTGCTCATTTATTGAAGGAAAGCTATACGCTGTTTAACGGAGGCAGAGAGGATTGGAAGTGACACAGCATAAACAGGAACTGTCAAACAATTAAACAGTGTAAACAGCACAGATGAGCCACTGATGAATCTGGCTGTCAGAAGCCATTTAGTGAGGCTAAGCCAAGTCGCCTGAAAGGTAGTTCTATCTCTCCCCGTCCTTCTATTCGTGACAGTTGTTCAGACCGACTTCGACAAATACTTTTAAGTCTTTGTGTGAGTGCAGTAGCTCGAAATGCAAAGGACTCTGAGTACAACTAAGCTTAAATTGTTGAGCTTTTTTTTTTCAGATGCAGCCTTTTGAAGAATAAATGATCTTCTTTGGCTGGGAGAGCATGGGAAATTTGGGGAAATGCAATGTAGGCACTATTACTAAGGCTTTTAACCTTGGCACCATTACACAAAGTGGAGAAGAATGACACTAAATAGAATAAGAAAGACTCCTCCTAATAGAAAAATTACAGGGAAAAGCCGTGAGCAAGTAAGAGTTCCTGGAGTGAAACTGAGAGGAATAAAAAGCGAGTGAAAACTATTGTTGATAACAGAACAATCCCAATGAAGCAATGAATATTAATGCGGAGATGTGCGGTTTTCTTTGTGAGTGCCTGAATCACTGTTGTATGTTTATGATAAATGGGCTCCCCCTCTCTCTGTGTCAGGGTCCCTTGACCGACAAATAGCAGGCTAATGACAATAGCTAAAACATATGGTAATGGCCCTTCACAATGCTCTGCTATCAATGACACCTGGAACCTGCAGGGTTACTATTCATGTGAACTATACAGTCATCTTCATATTTAGTGTCTGCTGTTTATTGTTTAGGATGATTGAGTATCTGATTAGCATTATGTTTGCTTCTGGATCATTCACTCTAAGCCATTGTGTCTCACTGCAGGAGGAGCGGCTCACAAAGATTTCAATGCACAAAAACTGCTGTAACGCAATTCAATGTGATGAATGGGTCTTTTGCTTTACAGCACTTGCTTCAAAGTTGTTGGATAGTCTGTCACGATGACCACAGATTCTATTATATTGAGTTTACGAAACTAATATCTTCATATTGTGTGAAGAAGTGCACATGTGCACCTGGGTTTCGCCTCCCCTCGTGAATTATGATCATGTTGTCCACGCAGCATACATCGCAAACCATGGGATTAACTTTCTAATCTTCTTTTTAATTCTACTTCAAACATCCAAAGATAGATCCACACACACACACATACATCCAACATCTCACAACACTCTCATCTACACCCCATGTCCCAGTAGGCAGTGACCAGAATCCTGAATCCCCTCTTAGCTGTGTGTGAAATGTAGAATAGCTCTCCTCTCCCCTGTGATAATCCAGGCCCGTCCATCCCCACAGCACTGGCCTGTGACAGATACAAAGTATGGGGAGCGGTGCTAATCTCAGAGCCCCTGTAGCCTGGGGGTCAGTGGGGAGCTCCTCTGCCTAAGCAGGGCCATCCTGGGAGGCCAAAGCGGGAGATAGCTAGGCCTCAGCCCTCAGCGCGAAAGCCCTGCCTGTCGGATTAATGCACCTTGAGGGACATGGTGTTTCTGATGGGCCGCAGGCTCACAGGATCACAGGATCACAGGCTCACAACACGCAGGACTCTGTAGTTATTACAGGAGAGAGCTGGAGTTGTGTGCTATCACACTGCTAGTATCCAATCCACCAGCATATTTTGCAGACAGATAAAGACAAATGAAAAGAGAGAAAACAACACAGCTAGAAAGCAAGTCTGAGACATAAAGATAAAATGAGTATGTTATGTTTACATGTTGAACTTGTAAGTGTGAATTAAGCTCCAGGGCAATATGTAGAGTACTAGAGGCGTACTCAAATTGTACATTAGCAGAGAGAAACATGTTCCTGTCCCCTCCCTGAAGGATCCAGCAGTGCACTTACATGATGATGGAGAACTAATTCAATAATTAATGGTGATAACCATCATCAGCAGCCCAAATCGATTCTTATCTTTGCCTGTGTTGAGCAATGCTACATTTTTAATGTTCTTGTCATTTTGATTAAGATCATGTCATTGCCTTTGTCCTCACTTATAATGTGAGTCAGAGAGCTCTAAGAGCTAGTGTTTTTTTCATGGGTTTAATTAGGCTTATCCAACATGTGGCATCCTATACTCAAAGCTAACATACAGAGTCCTGCCTTATGTAACCTGTGTGTTTTGTTAGTTCTGAAAAAGAATGCACATGTAAAATGCAAAGTAAAATAAAGGATGGATAAACCCACCTCAGCCCTGTATTAATTCAAATTATACAACAAGTAGTTCCGACCAAGCAATCTGATTGGTCAATAAGACATTTAGAACGTGCTCAAATCAGCATTACAGCACGGCTGACTCATCACTGAAAATATTACTTCGCCATGTCATGTTGTTTACACATCTCCATGGCAACATGGATTTTTCGTAATTTATTACTCGTGAAAATAAATCACAAACTACATTGACCTCCTGTAGGTTGTTCCTGACAGCTGCCAAAGTCACATTTATAGAACAATTATGTTTTATTTTTTGTTAATATATTGTAAACTTCCCCGTTACAGCAGAGAGGATTGTCTCCCTCCCATGTGTGTAACGTTACAAAGTCGGAGAGACACGAGTTGTGATCGCGGTGAATATGTTTTTTAAAATATGGCCTGGAGCTGAATATTTTCATTGGATAAAACGGAGGTGATTACCTGTATGTTTCTCTCTCTCCCTCTCTCTTGCTTGCGCCTTTTGGGCTTTTAAATAATCTGGAGTAATCGTTTGGCTTTCTCTATCAGCTGTGTCGGCGACACGGCGCTATAACTTCATTTACATGCAGAGTTTGCGGTTGTAGAAGCTACATCTGTGAAAGGAAAAAAACGGCATCTTTGTCATAACTTGTGCGAGTTTGTGCGGTGTTGATTTAGTTCGGGAAAGTCAGAGACCGCGTTAAAACATGAACGTCAGCTCAGAGTTCACTCATCTGGGACTAGAAAATCATTTCTGTTGCTAGGTCGTTACTAAGGTTCGGACTATTTGCTGTAGAGGTGAACTAGGTTCCATTACACATAGGAGTCTACTGACGTGACTGATTGTGTTTCAGTTATTAGTCAGACCCCATTTATTTCCATGGAAACGGGAAGCACACTCGCAAAAAACTTTACATTTTGAGAGCAAAACGTCCATCAACATGAATATTTATTTAATTATACGCTTTATTTTGTTGGTAATTGTTGTATAATCGCAATATTACCCTCGAGGGTAATATTGCTTAAACATATAGGTACATACACAAAAAAATGGAACTTTAGCTTTAGCTTTGCCAAAAGACAAGTTTATGGTTATAATAAGCCCTCTGGGCAGCCATATTTCTTCAGTGCAGACTGGGCGCTACAGTGACTCAGTATCGGAAAATGACTGTCTGGTCAGCCTGGGGAGAGCTAAAGGAAAAATTATTTTTGCTAATGTTGGCCATCTAGCGATAGCAAATCTTACAAGTAGCAGCAAGTAGCAACTACTTTTAATTGGAACACGTATATTTAATGTAGCATCTCATATGTCACTCTAAAGACACCAATTTGCTCGATAAAAATGGTTCCAGCCAGTGTTTCTGTCTGCTAGCTACGGCGTGAACCATTTATTTAGCCTGGATAGCATGAATGCTGAGTGGGTTCCTTGTTGAAATCACTGATGATTTGACAAATCAATTAACCGCAGGAAGCATTAATCCCATTTTGTTGACCATTAAGATTAAGTTGCAGGTGAGCATTCTGAAGGTTAGATGGTATTTACTCAATTAATTCCAGCTTCAAGTAATGCAATCACATTTTGCACCGGCACACACACGCACACATTTGCACACTAACAGACCTGCACCTGAGCAGGCAACACAGCAGCATCAGTATCCCGTGGTAGATACACACCAAATGACTGGAACCCTGAGGGCTCAGGTAGCCATGATGAGGAGGGATTAGGAGTGGTGGGTTGTCAGCAGGATGCATTTGTGAGTGTCTGTGTGTACGTCCACGAGTGTGTAAGTGTAATCGCGTGCAAGAGAAAAATCTTGCTGTTTCGGTATCACATGCCTGCTGAATCTTGTGGGTAGCTTTTAAAGGCCTAAAGATGTCCTTGCACTTGAAATCCTGGAATCTGCTCTGGAATTGATGAGGTATTAGGAAGGGATGCACAGGTAAATCGGGTCCAGGTCTCAAATAGTTTGGTAAATGTCAGAGAACGAAGCAATTTCAAGTCACAATCTTGGCAAACCACCATTTCCATTCGCATGCAGCTTCTAGGATGCTCGTATTATTACAACGCCACTTTTATATCACATCCATATTCAAATATCAATTTCTCTACAACCAACCGAGTTAAATGATAGAATGTCAGCTACACAGAACGCCATTCTGTGTGACAATTGTAACCCTGTTTCATATTCATAAACTCTCCACATGACATTTTCCCACTCTTGTGTGATATCCTGCGTCCACACAGCACTCCTGTTTAGAGTGCCTTCTCATCCAAGCTCTAATTCAAAGCCTAAAATTATGGCTGAGTTAAATGTTCTGTTCCTAATGCACTGAAATAATGCTAAATTACAGATGGCTGGTTTTATTTGTGTGAATAAATTTGTGAGCTTAATGGTTTGTAAAACATGTTTTCTATGCGCAGTTTACAAACAGGGAAGGATGCTAGAATCTGTGTTATTCCACAAAATACAATTATCATTAATTTAAGCAACATACAACAATTTTGCAAAGAACAAAAAAAAAGGGGGGGAAATAAAATCAGTTTCCTGCTGTGAGTTGGGAAAATAATTCCATAACAGTTATGACTTGATTTCTCTGCTGATCAAAAACCGCTGAAGCATTCTTGTGTATGTTTTATATTATTATTTTTTGCTAACAATACACACTGCAGCTCAGACACGCATGAGCGGATGCACGTCGTACCTAAACTACCGACCATGAGAAAGCACCAAATAATACTATAAATAAATACATGTTGTCCATTTAGGATAATGATAGCAAATGTGTACCATATCTGATCACTCTGTCTGAAAATTATATCTAATCCTAACAGATGGTAAAGCACTGCCCACAATTAGGCAGCACATGGCCAAGATCTGTCCATTTCTGGAAAGTAAAGCTGACATATTTTCCAGTTATCTGCCAGTATCTGACATTAATCTGGCAATAGAAAAAAGCATTTGGCACGGCCTCCACTGCCCGTCGTGGTGTGTGTTTCCTGTCTGTATCTTCGGACGATACTCTATCTGGGACCATATCTTTTTTAGCTTATGCTGGATTGAAAGCTGATTTTTTGATGCGGATGTGAAGACAACCTGTTGTCATAATATTCTCTATCCTCATCTGAAGACCAGCTGCTCACTGACAGAAGAGCAAGTGCCACACTTGCGGGCATGGAAGTTCTTCTACTTTGTTTTCTTTTTTTCTTTGCACTAAGCACATTCATAAGCTGCATATTTGAATTGTCAATTATTTACATAAAGAATGATATGAGAATCATCTGTCAATTCATCAGCATTACAATTTCTGACATGCTAAATGCGCAATGTTGCTGACCGTGACAGTTCAGAACATGGGGAGGGAGGGGGGAGGGGGAGCGGGGCGAGCAGACTTGATCAAGATTGAGCATAGCAATAATCAAACACCATTCGACACAACACCTGCTAACACTGCAGAGATCTCAATTGCCCCCCCTCCCACCTGCCTCATCACACCACCACCACCACCACCACATGTGAACGATGGGCACTATCTAATCAACGGTGCAGGGGTGGTGTGGTGTTGCCAAGGGTGTGAGGTTATGCCCAACCCCCTCACCCCCCTTGCGCACAACACACACAGTTGTTCTTGATAACCACACAGAAACGCTCATCTCACACCACAGAGCAGAAGGAAAAGATGGGGAGCCTTTTTTTTATTTTTAGTTAATGATTGAACAAACAACCCTAGCCTCAGAGCTGTGCCCTCTGGTGGGTGGAGCTACCCTCAGGCCGTGGAGGTGCTCTCTAATAAGCAAGCCCCCCCCATCCCACTCCACCCACAACCCCACAACCACCCATCACACAGACAAAAACGCCCAATATTTGCTCAGCAACTGGAGGAGGAGGCGGAAGAGCCGTTGGGGAGCAGGATATTGGTTGGCTATGACAGCGCAAATGAAGGCAGAGCAGGATGAGGTGGAAGGGAGGAGAGGGAGGGGGGGGGGCACACTGAGGGATGGATGGAGTGACAGAGGAGGGGGGGCAGAGAGGGGATGTTGTATTGAAGGAGGAGGAGGAGGAAGGGGATGAAGTAGTGGTGAGTGCTGATGGTTGGTAGGGGGCCTTTTCTGCCACATATAGCACTACGAGGAACAGATGGGGCCTGATAAATCCTGAAAGGGAGGCATTACCTGCCCAAGTCACCAAGCAGCCACAATTATCACAGGGCTCTGGGTTCATTGTCAATTAGAGTGGCAGTTAAAGCCAGGCAGCAGCTGTGGCAGATGGCTGGGATCCAGAGAGGCTGGGGGAGCCGGGACAGAGGCCAGCCCCCAGGCTCTCTCCATCTCTCCCCCCTTACTCTCTCAGCCTCTTTCTCTATAACACAGCTTGGTCTTGCTTTAGAGCAGGATCCACTCTCTTATTTTGTGTGTGTGACATGGGAGAGCAAGCGAGGCAGGGTTGGGGAGGAAGTTGTGCAGTGAGGACCAGAGACAGGACTCATTAGAGAGATTGCAAGAAAACTGTTGTTTGACATGGGATTTGTTTTGTTTTTTTCCCCTCCTGTTTAGAGTGCCTGAGGAGAAAAAGAAAGAAAACCTCATATCAACAGAAAGGCATAGTTTGTGATGTAGTCAGCAAATACCACACTCATTATTTGAGTGAGCAATTAATATTTCCCATTTCTGCAGTTATAGCAAATATCTGGGCCAACATTCCCGGCCATGACAAGTAATTTATGGAGGTGAGATCATTATCAATAGTGGAGAATCGTGCAGAATAGTGAAGCTTTGTCCCGTTAGAAACACTTGAAGACTATACATGCCTTGTCAACTGGAGGGCTAATTCACTACATACAGTCATATGGTAACAGTTGCTATTTATTGCAAGTGCTGTGCCTTTTCACTGCCAGGATTCCTCACTCACACAGTGTTGGAGGAAGCACAAAACCAAAATGTGCCTTGGTGGATTTGATTATGATTCTGAATCCCTTCATGATGGAAAAGCAAGAGACTCTGTGGGCTTGAGTTTAGACTCTCGCGCCTTTGTGTTTTTTTTTTCTTTCTGTTAGTCGTTACTGTGGTTGTGTGTGTGCCAACAGTGGGGCTGCCATCTTGGTGAAGTATATGGGCGACTGAAGGGCAGCCTTTTGCTGAGTTTGTCCCCGTGATCTTCCAATCCAAGCAGTCTCCCCCTGCCTCCCAGCCTGAGCCAAGCCTCACCAGCAGGCTTCACTTTCAGCAAGTACCACCATTCATCACCAGGCAGGGGTGCTGGAGGGAGGGGCGGGGGTGGGTTAGAGGGGGTACGGCAGGGGGCCAGTAACGGGGCAGTGTGTGCCCCTCACCCCTCCTCTTTTCTTCTCCACAGGCTGCTGAGAATATAGGCCTCTGCCACAGACAGCAGCCACACTCCTCTCTTACACCCTTTACAATGGAGCTCCAAATTTATTCAGGGGAGGAGAGACCTGCTCCCTTCTATTGCTCCCTTGCTCCTTCACCCTTGTCTCTTGCCCCCTCCTATTCTGCTTTTTTTCTCTTTCTCTCTGTCGCCCTCTTCCCCTGACTCTCCTCCCTCATCCCTTTCCCCTCTCCCTCCTCTCCGCCTCTCTGGTCTCTCTCGCCCTTTTCTCCCCACTGGGGCATCATTCCTCCTACTTTGTTCCGCCAGTCCCGGGCCCAGCGTCTGGGCTGTCCTGATAGCAGAGAAGGAGTAGGAGCCTATCCATCTGACTGCCCCGGGCCTGCCAATGAAGAAAGAGGAGCAGAGGTCCTCATTCATAACAATAGCCATTAACAATGCTAACAGCACTGCTGTTGCTGCTGCGGAGGCTGGGGAGCAAGAGGTTGCAGGGACTGGGACAGGGGGCTGCGAGGGCTGGGACTGCAGGGGCCAGACATTGAAGTGAGAACAGGGGCCTGGGAGGGCCTGTCGCCGGGCAGAGTTGGAGATTGCAGAGATCCGATAGGTTTACGGGACAGACAGCGCTCTAAAGCCTGTTGTTAGGGCGTTAAGCAAGCCCTCGGAGTCTCCCAGGCCTGTAAAGAAATATTGATTTCTCTCTTTTTTTTTTTTTTGCCTGTGGTCAGACAGCATGTGAAGTCCTGTCCATGTAAAGCTGCTGCTCTCTCATATTGCCTTGTGGCTTCACGCCCTGTTATTTAGGAGTCTACAGTTGAGCAGTGGTTTGTCCAGATGTTATTGAGTGTCTTTATTTGTAAAATAAATAAATAAATCACAAAAATATAAAAAAAGATTTTAAAAAATAAAAAATCCAAGAAGGACAATCAGAGAGCCATCGTCATACAACATCCACCAAACTTGAGAGAAAACTATTTAAATCAGTTCCAAAATTTACTGGATTCGCATTAGGATGAAAACATCCTCCATGGCAGAAATAACCGGTTCAAGTAAAAGTGAATTTTTGACTTGCTTTCTGAAAGTATTAGACAAGTGGAGGCTGCATAGCAACATCATTAAAAAACAGAGAGGTAAAGCAATTTACTAAGCAGGCACTACATCAGCAAAAATACAGCACAATGTGGGTGAACTTACTGACTCACTGTCAAACAATAGCTGTAACGATGCCCAAGTAGGCCAAATTTACCTCTGGTACTCTCCTGGCTTCCCTCCTGAGTTTTGACACATTTTCACATTTATCAGGAATGCCTATCTGTCTCCAGTAACAACAAAAGGCACCCCATCTAAAGAACAACACGGCATGGAGCCTCCTGTGAAATGGTTACAGTAGGCCCTCCCTCCCCATGCCTCTCATCCCTCCAATCAAACTGTCAAAAAAGCACAGTCCTTTGTATTGGGTGTTTTAATTAGATTTGGATGGATTTCAAATCTGCTCTTGTTTCCTGGAATGATTCTGAGTGAAAGAAGAAACCCTACAACAAGATTAACCACTAATCTATCCTTTAGTTACAGCTCCTAAAATCTGTCCATCTGCCCATCCATTCAAACACACGGGAGCTTTTGTAGATATTAAAATTTGCATACTTTCTTATTCTTTTGTTCAGATACAGAATTAATTCCCAATGTTGAAAATCAATATATACACATATGAGTTGGGAGGAAACCTACAGTAGATTTACAGCATATTTATATCATTTCCTTCAATGAAATGAGCCACCACTTGTATGCTACCAGTGCAGGCTGCTGTGGGTGTAACTTCACTTGATTAATTGGCTGTATTCTCCTGTTCCCCCTACATGCAGTATGGTATAGGTACGCACTTGATCCTCTCAACGTGCTTTCGTCAATAGAATTGAATTTGTCCACAAGGCAGTGAAACATACTGTACATCATCAATGATTCTGATCAATATGATCCCGTTATGGCAACTTATTCTAGGTGGCACAATCAATACCGTCAACACTGCTGTCTTCCAGACTAATAGTCTTCAGTAGCCAGTATGGACTCCAGCAATCTCTCTCCAAGAGCCTTAACAGACAGTAGCTACATGGCTTCAGCAAACTCAGTCCCTGTCCCTTTTGGACACTTTATTTTGCTGTAGATTTGATTTTGAATGGATGGAATTTCCTTTTTGCCCATCAGAATAGTCTGAGTAACCAATGTTAAAAAAGTGAAAACGTGGTTTTAGAGATTTATGCAAATCGATGTTAATTAACTCATTGAGTGCCGCGCTCCTTTCCAAAGTTTTAGTCAAGTGTACCGGCAAATTAGACCATATTTGACTTTTTATTTTAGAGCCATAGTGTATTCTATATTATTGCCACCAACACATACTGTAGCTCATTTGAAAGGTTTAACTTTATCCTTCAAATGGCCACAAACCGTTTGTTTCTACGTGCCTCCGTTCCTGAGAAAAGTCAAGCTAAACATGGCTGGGTTTCACCAAAATCCCTCCTTTTTTTCTAGAAAAGGAGATAGAGCGTCTTTTATGAAAGGTGCGCTGTTTGTGTCTGTCGCTCTTCAGACACTCGCATTTCTGGATCAAAGGGCTCGTATAAGATAAATATATACAACAATTGTTGTTCTATTCACAAAACCACCATCGGGGGCGGGGGGGGCGCCACTAAACAGCAATAACACAGACGCACCGCGCCGTGTCACAGCCTCTCGCCGCGGAACGTGAGGCTCTGCCGGCCACAGCGGCTCGCGAACACCGGTCCCGCCGGTGGTCGCGGTCCGTCTGTGGTACGGGTCGGTGGTGCCGGTCTGCTTTGGTCCAGAGACCATCAGATTTTACCGCGGGAGGACTCTGGGGAGGACACGGTGTTGCTCCAGATGAAGACCGGGCGGGACAGTGGGCTGAGAGCTTCCTGGTTCAGCTCCCAGCTGCTGCAGCCTCGCGGGTGAGAGCGGAGCAGCAGCGGAGCAGCTGCTGCATCCACATGCAGAACTCCGTTTGCAGAAGCTGAGTTATGATAAAAACTTCCAGATCATGAGCTGTCATGTGACTTTGATCGTCATCTATTTCAGTTCTCCTCGTCGTAGAGTCCCCAAATTTACATATAATGTGTATTAAAGTGTCTATTTTCATAATTTAAAAAAAAAGCAAAAAACGAAAAATTTCGTTTTTGGCACTCAACGCATGGGAACGAAAAACGAGAAATTACGTGGTTGGCACTCAATGAGTTAAAAATTAGAAACTGATATCTCCTATTTTGAAAAAAAATACTTACACCTTTAACTCAGTACTTTGTAGAAGCCATTTCAACAGAAATCACAGCTTTTGATTCTTCTTGGATGAAACTCAACAAGTTTTACACACCAGGATTTGGGAAAGTTCATCGGTGAACTGCCATCTTCAGATTACACCACAGATGTTCTGGAGCGGTTTACGTCTGGCCTTTGGCAGGGTCACTCCAGGACGGTTCTGAAGCCACTCCAGCTTTGTCTTGGCTGTATGCATCAGCTCATTGTCTGTGATCTGATTTTGGTCACTTAGTTATAGGCTGGACGGCCAAGTCCAGGAGGTGACCGACCTGGTGTTTCCAAACTTCTTTCATTTCACAATTATTGAGGCCACTGTGGCTTATCACAATTTTATTATAGAGCGTCTTCAGAGATTTTAGTTTTTGACTTTTAAAAGTTTTGCAATAACGTTCTCACTTTGTCATTATGGGGTATTTAGTGTGGAAATGTTGGTTTCATCCACTTAAATCTAGATCTACATAATCAAGTACACAAAAGCATAGTGGTCTATCTGCCTTCTGGAGTTACTTTATAATACAGATTTAGAATGTGCATCTAAAGATATGAGCAGTTGCCAGTAAAAGCTAAAAAAGGTTTATTTTTTCCTCACAGTGCCAACAGGTTTTAGCAGCAAACACAGTAGGTAAACAACTTGATGGCTCGTAAGGAAATTGCCCGGAAACCTGACGCAGACTACGCACAGTTTGCTGACAAAATTGTCAATGAGTTAATGATCATGGAGAATTGGCAGAGCATTGCAGCTTTTCAATCCATGTCTAATGCTTTCATTTCTACTGGCAGGCGCTGAGCTCTCTCCCCTTGGTGACAACAAAGACCTTGTACCAACACAGAACTGTCTGCGGATCACAGAATGCACCGAGACTGAAATGAAATCATTTTACTTGCTGTGAGGCACTTGTTTGAATCTGCCTCTAACAACATTTTTGGTGGAAGTTTAAGTTTGGGGCTTTTCAAGTGATTCCACTGTGTTTTCTCAGTTATACTGAGAAATTATTTTCCTCTGTGACCCTGTGGTTTGCCTGGTGAAAACATTACATTTGGTCCTCTCATATTTCATTTTTCTAATAACTGAGGGAACTGTTTTATTATGATTTTATCTATTACAGTACAAAGAAGTTAAAAATGGAGCATTAGCATTGTTTGACTGCAATTAAATTAGCTTGTACCATAAAAAAAATCTTATATTAATTACAATTTAGGATACAGAGGGAACAGCATCACCATATCTCTACTCTTTGCTAGATTATACGCTCTATGGAGGCTGAGCTAGTTTTGTGCTGGTTATCAGAACCGGTCCTGCGGGCTAACTGAGAGAAAGATGTGCTTCCCCCGAGGAGCCGTCTGCGCTGGCTGATTGATTGGCTGATGCTGTGTGGACGCCGTCTGTTCTGTTTTCTGTCCCTGTTTTATGAGAAAAGTTGAGAAAAGAACCATTGTCCCAATGTACTGGACTCTAGACTCAATATGAATCCTGTCTGACCTAATCTGAAACATAGAGCCTAATTCTAGTGAGGGTCATTAACCCCCTCCGCCCTGTCTCTCAACTCATGTATTTTGTTCATCTCTACTGTCTACTCTACTCTCTGGCTGGACTCATGGTTGTGACAGGCACATTTTGGAGAAAAAAAATAATATTAACTCTTTCAATGAACAAAGAATCCCCTTCTCTCTGTACTCTAATTGTATCGCTGCCCCTCTCATGATACTCCACAATGTCATTGATACACACCATCTTGGAAATGTTTATAGATATTAAACAGTTTTTTTTTCCCTTATTGCATGGTCATGGATGCCTCCTAAAATAACTACCAAAGTTTAATTCTGTCTGACGCTGGGTGGTAATATGCATTAATAGTCTGGTGGCTGGTTTGTTCATGCATTTTACCGCAGAGCACAAACTCCTCAAAGGTAACTTGTGAGATTCATTATTCAAATGCTTAGAAGCAAATTGTTTTCTTGTTTGCAGTAGCTGAGGGTGTTTTTGTTTTCCTGGCCGGACCTGCCAATAGAATCCAATTCAGATCCCTGAGGTGTACAACGGCTTGGATTTTCTATCAAAAGCGGAAAAATGTTTCAGAATGGGCCTCAGCTTTAGCCCCCCCACCTCAACCCACTCCTATCAGTGCAGACCCAGGATAATCTACACAGACATTCTGGCTCCAAAGAAAAAGGAAAAAAAGAGAAAGTTGGCAAGAGAAATGTTATTGCTTTTAGATTATTATGGCAGCTGATATTTCTGTAACATCAGAGTCTTTAAGGAAAAATCAATATCTCTCTAAGTCATTCTGGCTTGCCTGCTTCCTTACACCCCACCACCTCCATCACGACCTCTTCCTCTTGTGTCAAGCCGTTCTTATATAGACAAACTTACAAATGCGAATAAAAGCAAGCAACATGAGCCCACAAGTAGCACGCCTATGGATTTTGATGCTGTAATTAAACTGTTTAATATGCCAAAAGATACAAGACAACCTAAAAGAACGCTGCTCATAATGTGAATAAAAAAAGAACAACTAAAGCATCAGTGCATTACATCATATTGATATACACCAGTTTATGTAGTAGCTCTCTCTGCAAATCCCAATGCATTGGCTGTGAGCCAGCCTTCGAGGTCAGAGGGTCGCTTTTTGTTCATGTCAAAACAGCAAGGCTGACCCTTTCGCTCAGCACATGGATCCAGAGGACGTGTGCACAGACATGGTCCAAATTGGTCTTAAATCCCTGCCAGTTTGTCCTTCCACTCTTTGCCCTCTTCTAATGTGTTCATCTTCTCAGCATGCATAATTTAATTTATTGTCACATTTAAAATGAGGTGTAAAAAAGGAAAAAGAAAAAACAGTGACCCTCCTCAAAAAGAAACAGCGTGACGTACTTCACTGTACATGTGTTAAAATGCGGGAGTGCTGCCCTGTTTTTGTCATTTTTGCCTTGAACCACGTCCACAAAATTTCTCCGCACAGTAAAAAATGTTTACATTATATGAAAATGAGAATTTCTGTCTTTTTTTTTTCCATCTTCTTCTGGATCAGCCCCTCTATTGGATTGTGTGCAGTGGCTGACACTACTCAATAACTGTAAGCTCTTGATACATGTCATAAAGCATGAACTCTGTCTGCTGATAATGAAGCAGGTGACTGCTGTATGGCTTCAGAATGGTCTCAAATGCACAGTTTAATGACTGTGTGTGTGTGTGTGTGTGTGTGTGTGTGTGTGTGTGTGTGTGTGTGTGTGTGTGTGTGTGTGTGTGTGTGTGTGTGTGTGTGTCATCCTTGTGTGGCTCTTTCACAAGGCTCCTGTCAGGTCCGTAATTGACAGTCTAAGTGGGGCAGCCGAGAGGCCAGGCCCTGTTAATTTATTTTCTCAGACTCTCCATCCATATTTATGAGCCCCTGCTGTTTTGTCTATCACCGCTGATCAAACTTACTGTGTAATTGTACTCGCTAAAGCAAGAGAGCCACGTGTGAGTGGTCACTCGGCCTGCAACATTCACATTAGTCTTTATTATTTCATTAATTCATATCCCTCGAACCAGGTGGGAGAGATGGAGAGAAATAGAGAGAGACAGAGGAAGATGCCAGTGGCAACCATGATTAGAGATCAGGAACAGAATAAGCTGCCAGAGTCACGTCATTATGCCAGCACCCTCTGATCTGGCTGAAACTAATTGCTGTGGCTCCTGTGGGTGTGGGTCCCATCTCCTTTTAGCCCTAATAGCCATGTCTATCATGGTGTGGCACCGACTCATTCATCATAAACCATCATTAACACAATGATATACACAATAAACTCCAAGCTTAGGGAAAACAAATTCTAATTTGAACTAATAATAATCAGCGCTATGCATCATTTAGCCATAATGGGAGATCACCTGCTATGCTTTAAGGCCAGTGACGTGTTGAACTGCATTATATTTACCTCAGCAGGGATAATTCATTGCCTATGAAAACTACAAGCAACACACAAGGCATGTCGGTCGTCCCCCTTTAATGAATTTAATTTGTTTACAAACTAACCTCAAGGAAATATTTGCTGGAGAGACCTTGATGTTTGGTGGTAGATGAGGGCATACCTGTATCGTCAGGGGTAATAGTGTAATTATGTGCTATTTTGAACCCACAAACATACATGCATTTCCATTCATAATGACTTGTTATGTTTTCATCAAAGCAATACTGCAGCCTGATGTAAGCATGCATAATGGGGATTACTGTAGGTGGCCTGGTGCGTCCCAGCTCCAGTTTCTCCTCACACCCTCACACCCATGAGTCAGTTCAGACCTGGTTCATGTGGACTTGTGCTCACTTCAAGTTAACTTTAGGGTCATAGGATGAAGTAAGATTATTGTTATTTTTTATTGTTAAGTTATTGTTTATGCATTAATTACATTGCACCCTGGTTGTTGTAAAAGAAATGTTTAATAAATATTATAAATTGGGTTTTTTTCAGACTCAACAATGCATACTTAAAAGGCAGCACTTAATGCGCACTGGATAAATCATTTAAGTTGCTCATTTAGCTGAGCTCAAAAAGCTTTAATTTGCATGTTGTTTTCACATTTTCACTCAAAATCTCTGATTGAGTGCAGTTGTTAATGGCTGCATTGTGAGTTATAAACTACAAATGAATTCTCTTCAGTCCAAATGAAACTTACTCTGATATGGGCTCCCAGCATGCATTGATGATTATAGAAACCCTCCCCGTGAAATTGTCTTTGTAATTGTCTCACTGCTCATGGTAAGCCAGATACTTCCCTAATAAACCAAACTGAGGAGACATCGAAGGCATTTAGATAACCTTGCAGGGTAAAATTGCTCCCCCAAATGTTTTTCACTTCTAAATTTGATCAACTATCCCTATTTCATTTGGCTGTGTTTGCCGGTGTTTGGAGCGTATCGGTTTTATTTTTCACTTGATCATTATACTCTGTGTGCTCAGAAGGCACACAGTGTTGCAAAGTAAAATGAAAGAAGGTGAATATAAAATGTCTATTTTTCAAAATAACCATTTAAATGCTGCGGATCCCTTAAACTATAAAGCAATATGGCAAACACTCTTGTACGCAGAAACAATGCAAAGCAGTTTTGTGGTTAGCGTCGGACAGTAAAAGTCAACCAGCTCTGTAATTTCCGCATCCATGGCAAAACATATTGTGTTTACAGTCTGTTTACCACATGCGCTGCTCCGCTGTGCTCTCAGGGCATCCGTTCCAGACTCCATTGAAACATCATCTGTCCTATAGTCCTGGGGCCAGTCTCATATCTCTTCTCTTGTGTCCTCTCCTGGTCACACTGTATGCACTGTGCCTCCCAGATAACAAGCGACAAACAGGCTGCGCTGCCATTCAGGCTGCCTGCATAATCTGCTTTTTAATTGTTCGAAGGATTCAATAGCCGTTTAAAAACATAATCAGTTACGTTGAGGAAAAACAGGAGAGAGGAAGATGAAGGAGAGATGTGAGGAAATTAATTATGGGGAGGAAGCAACTTCAGACTGCTGGAATGTGCCCCAGGTGAAAACATGTCATTGAATTGACTTCTCTGAGGACAGAGGTTGAACCTGCATGCCTTGATTAATCAATGTGCCGTGTTTTCTCCCCTACTTGAACCCAAGGCCAAGCCATATTTCACCGGAACAAATTGAGCGGGGGACTGACACAGGTCTGACCATAAAACCAAAGGTAATTAGGAACCACTGGAAGACGTTCCATAAAAGACAGTGGGTCAGACACATTCAATAAACCCCTATGGAAGCTGCACAGAGACAAACAGAGCCACCGGCTGTCTGCACCCTAAGCAGGGGAGACCACAGGAATATAGTGGTTGAAAGGAGAGACGAGGCAGTTTTCACCAGATCTATTATGAATTCACTGTGTTGCAAGTGTGCAAATTTTGATAAATAATACCCTCAGATCAGGGCGGTAATTTGATTTCCTATGAGGTAATCTAAACTAATTGACACGAGAACTGAGCGAGCAATACACTGACGCTGAAGCTTGCTGGCACAACGCTTCACAGCAAAGATGTTTTCGGCAAATCGGGACGGAGCGAACACATCACCTCTTGTCCTGTGTGATGCCTGTCGGTTTGGTTCAGACAGCTTTTCCTCTTTCATTCAATAACACGCCAGCGTCTCACTATGAAGACCTCTCGTGTCTCATAGTATGTCTGTCCTTCCTCTCGCTTATTTGGAAACACGAGCGTTCATCACCACGACGGTGCGGATAAGCAACAAGACAGAGAGAACAGTGTAGAGAAATGAAGCTTGAGTCGAGGTGGAGTATAGCAGAGAGAAGCCAAGAGAAAGGAGGCCTATCAGTTTGTCATTTTGCCTAAATGCCTTCGCTGCAGTACACCGCTGGTTAGAGGTCCCTTTTTTATTATACCACTGTTATGAAATCTGCCAAGGAGCATCTCCGCTGGCTCTGTGGTTAATGTAGCTCGAAAAGCAAATGGTCAGACATTCATTCTTCTGCGCTCTGCTCATTACAGAGACACAGAGAGAGAGAGGGGGGGGGATACAGTACTTCTTTTCCTTTTCAGACAAGTATCTTGATGTTTATATGCACAGCGAAAGAGGTAGAGAAAGAGAAGGAGCTGCAGATTGCACTGTAAGCATTCCAGGCCCCTGATGAAAAAACATGCACTGTTATTAAACCTATATTTAGATATGTGGGATACAGGGGCCCAGACCCTGTTGCATGGAACTCACTTGCCATATTAATGCCTGTAATTTAATCATCTCCAGATCCTGGAAATTGGGAAGTGTCAACATGAAAGAATAAATAATAATACTAAAAAGGGGGGAGAGGCAAGAAAAAAAGAGAGAGAGAGCGAGATCGCAACAGTATCTGAATATTAAAAATTAGAAAGCCTCGGATAAGCATGTCTTCACCTTCATCACAACCACAACTGTGACTCGAGTCGCTAGACATGCTGTTGTCAATTTTCCAGTCGATTCAAAGAAGTTGTAACACTTCCCTCCAAACACATTATATGTGCACTGTAGTGGATATAATGATGTCTGCTGTCATTATAGTTGCAGATTGCCACTAAAATCACTTGGAACTGGAGTGGAGTTCATGTGGAGGTATGCATGTAAACAAACGGGGGAAAAAAAAAAAATACAAATAAATAAATAAAACCGGCAGTTTCATTTTCCAGAGCCATGTACGTATTTGGTCCGACTGAGCCAGTTATATCACCAGTCCAGGGTGGCATGGGAAGTTGCTGTGGCAGTCAAGCAGACTTTCCAGATGGCAATCACAGCATATGTGGCATGACCTTCTGCAGCATGGGAACACGGGGGCACCGAGTCACTGTGCAAACAGCAGGCAGGGTCCTCAGATGTGTGTGGCCCCCCCCTGGGACACGGCAGCAGAATGAGATGCCCATCACTCTGTGGCTCTGCAGATGCTCCTCACAACTGCCAGGCTTTCAGCTTCATTAGGCCTGGATCAGATACATACAGAGGAGTGCAGCCCGAGGCTATCACTGCAGCCTCCCTGCGATGCGCGCGCACACACACACACACACACACACACACACACACACACGCCACACACACATACATACATACATACATATACTATATACGTACACAGACACAGTCACATTTGGAATCGTTTCTAAAGGAAGCCAATTTCATCAGTGGAAAGATGTGACGGTGAAGGATTTCTTTTTTCCAGCTTTGTGTTTGGGGGAATGGGAGATAAAGCCCTTGTGACATGAAGGAGTCGGTGAAAGTGTATGAATACAGAAATCTTTTTATGGTACACAGAGGAAATTTGTTTCAAGTTGGACCAAATTATGATAGAAACCAATGATACTGGGAATGTCATGCTGGTGTGTCTTAGGATAAGCTACTCAAAAACAATTTCTCATTTCAACAAAACCAGAAACAAGAAGCTTCTGGAAAACACTGACAAATAAACAGATACGACTGGGATCAAGAGGTCATACTCCGATTCATTATCCTCTTTACTGTGATGCCAACTTGACTTGATAAAGAGCAGCCTTCGCTCTCGGTGGAACGGCAACACGAACAGTTGGACTTTTAGGCATATTCATCACCAGCAGAGACATTCCCCACCACGCAATATGTAATTAGTGTGTAATCCCCTGCCTTTTCAAAATGAGACCAAAAAAATGATGATGCGGAGCCATAATGAGATATTAATTCAGAAACACTACAGATAGGCATTTATTTCCTTTTTTTTCTTCCCCACCTCAATAAAGCGATGCTGTATAAGTTATTACAAAGCTTTAATGTAAATATGGTTATTACAGCAATTTGTACGGTGTACCAGTGTTTCATTTCCCCTTCTGTCTTGTCTTTTTCTCATTAAAACCTCAATCCCTGTCTGTCAGTCTGAATGTTGGCTAACTTATTGGTGTAAGAGGCATAAAAAGCAGATAGTACATGAGGGAGCGCATAGACACAAATATTGTGCACGTTTCTTGCCAAAAATTGCACATTCTTATTCGTTTGCACTCTCTGAATGTTGTCATGTGTATCCAATCTCAAGCATTTGGCTCAATCATGTAAAATACGTCCCAGGTGACAGAAGCAGGTGGTCCACAATTTAATCCCCCCCACCCACCTCAAGCAAGCAACGCTGTTCCACCCCTCTGAGGTTGCGAAAGTACGTACATGTGTGTCCGTGTGTCTGTGCGTGTGTTTGTGTGTGTGTGTGTGTGATGCATTTCAGATTGAATATTTGAATTAGGCAGAAATTACCCTGAATGAGTTCCCACTTTAGATTGAAGGAGTTTGAGCGGTGACAAATGAAAAATGAGTGTAGAGAATAGAAGAGCATTGTCCAAATGTGATTAATATGAAGAATTGTATTTGAATAATTATATTTGAATATTTGGCCAATCTATCAAAAAAGCCAGAGACAATTTATCTTAGCTAGGGGTTCTTCTCAGGAATTTGTCTTGACAGTCATCACTTTTAATGCGAAACACAATATTTAACCAAATGGCCTAAAGCTCCACATTCATGCTATTAAATTATTACAAGCACACTACACTGTTTCTGACTGAAAGATCCCCCATTATTTCCATCATTCATCAAAATGCCAGGAAGTTGCTGCATCAAATGTTAAATCAAAATAAGGACACTTAGCATATTTGAATATTTCAATCCCACTACTTCAGAGGGCTGCTGTTTTTGTTTTGTTTTTTGTAGTGTAATTTTCCCTTAGACACACATCCAAAGTCTAAGGAGTTTAAACAAGAATGTTGAGTAATATAATGTTACCTTCAATAAAAAGACTGCTTTGCCTTCCAGCATTGATTTGGTGTTTGCATGTGCTGAAACATATTTGTCACCAGCACCGTTTCATATCTCACATTAGGAGGGGGAAAGGTGCTCTCGGATTGCAGTTTTGGCAGGGTGTCAAGACCGTAATTGAGCATGTGTGTTTGCGTGTGTGTGTTTGTGTGTGTGTGTGTGTGTGTATGTGTGTGTGTTCGGGGGTGTGGGTTGGGTTGAAGGGGCTTAAGAGAGTTGGGTCATCCTGTTGCCTGGTAACAAGCCTCAGATTGACAAAGGAAGAGCAATTTAGGACTACTTTCCCCAGAAATCAATACAACAGGCCTGATGTGATGATGTGAGATTATCCAAGGGAGAGAAGCCAACATATTTAGCAGGGGGTTACTTCATAACCAGGAGGAGAAGAGGGTGTGGAGGAGATTGCAGCTGAAACATTGAATATGAAGATATAAGGTCTGGGTACCTGGCTTCAGAAATCTTGCTTAAAATGAGACTTTTCAAGCCCTTGTCTCCCTCAGGTAATGACAACTTTAGCAAAGTGAACACTCACGGGAGGGGAAGAATTTGATTTTAGCTTTCTTGTTTAATGCCGTCTGTCAGACTGTCGCTAATGTTGCCCTGGGCGAGGGGATTCGGTGCAAGGCTGTGATATTGGAAAAGATTGGAGAGAAAAAAAAAGAAATGGAAGTTGAATCAAACTTTGGAGCAGCTATAGTCATGTCAACTTCCTCTATGCATAAAACATATTCGCTGCCTCCTGCTGAACCCAGGAGGTTCAAAATCACTGAACTTAGAAAGATGGTACGCTGAAAATACAACTCTGGCTCAGTGGATATAATTACACTTTACAGAATACAGTGCTACAGCTTAGTAAAACATGCTGCCGAAGGTGACTGGTTATAATTTTTACACACTTTTTTTTTCTGAACGCACATTAGTGAAGGACAAAGAGGGAGAGTTAATGATTTGGCCAGTGGGGGGCATCAGAACATGCTGTGAACACATCATAAACATATTATCAACTTACAAAGTTGTTGTGGCAAATCTTTAAGCTCCAATTTGGTTTTCACTAACTCCTGAAGAAAGTGTGTTGCCCTTAGGCTACTAAATGCTGCATTACTTACACAAGCTAGTCTGCAGGTAGAACGGTGCTGTGCATGTGGCAAATCAGTGCAGTTTAGCTTAGAGCGGGTACACGCTGTGGCTGGTTGCGTGGCAGTACTTTGCAAGTTCTCGCTATAAATAATATCTTTAAAAAAGAAAAATCACACCATGTTTAGTCTATTTGTAAGTAAAAAATAAATAGGCAGATGATACAGGGGGGTGGGGGGGGGGTACCTGCTATATCCATCTATAGAACCTGCAGGAAGCCAATCAACACCCAGTTTGATACAGAGAGTTTATCAGATGGGGGAGCAGAGTGACTCAGACAAGCCTCTCTCTTTCTGTTGACCACCCTGAAGCTTCAAGCAGGGTTTCACAGACATACAGTGGACGCTGTGCAAACAGCTTGTCCAAAGCCATCCAGGTTAGGTGAACTGGAAACTCTAAATTGCCCGTAGGTGTGAATAAGAGTGTGAATTTGTTTATCTGAACCCTGTGAGAGGCTGGCAACTATACTGTACTACATCTCCTCCAGTGCATTCTGGGCTCATTGAAGCAGCTGTGACCCTGAACAGAAAAATTCAGTTTTAGCTGCATGGATGGCTTCTACACATTTTTAGTCGTGCACAGCCTTCATTATTTCCTGCATACATTTAGAACCATGCTTGACTAGTAATCTGCTGATGACACCAGTAAGTACTACAAATGAATGCTGTAATACATGCAGGAGGTCAGCAGGGGCAGGTTTTGGTATAAAAGGCAAAGAGCAAGGGCCCTATACCACCTGAGACAATAAAATGCTATTGTGTGAAAAGGTTATAAAACAGTGTGTTAAATGACCTTTATTGATTTATCCCTGAAAAGACAAGTATTGCAGCTCTTTGGCTGCAGGCAGGTGGGCGCTTTGAACCATCACTACACACACTATAGGGCACAGTCTGCCCTGGAAGGTATGGAGACTGAGCAGGCAAGAATGAAACAGACACACTCACACACACACACTTGCCAGAAAATGAGAGCAGATATGCAGGTAGAAAAAGACCCACACACATGCACACAATGACTAATCTGGAAGACTGGAAGAAGAGATGAAGGATTAGAAAGAGAAACATTCACACAGGCCTCTTTCCCTCTATAGTCCGGTGTAACCAGAGCCCTGGAAGGCTGGACGTTGGGAGCTCTTGATGGGCAGGAATGTGGATCCTGAGAGCACAGACACAGCAGATTGGTGGGGACCGAGAACGGGGAGGAATGTATCGACTCCCGGGCCAGTGGGAACAGAACAGCAGGACAGGATCACCGTGACCTGTGCTGACACCTCTGTCATCACACGTCTTCTGTCTCAGGCCAGGGAAAAGAGGGGGTAATTGGGGAAAAAGGAGGGACCGGGGCTGAGGAGGGGAAAAGGGAGAAGGAGAAAGGGAAAGGAGAGAGGGGTGGGGGTGAAAGGGGGGAGTGGGTCTACTCTCTTCAGTGCTGACAGCAGGAGGCAGAATGTGTCCAGACACCAGAGAAAAAATCATGTTGTGATGCAGTCTACCTTGTGGGGAATCGAAGCTAAAAGAGGGACAGGAGCCTGTGCAGCCTACAAACACATGCTGGTAAAACATTCCTGCTTTCAGTGGCTGTAATTCATATCAGAATCTCATTTCTTTCCAAATAAAAAACATGACCACCAGATGTGTTAAAACCTGACCTTCACAGACCTGTCTTGACAACATTTGGTCTGTGCAGTGCAAACAAAATGCGAATAATGGGGCAAGGTGAGACATCGCTTCAAAAGACTGTCACATCAGCTAGTCTGCAGCCGTATTCGGTATCTGCCAGATTCGCAATCAGCTCTCATATCAAGTCCATAATCAATTCATTGATCAGTGCCTCAGATGAAGTCAGGCAGAAAAAAAAAAGTCACCCTGGAGAAATGAACTCCACAGTCTTTCTGCTTGTCTTCCCTGTACAATGATGAGGCAATCAGCCCTAATAAGCTCTCCCTCTCTCTCTCTCCCTCACCCTGTCTGTCTCTCTCCCTCACTAACATTGCCCGTCATTTACCAATGTCTGCATCATTAGTCTGCCTGGTCCGGCCCTGCTGGACTGATGTCTCTGTGTCAGGACCTGCTGCATTAGACCGCCGCTCAGGTGCCATAATTCACCTCAGTATGGGCAAGGGGTCAATAGAGAGATGAGGCCTGCTGGCCATTAGCTACTCAGAGGAAGACAGTGAGGTTGAGTCGGGGTCAGCAAGGGTCAGCGTTGTTAAGCAGAGTACTGCAGGAGGAAAGGAAGGCGGGAAGCGGTGTTGGTATTAAAAATGAAAGGAAAGGAACAAGGAATAAAAGTGTGAATAGCTTCATAATGAGGCTTGAACTGGTTGTCTGGAAGGATGAGAGGGGGCTGAGCTCAGCTGATTTTGATGGTATGAGCTGCAGAGATAGTGAAGCATTGTTAAAAAAAATATTAAATATGCTATGACGTGTTTAAAAGTGCAATTTTAATATCTAGGTGATCTTTCCTGTACTGGTTCTGATATCCTTCCACAAAGACCTGAGTGGACAGTGAGAAAAATAAGAGTTGGCAGTCACAGTAGTGTCTCTGTGGGAGGTGGGACAGGTGTCATATAACCACCATCTTTGGCTTTACAGGTCTGTTCAGGTTCTTTGAGCAGTTTGTCTCTTCCTGTGTAAAGTGTCTGATATTGAATGTCTGTACTTCCACAACAATCCATCAAATAATCTGTCAACATGTTGGCGCACGGTGCAAAGGGGTTCACACATACAAATCCATACAGCAGTGACATAGGCCTACAGTAACACACTCTGGACCAATGTCATGGACCAACTGACCAAGAGACAGCAAAGAAGCAATATTGCCAAAGTCATGGTTCTGCAAAGTGAAGCACTGCAAGAAAAACATTTTCATTTCCATTCAATCTGCATCCAGACAAGCTTCTTTGAACCATATCAGAAACAATCTGAGTCAAAACCACCACAACTGAAATACATCTCTGAGCATCCACAAGCCAGTGTGAACAGGAAGCAGACTGTCCAGGCATGCACACGGGCATGCACTGAAGTTTGCAAGCAAATAAAAAAGATCCTTTCAACCACAAATTCAAACCCGAGACTTTGCTTGGAAGCATCACGACCAAACCTTATGACTGACAGTCAAAACATCATCATAAAAGCAGGGCACTGGTTCGTTTATAGGTCTACTCACAAATCTGTTGCTTTTCATCTGGGATGTTGGAGTGGGATGATTAATCTGGATATCTAGATCTGATGTGAAGCATGGGCGAAAGGTGAAGAGCTGGTGATGGTTGACCACTGGACAGTCCGTGGGGCTACAGTCCGAACAGAGTGAGAGTCCAATGGGAAACTTCTGGCCTCCTGGCCCAGCAGGTCCACACACATTGTAACAGTTCTCTTGGTCTCTTTAAATTCAGCCACAAGCTCATAGGCCTACTTTTCATATCGACTCTTCGGGATCTTATACTAGCTGGTAACATCAGCTAATAGGTTACTACTGGTAAAACACAGCAACACATTAGCTGCTATCAATATCACATTGAAAATGAACGCTAATTCCCGCTAGCGCGCTAATGAGCTAATCACGCTTGGTGCAAAACATGGGCTACAAAAAATGTATCACATACTATGCACGCTTCTCACAGTGCGTGTCCACCAGAGCAGAGCTATTGATATGGCCCTGTCTGCACCATTGGACTGAGTTATTTTGTAGCTTTACACTTCCGGCTCACGTGCATTACCTTCTCTGCCTCTGTAGAGCACTGGAAAAGAGTAACGACACGCATTGGTCCAATGGAAGCGCCTCCTGATGGCGGAATATGGGTATTGCAAAAGCGCCCAAGAACTGACATCTCTGCATTGTTGGTGAATGAGCAAGTGTGGTATTTTCAATAATTTAAGGACATTTATAGATCACCCACGTTAATAGTATAATCGTGGATCCTTTACAGATAAACATTAACACATATGCTAGTAAAAAAAACAAAAATAAAAACAAAAAAAACATTAATGTTTCAATCTACATTTTGTAATAAACAAATGATAAGTAGCCTATAATTTGATATGACCAAGACATGTTGTTTGAATTTCAATTTACTTTATTTACACAGTGACAGAGATCTTTAGTCTGCTTTTGAGAAGACTCGATTTTATCTTTAAAAGCATAGAGTAGGCTAAATGAACTGATTTTATTATGACATTTTATTTATTTTTAGGAACATATTTAGCCATATGAATTATTTGTCAACAACAGAGCCTATCTCAATTGATGTTAAGGCAACATAAGCTCTGTTGATCATCCTCAAAACTGTAGCCTACCACCATTCATTCAGATAACTATACAACATGTGCTCTGTCTGCTGTTGCCTGTGCTGTTTTTTTTTTTCGTAGGCTTCATTACTTACTTTTTTTATAGAAATGACATCATTCATTAGTTGCTGACTGGAAACTTTATCTATCTTTCTATCTTCATACACCAGATCTTGCAAGTATTAAAAAAAAAGCCCATTGAGGAATCAAGTGACTCAGTCTTGGCTGGCAATCGCTGCGACTCAAATATCTGTTAACAGACTGCTTCCTGGCAGAGTTGCATCAGCTCTGGCACCAGGCAGGCACACAGAGAGAGACATTAGTCAGCACTATTTTCTCTCCGGCTACAGCTAGTGCGCTGCATCCGGCAGGGGGTTCACAGATCAGCTGATAACTCATAGTTAGTGTCATTTATTGTGGGTCACTTATAAAATCATATTGGGGGTTGCGGAAGCCATAATTATCTATTGCTGAGTTTGGATCTAGAATCTATGAGTATGCGCTCCCTAGTCTAGAAAGTGGTTTAAATAGCAGAGCTGTGTGTGGATGTGTGTTCAGTGTGACATCCTTTGTTTTATCATCTCTGGGGCATGCAATGCATGCATGTGCTTGTGTACATTTGTGTTTACGAACTCTGCACACTGAATGCCAATTCTTGTAACATGACGGTTGCACAGGCTCCCAGCCTTTTGCAGACAAGGGCTCTTCCTTGATAGAGTCCATTATTGTATGGCAAATTGCTTAATGCCAGCATTGAAGGCGAGGTGACAAGGAGAATGCAAGGGATGAATCCTCTGCTTGTAATCTGAGGCGGGATGTGTCACGCTCTGGAGTGTTATCACCGACACAGCATGGGATGAATTCCGCCATTTTCTCTCCACAGGGCCATGACAGAGCTCTCCTTTCTCGCAGGCCCCAAGGGGGAGGAAGAAGGAAAGAGAACCCGGAGAAGAGAGCACAAAGAAGGAGCAATGGATTGACTAGAAGCTGTTGATAAACTTTCAGAATAGTTCTCTGTTGGAAATGGCTCAGTGGCCCCATCGTGAAAGAAAGACGAAGAGAAGAAGAAGAAAGGGGGGAAAAAGAGCGAACTGAAGGAGAGAGATTGAAGAGTTTCCTTTGCTTAATCAGAAGCAGCTGAGTGAAGGGCGACAGTCCGGGAACAAGTGCCGTTTCACTCCTTGGGCAATGTTTCAAATTATTTTAACAATCTATACGGCCATGGCAAAAGCCTGTGCAGAACACCCGGGCTCAAAGCTGTTTTCTGGCATAAACATGTCTCTGAATTCCTGCATGCACCAGCGTTGTGTATTTTGCCCACAGTAACACAGGCAATCATTTTCATAAGGTTCACTTAAACATTCAGAAACCTGACAGGATTGTATTTCCTTAAAATGAGTCATCAAAAATACTGCCTTCAATCAAACACAATTTGGTGTTCTGATCCTTTACAAGAACCTGACAGGCCCTAATAACTCAACTTCACAAAGTAATGCTTAAATAATTACTTATCCTAATTATGATAGCTGAGGAGTGTTATGCATCCTTTTTCGATAGCAATTCTCTAATTAGCATATTTTCATTATCTTGGCAAATGAATAATTTAGAGGGTCTGTAATAGACATGAATTATTAGACTATAGTACAGTGATGGATTTAAAGGGGCACTACACTCAATTTGTGTCTCAATCCCTCCCAGGATGACATGAATAATTAGTGGAAAAGCGGCCCTCCTGTGAGTCCCTTTTGAGTGTGTGGAAGTTAATATTGCTATGGTGAATGACCAACATCTTGATAAATAAAAGTCCTTCATACTATTTAGTTTATTTTTATTTTTTATTTTTTTAAGACGTGCATGTGGATTGTATGGGTCTTTTTATTCAGAGCGAGATCCACCACAAAAAGGGAGCCTACCTACTGTGAATCAAAGAGACTGCCCTGTAAAAACTGATGCCACAGGTCGACCGGGCAGGAGCTTATTATGAGCCACAGTTAAGTTTTATTGTTAAGTGACATCTAGCAGCTGCAGTGATTATGACAGGGGCCAAATGAAGAAATCAGGTGATGTAGTACAAAGAGTGGATGAGCGGAGGTCAACAAAACTCAGGTAAGACTTGAAGTTTATGTTGTTTGCGTAACTCTGACCATGTTCGTACGACTGTTACCATGACAATAAAGATGATCTAATATTAACTGAGTACTTATTTTAACCCATAGTTTTTCTACACCTACTGTATAAAAGGAGGATATTTTTTTGTTCATAAACCTATACCTGGTCCATAAAGTGGGATGGATGGTCATCCAGTACAGTGTTGTCTGTGTTTTTCATTTGCATCCTTTAATAAAACTGTAAAACATCTTGTTTAGCTTTTGTTTTTATTTGCAGGTAGAATAATTATTCAATTGTACAATCAGACTTGTTTTAGAGGCTGAGGAAGACAAATAGAGAGAAATGTTGTAATCGTCCCTTTCTCTTTGTCCCTCCAAGTGTCAGCTTAGATCTCTTTCTCGTTTTCTGATTGTCACTTTCACTTTCCCACTCCCACTTTCTCAGCCATTCCTCCCTGGTCCAGTTCTAAACAGACTCTGTCAGTGTAAGATGAAAATAAAATGATTTATGTTGTACCCCTCCCCACTTGTTCAAAGTAATGAGATTCCATATTTCAACTCGCTCGACAGATGGATTGGAAATTAAAAGCCTTTGATAAGTAATGCCTTTTTGATGTTGGACTGTGAATAACTCACACAGGCTGATTGATTTCAAAACTCTTGTGACAAAGTGCACATGCTGTACAGGGGACAACATGCCCATACCACTATATGTCACACATTAGTTAATGTGGAGGGTCCGTATCAGAGAATGCACTTTCCAGGAAGCCTGATTCTCATTCATTGCAGGACATTAGAATAGTCTGGGGTCAATATTTACAGGAGCAATTGTTGCCAAACCAGATGGAGAGGGAATGCATTTATGTAGGAGTAGGCGTTTCACCTTGGAAATGACGGTAGTGCAGCATGCGTTTGAATTCCACACAACAGGTACTTTATTTCCCATCTTTGAGTTGCATACATTTTGATTTCAGTTGCTGCTGCTGCTGTGGCAGTTTTATACAGTACAAATAAAGCACAAAACATCTGGAACATCTTCCTGATGTCAATATCTGTAAGATATTTTGTACAATCAACAACTCCGTTTTCCAAAAACTGAAACATTCCTCTGTAAGTGCCTTTCTCCCTTTACATCGTCTCAGCCGTGATTGGTACAGACTCAGCAAAGGGAAATCAATAAGGCATGATGGCTTTAACTCACTTACTTTAAATTTACCTCTATGGTGTTCATCACGAGAGGAGTAAAAGCCCCATATCGTTTTATGCATTTAGTGTGCAGTATTCATCTGAGCTATGCACATTATATAATTTCTGCATATGACCTTTGCTTCAGTGTAATTCTGCTCTTGTTCTCTGCAGAAGCCGGCGCTCCTACACTTTCATTACATCAGCACCTGCAGTCAATTTGTGAGAACAGACAGCTGTCTATTGCTTTGGAGGAGACAGAGTGAAAATATCGAACCGGCTCATTCCACCAAGAGACAACACCACCAACATAACAGTGATTCATCAAAAAAAAGTGCTTGACGAGCAGAGTCCTCGCTCCACTTTCTATTTTTCATCAAACATTCCCGCCGCAAAAAGTAATGCTCCGTATGAAGCAGCGCCGCGCAGGTATCTGAATGAGTGGTATTAATGGTAATCCAGCGGCACGTTGTCACCTGCTGCTGAAAGACAGAATTTTAAAACATGGGACGGGTGATTGATTATGCCAATGTGTTTTCTAGAGGTCATATTGATTGGGGTTGTAAGAGGTAAACTCCTGTTTTTACTATCTGACCAAAGTGACACCCTCCTGACACGGACCCCACACACACTTACAGAATGAAAACAGAGGATACATGGAAAAGGAGTTATTATGGGGCACATGGCAAAACACAAGGCGATTTATATATTGTGGTGTTACAGGTTGGAGGACCACTTGTTATGTATTAAAATTCAGTCACTGATTGCTTTATTTTTTCCCACTCAATTTTCCGATTCAAAAGAAATGGGATGTTGAAAAACCCAGTTAATGGAAATGACTGATGTAAGAGCAGCCAGTCTCATTAGGACCACAGGTGTGTAATGCCAGCACCCTCCCCTGTTGTTCCCCCCCCTGATGTTTCCTGGCTTATTTTCTGTTGTGAGGGAAGCACATTAACGGTTAGATGGAGCCATACTCCTCTGCTCGCAATTAAAAGCAATGAAAACCCAAATACACCAACTCTCTTCAGGAAGAAAGAAAGGAAAGCAAAAAAAACATTAAAAATAGGATTGACCAAGTCAACATGACTGTAAAAGTTCTGTGTGTTTTTCCTCCAAAATGAGACAGTTGCACAAATAATCCATCTCACAAACAAATATGTACAAATGAATAAATAAAGACGGATTCCAGGAGCTGCCTGCCATGCTTATCTCTTCCTTGTGTCTCTGAGAAACAGTGGGTGCTCTCATTAGGCACAGGGACGACATCTAGTGATTCATTACCCGCTCCATGCAAAACCCTGCTATTAAAACTCTAAAAGCCATTAGAGAAATCCATAATGAACCCCACCAGCAGCAGGTGCACATGGGGGGCTGGCTCTTGGAGATGACACAAACAACACTGCTACATGACAGTTTGGGACTCTGTTGCCCATTAGCATCTCCGCCACTGCCACCGCTACCGTTTTGGTATAGTTTAATGCCGGGTGATTTTTAAGTAGCTGTTGGCTGGTTTTCTGACTCCCTTCGTTTGACATGCAGCACATGTCAGTGAGGCACTGGTTGTTGGCTTGGCATGGAGGTGTTAGTCAAACGTGGTGTGACAGTATTGACTGCGGCCTGTTTACTGAAAGGAGTTTAGAACAGGATCAGCTAAACATACATTATGGTAGATCGATACTGGCTGAAGAACTGAGCAATGAGCTTGATATTAGTCTGGCTTCACTACCAGCCGGCACTTGGCCACTTAAGATTTCTCTTCCTGCAGCTTTTTCCCATCTCCGCCACAAAGACCAATAACAGCTGGAGGGGAGTTATTCTTCTGCGCTACCACAGATTGATCTGGTGTGAATCTAGTCTGAGGCTAAATAAGCAAACATCTCAAGATCAGCCAGTTTAAAAAAAAAAAAATCAGCAAATGCGAAACAGAGAGAAGGAGGCACAGAGAAAGAGAGAGAGAAATGTGTATTTGGTCTCCTGGGTCTTGGCTCCCCATCATTATAACCTTAGTCATACTTCATACTTCCTTCCCTTTTATCTTTGACACACTCCATCTGCTTCTCATCATGTGAAACCCCAATATAAATACAGTACCAGGCCTGTGTAGTGCACAGGGCACTTTGTGTTTCAGATACAGCCCCAGTACATGAGAAGATTACGGTGCAAATCAAGGGAAACAAGAAAGCCAATGGTGTTATGGAATCACAACAGATGTGCAGTTGGTTCATGCAATAGTCCCTTGAACTGCACATACAAACTGAATGACAGACGTTGAACCACAGGTAACTCCCCAGTCTGCAACCACTTCCATGTCAGAACACAATGGTCACATTGACCTCCTGGGGGAGCAGGGTTCAAGACCAACTGACCCCTAAATTCCCCATCAAACACAAAAACAAAACAAGTGTGTTCAGGCAGGGGTCACAGTTTACGTTGAGGACTGCCCTGCCTTTAGCCCGCTCAACCTGCAGAGGTGTGTGGGTGGATGGAGGACCGATCCATGGGGAGATGGGGGTCTAGAAATGAAGTATGTCCTGGGCGGTTGTGATTGCCCTACCACAGTGTACCTCATCCCTTCTTCCAGGGTATGCAACCATGAAGTCAATCAGCACGACACCAGGACATCAATCACTTAAACTCCCTTTGGGGTGACCTGCTTGCTCCTAGAAAACATACAGAGTAAAAAAAAAAAAAAAAAGACGAAAAGAAAAGAAGAAAAAAAGGAAAAATATATTCCTGAAAAGGGCAGGAGGCAGGGGTAGGTTCGTTCTGACCAATCTCTAGCATAGCCTATACAATGCAAATTATCAAGTCACTGGCTTTATCAGTTTAGTGTACTTTTTTAATCTCACGAGTCCTCACATTGTAGTTTTTCATTAAAGTGATTTGGGTGAAAGAGTAACAACGATACATTCTGTCCAGATCCTCATATCTTCCAATTTCAGATTGTGTGAAAGTAGAGAAAACCAGTTTTTTCCCCACTCGATTATCTTGCATGCAGTTTTGCATCCTCCTCCAAACAAATCTCCTGCTCCAAAGGGCCCTGGCCCCATTAATAATTCCCTCTCTAATCTCCCCCTTCCATCTGATCAGGTCTTTTCTTCACAGCCCCTCTCCATTTCTCACCTGCCCAGAAACTCCATCAACACCTCCTCCTCTCCCTCTGTGCAGGGTTCGCCGCTTTTGATGTCCTGTTGTTAGCTTAAAATGAGCTTTAACAACTGTATAATCTGAAATAACATTGCTTTAGCCAATTCCTGGAAGGACAGGAAGAAGTGAGGAGAAGACGGAGAAGAAGAAAGAACATGTTCCGAGCTATGGATGTCCCCTGGATGTGTAATGTAATAATTTTTGGTGAAAAGGAGCAGGAGAGTATTGGAGGAAGAGAGAGCGAAAAAGGGGAGAAAGGAGATGAAATGGATGGACGAGTAGGGGAATAGATGAATTGAGGGCAGGGTGAGAGGCAGCCATTGAAGGAGTGAGAAAGGGAAGAGGGGGAAGCAGATGGAGGCAAAAAGAGGTTGGTCTGATTTAATCTATTCGCAGGGCCTGTGGTTGCTCCTCTCAGACCACTCTGACAGGCAGAAAGGATTTGGCAGACTGATCAAAATTATAATCTCATACCCTTCTCACATCACATTGGCAGATGGCATGCATGTGGTAGCTCCCCTGAGCTCCCTCTGCCAATGATGCCACTGAATATGTGATAATACTTGATAATCTGTTGAAGGAAAGTGCTTGACTTGGCCTGACTTTGGGGCAATAGTGCAACTTTATTCTCACTCCTTTACCCTGAATTTTCTACTCGTGTAGCCTTTACTGTACTGAGAGGCCAACTTGTATTTAATTATTCTATATCTGAATTGTTGATGCACCCATGGTTTGAATGTATCGCTGTGAGCTTGCACGCTTAGTTGGAAGTTCCTCTGATGTTTAATTCATAATCATTATGCAACTCAGCACAGGACTAGCCTTTGCTCGACCCCAGTAATCTTTGAGGATTTTATTGTTAGAGATAGCAATCTCCGATACTGCAGAGGAAAAAGGCCCACACTCTAATTCACTCTACCATGACTCATCATTACACTCTAGAGCCTCAGCAAGTAGCTGCACTACCTCCTCACTGTCCTCATCAGGACTAATTCCCATTTCCTTCTTCCCCCTTTACCTAGCATTAAGTAGCCGGCCCTCCTCCCTCTCCCCATTCAAACCCTTGGTGTTGGATGTCACTAACAGCACTTACTGGGCCTGAAATACAGCAAAGAGGCCTGCAGCTGCCTGGCTGCCAATCCCTGGTGTGGTCAGAGTAGGAGGCCTATTGTGGCCAAGCCATTGATCGAGAAGAGTAATGGATCTGGCTTAGGCTGATAATGCATGATGTAATTGTCAGAGGAGTTTAATTATATGCTTATTACATGAGGCACTGAGTATTCACGCTCCCTCCCCATTTACTGCACATTCTCTGTGAAGGCCATAAGGAGAAAAAAAAGGGGGTGGGGGGGAATCATGCGCGTCATTTAAGAGGAAGATTTAAGGTCTTAAGTGCTGCGTGTGCTCGACACTTCCATCCAAACCACAGGATGGAGTTCAAATTATTACTATTATAATCATGATGGTAATAATAAAACTGGTGAAAACACAGTGTATCTCTGGGTTTGAGATATACACAAGTATTCCAGTTCATCCGCTGACATTGGGAGAAGTGTTAGGGTCCCAGTTAATCTAAAATTTCTATCATGGCATGCAGCCGTTCTATCCCTCCATCCTCTCATCCCTTCAGGCCATGCTGAACCATAATGGTGGCCTCATCGCATGTCTGAGTGCATACGCTACACTGAGCAATGCTTTTCAATTACCTGCGCTGGAGCAGACGAAAATACATAGCACATATTTCTGAGGCAAAATGCTTAGGTCAGACGCACAGAGAAATAAAATATACCTTATGTCATTTAATTTGACAGTTGTCCTTTTCCAGCTATTGGATAGAGGTCGTCACATCTGTGGCTATGGTAGCATAGCTGTGTACAGCGTGTGTAGTGTCAATGCAGATGTGCTATTAATGGTGGGATTTTGAGCTTTTTGAATTGTATGAATCTATGATTTTTTTTTAAATCTCAGTGCGTAAAAAAACAAACAAAAAAACACAATGTAGCCCTTAACCTCATCATCGCCTATGTGAGAAAACCGCAGGGTTTAGGTTTGTGTATCCTCCACATGTAACACTCAAGGACTGCAACCTGATCATTAGCGGCAAAAGCCTGAATGTTTACAACTTCCTCGGCCTGTCAGTACATACGGTGGATGACATAGAACACACAGAGGAATTGAGTGCAATTAGTTGTTAATAGGTGACATGACTTTTGAGGCTAGTAAGATACTCATGAGGTGCTAACTAGCATGCCAGGCAGGAACAAATTAAAAATAGAAAAAAAAGAAAGAAAGAAGAAAAAAAAAACATTCGAGACAGATTTTCAGTAGGGAGAGAGAACATGAAGTGACGAACAAAATGAACGAGACATAAACTAAACTAACTACAATGTTAATTTTCCACACAGACTCTGAGAAACTGTGCAACACGCTGCATCAACAGCAAATCCCCACAGGCCATATTTAGAAAAATCCCAGCTTACTCCACTGTTTATGGCCTCGTCTGAAATTAACGCTACTGATTCATAATGTGAGACAGAAATGTGTCAGTGCTGCACTAAGTCATGCCCAGCAAACTGTTCAGGCTGGATTTTCCTGGGGTTGAGACTGCTAAATAAATCCCATTAATCATGTTTTTTTTGGGGGGGGGTTGGCGGGGGTGGGAGGGGTGATGAGGGGGGGTCCAGGGAGGAAGGGAGAGGGAGGGAGGGAGAAGAGGGGAGGGGTTGGAAATCTCCTGGTGTCCGCCCATGTCGGAGGGTGCATTAATGAGCTTCAAGTAGGGAACAGAGGCTGAGGCCAGGTCTGTAATGGTGTCCGCCTGGAATAGATGGGGTTGTGTTTGTGTGAATGTGTGTTTGTGTCTCAGAGAGAGAGTGAAAGAGAGAGAAGAGAAAGATATGGAATACATGGGGTTGTTTGTAAGGTGTGAAACAGGACACTTCTGATCTCTCACATCACAAATCATAGAGAAGATCACTGGCTCCGACTGCTACAGTCTGCTCCACACATCCGCCTCCCTACACAACATCCAGCTGGGCTGGCATTGCTGTTTATGAAGTTGGCAGATACCCAGCTACGCAGCTATGCATTTTGTGTTTTTGATATGGAATCACCGGGGCTTTGACAAAAACACACATTTGCCTGATTGCACACACAAACTTCGCAAAACATGGACAGAAAAACAGTGAGGCATTTGAACCAAAACACAACATCCAGCCGCCGCCTAGGTTACACTCTAGCCCTATTTTGCAGCATTTAGCAATGAGGTGGAAATGCTCAGATCAAATATGGAACAACAAACACTAGCAGTTATCTTTTTATAATCTCATGTATGGAAATGAGTGTTTGATTTTCTCCTCATGCAAATGAGATTTTCAATTAATTAAAAAAAAAAAATCTGGGGCTTGGCAGAGCATTGCACGCGTGTCTATTGTGTCCTCCCCACACAGAAATAAATTATGAATACCTAAATAGCATTTCACATTTGAGATAATTATGGTGCAGGGAGAGAGAGAGGGAGAGAAAGAGAGCATCTTTTAACATGCAAATAAAACACACCACTTTGTTTTCTCTTGCAAAGATCAATCATAATTGGGCAGGTACACACAATCACAGGGGTAATTTGATGACCCATTTAATTTTGGATCATGCACCCCAAATCTCTCTGCTCGTCTCCCATGTGTGCTGCTCTGTGTGTACTCTGCATTCACTGACTTCAGTAAAAGAATAAAAAGTCTGATTATCAAAGGCTCTCCGTGCTGACGGCACAGCACACAGACGCATTTCACCGTATTTTCCTGTTCACCACCTCAGTAAGCCATCCCCAACTTTTCTTCTTCTTTTTCTTTTGAAAAGAATAGCACGCCGATTCACATTTCAGGTTCTCCGGCTTCATTTGGAAGTCTATCTATCTGCTTTTCAAATGGCACAGAAGTAATTGAATGGAGTTGCACTCTGATCTCTAGTCATTCTGAAATCCTTATCACAGTGTCTGAGTTCAAAAGATAAAGGGTTACGCTGTGGAGCAGCTCCTTATGCACCGCTAATGAATGTTCCGACAGCGGCTTGCTGAATAAGACACCAGACAAGTCATTAACAATGAATAGTGTACACATACAGAGAACAAATGTACAGTGCATTTTATATATATACACACACACACAAGACGTGCCCACCAATCCACTGACACACACGCGCACAGACAGAACACACTCCATGATTGCCAGGCCAATTAGGCTACAAGGGTTGACATAAACATTACAGAGACTTGGCTTTTTCCTCCCTCAGGGCTGCTGGGTTATGAGTTTGGCCCCGGCCTTATGCAAGTTGCCTCCCTTGCCTTCTTCACACTCCCTGTGGGCTTTGTGAACAGTACAGAGTCTAATGTAATCATGTGGACTCTGGGGAAAAAAGGCCAAGGCTCTGAAAGAAGGAGAAAGGCAGAAGAGACAGCGGGAGGTCATTCAAAGTCATGTCTAGAAGGGGATTTGAGGACTATACCACGACCAAAAGATCACAAAGAGGTGAATGGTTGGAGCATACAGTATGTCACCTTGGAGTACAGCCTGTGCCTGTCAACGCATTTGCACATGGCCCGTACGCACGTCTCGTACAAGCATGTCTGTGGTTTTTAAAAGTGCTAAAAGCAAAGAGATCACCAGGTGAAAAGATGATGGAGCGACCGCTGAAGTCAGACCCGGCGATGTTTGGATTTACTATACAGCGCGACTGTTGTTCACAGACCACTTGAGTGAGTCAAACACTTAGAGATATGAGCGCACATGTGTATAGTGTGCACTACAAAATGAGAGTGCCGAGATTGATGTGGACACCTTTGAGAGCTGCTGGGTGTGTTTACCAGTGGATTTCCACTGTACCAGGGGCTAATTCTGCGGGCCTCCACACACTCACAAGTATCAATCTTCTCTGACCTGGCCTAGAGCCGTGTCCTCCCAGAGGAAGTTAGTCTCTCCCTCTTCCTCCCTCTCTTTCCATCTCACTCCCTCTCTTGCCCTGATCCTCTTTCTCTTGCAGCATCCCTTTATTTCCCCTCCTTCTCTGTTTTCTCATTTCCTTTTACTCACCCTCCTTCTCGTTCCACCACCAGCGTCTCTCGCCCTCCCTCTTCCTCTACCCCCTTCCCTCCATCTCTCTTCCTCTATCTGACCTCATCCCTCCACTAAATCTCTCTCCTGTCAAGTGAAGCACCGGGAACGCGGAAGTTGTGAACTTGTGAGCTGTGAGATCAATAAAGCAAGGACAGGCTGAACGATCTACCCAGAGACAATGCGTTTTGTGCCGAGGATGGGCACCGCGGGCCATAAATCCTGCCATCCCGAACCGTCTGCTGGGCAAAGAGCGTTGGTCGGCATCATCATCATCGTCCTCGTCATCCAGGGGGAGCATAACAGTTGCTGTAAACAGTTACGTCAGCCCATCCCATCACCTCCAGTGGAACAGATAAATCCATATTAGCAGGAGTGATGAAAAAGATTTTGATGCATGTTGAGAACTGAGTCGCATCAATGAAATATGAGTGGGCTGTGTCATATATGTCATGACAACATAGTGGAGATGGGTTTTCATATGAGGGAGTTACATACACTGGCTGGGATGAGCTTAGTATAAGCTGTTGATGATAAGTGTGATTGGCAACCGAGCAGAGGCGTAATCTGCAACCTCCGAGAACTTGAACGCATCTTTGACCTTTTATATGACTCTCTGTAATGATCCATGTTATTGTAGGTGCTGATCTACTGACAGATGACAGATATGTAAATCAAAAGCACACACAGACACATACACTCATGAAGTGTAAAAAAAAAAAAAAAAAATCACTAAAATTCACTGACAGCAACTTTTTTTTGGATGGGGGGAGTGGAGGTGTGTTTGGGTCTATGTGTGGGTTAAGAGAGCCCACACAAAATATTTTATTTATATTCCATACATAAATAGTAGGCTGTTTGGTCCCATCCCAGCGGTCTTCATATTTCCTGGTGACATTATCAGCTGTCTCCATCATGTGCAGAGCGGGAAATAAATTGCATTTTGCCGGTGGTTCTGTGGCTGCAGACGGCAGGAGGAGCATTATAATATAAAACATGAATAAACAAAATCACTCATGAGCAAATGTGCAGGAGCATGGGGAGGTAATCTCCTTTAGGCATGGTCCTTGAAATTAACTCAAAGAATCTGCACATGAAACGTGTTAAGAAGATTAATCAAATATTTCTCCTCCCCTACTCCCCCCCTCAACTCCTGCTTCCATTCAAATTTTTTCTCCTCTTCTTCTTCTATTTTTTTGTATTCAAACATTATGGTAATAATGTTGTTTACTTATTATTGTGCTTACTTGAGGAAGATTGCTTGGCTACAGGTGAATCGGAGTGAAGCAAAGGATAACGCTATATGTGTGAAATTGTCATATCATCTATTTTCTAATGTGGCTTAGGCTGGGCATGAGTGTGCCAAATGTGCATGGCAGAGGAGGCGCTGTATAGCGTGCACAGGGGCAGTGGGCATGAATAAGCCAGAGAGCAAGTGAACTAGGCAGATAATACTTTTAAACTTTGAAAACTGTAATTGGAAAACTTGAAAAAAAATGCACAGAAGAGAGGGCAAGCAGTGGGTCAGAGCATATTGGTTGACTTTCACTGTAGATGCTAAGAAGGTGCCTGTTGATGTACAGCAGAGGGAATAAACCTTTTTCCTCTCTGTTCTGCCCCTTCCAATGCACTGGAAACACTATATAAACTGTCACACAAGTTTCAAGAGTTAAGTCAAACTTAAGATACATATGTGTGCATATCATTCTTTAAAACAAAGTGTAAAAACAGTTGGCAAAAAGTGCAGTGAATCACATTTGAAGCTTTGCATCAACCGCATCCCAATATGTCTCTGTGTCCCAGTGGTGAAATTTGCAACATAAACATCATTTTGTGTATCTTGCACCTCCTCACAGTCACACAGCAATTATGGGATGGGATGCGAGCATCATTCAGGAGGCAACAGCTAAAGAATAAAGGATCAGATGCCACTCATACGTCCTTCATCTAAAATGGCTGTCAGACATAAGCGCAGGTAAATCACTCATCTGTCCGTGTAATCATGCAAATTCGTATTATCCCTCATGTCCTGCACACCTCTTGTCACTCATTTATGCATGTTTTCTTCGTACCTCATCGCCCACATCATGTTGAACAAACGCTGTTCAAAACATACAATATGTGTTTTTCCGCAGCATCTGGGGAAAAACAGTCTGTTGGCCTAAGATCCCGACAAGGGGATGGATTGCCATAAAGCCTGAAGAAGACGTTCATGATATCCCCCCAAAGGATGAATCTTATTGACTTTTGTGATGGCCTGACTTTTAACCCCTTCAGACCCTGCGTCCATTGGAATGGACATGACATATTTCTGTCTCTAAACAAATAAATACTCTGTAATTCAATGATGTCAGCAATGCTAGTTACTGATTGGGTCCTGATTATCCAACCACAATCATGTTATGACTTTGAGCATACTCTGAGAGAGTGACAGACATCGGACAAGACAAGCATGGTGGACCGACTGCAGAGAGGGAGGAGGAAGCGCCCATTTTCAGTCAAAAATATAAATTTATGTTCATGCTGGCCAAAGCAATTTGCTGTCAGTATACTTTTAACTGTTACAAGTCATAATATTTGAAGTTATTTTAAATAAATATCATATCATTAATTTGTAGGATTTTTTCAAAGTCCAATGTCCATTGCAGTGGACATCAGGAGTTAGGCGAGGTAAGCCAACACTCAAATGCTTAGTGTCAGTATATAAAGAAACAAAATACCTGTAAGCTTTTCATTGGTAAAGCATGGTGTAACAGTTTATTTATTCATGATTATAACATTTTTAATATATATTTTTTGTTCATAATGTTCTCATAATCATCATAATGAGTGTCAAAGACTCCCTTAAACGTCCCGTAAATCTGAACTTGACTCCTCGAATTCAGGCAATGAGGAGGATGTTACCAGGAGTGAGATAGGTGGTAGGCCTAAGTTTAGAAATTAAGACAGTTTTTAATTCTTAGTATGTGGTTTTCATCAATTTAATGTCTTATCTAAATGGAATGGATAAGTATTCGAGAGTGAGAATACATAAAATGAGTTCAAATGTGATTGTTTTGTTTTTAGATTCAGAGAGGGACAGTGGAGAGGTTATAGTACATGCATGCCAGAAGAACTTATGTGGCAGATGAGATTGAGATAGAGGAGACAGACAGTATAGTGAAAGAGGAGGACAGGAGGAGATGACAGTAGCAAGGAAGGAAGAAATCAAGTGGCGTCACAGGCCATTCACTACAATCATGGACACGTCCTTTTTAGAATGCTCCAATTGATGAGGATCATCCCATAGACCCTATGAAGACATCAAACAATATACTGTATACAGTGGCAAGAAAAAAATATGGAATTTCTTAGTTTTCTGCATTAATTAGCCATTCAATGTGATCCGATCTACATCTAAGTCACAAGTATAAACAAACACGATGAGCTTAACCTAATTCCACACAATTATAATATTTCATGTCTTCATTGAACATGTCCAATAAACATTCACAGAGCAGGTGGAAGAAGTAAGTGAACCCTTGGATTTAATACATGGTTGAACCTCCTTTGGCAGCAAAAACCTCAACCAAACATTTCCTGTAGCTGCAGATCAGAACTGCACAACACCATTGGTCCTTACAGAACTGCTTCAGCTCAGCCATGTTCTTAGGATGTCTGGTGTGAATGGAGGTCATTCCATAGCATACCTATTGGATTCAGGTCTGGGCTCTGACTGGGCCATTCCCAAAGGTGGATTTTCTTTTTTTGAAGCTACTCTAGATTATCTAGGTTGTAGATTTACTTCAATGTTTAGGCTCATTGTCCTGCTGCATCACGCTATTCTACTGAATTCAGCTAGTGGACAGCCACCCTGACATTATCCTGTAGGAAGTCTTGATAAACTTTTACTTTAAAAAATAAATACAAAAAATTAAATCTTAGTTTCAACAGTCGACAAAATATTTTCCCATTAGTGTTGTGGAGTGGCAAACGTCAGGCCTGCAATGGAAAGCAAAGCAATTAATGCAGAAAACTAGGAAATTCCAAAGGGTTCATACTATTTCTTGCCACTGTACCTATATTCTACCTAAAGTACAGTATGACATGGTTGACATGCCAGATTATGATGAAAACAACGAGGCTACCAGATGAAGACTATATGAAAAAACACATCTTTTGTGACAAGTGCGACATCCTCCTCTCTTCTTGCAGGCTTCTATCATGTTGATGTACATGTTTAGAACTGCACACAAACTCAAAACCATGCAAACATCCAGTTCCAGATGTTTAGGTCATAACTGATTGATTACTATGTGGAAAAACACAACCTTATTTTTCTTAAGTTTTTCTGACATTTTACAGCCTTTTAGTCCTGGCGTCCATTGGAATGGACATGAAAAAATACTTTTAAAAACATGAGTTAGCAAAAATGTTTTTTTTCCACTTTGTTTTTATGTTTGAGAGGAGTCAGAATACATAAAAAAAAAATTTTTTTGCTCAGCCAAAAAAATGCAGGTCTGAAGGGGTTAATTTAACGCCACCAGCAGGTCAAAATCATTTGTCCAATACTGCAGTTTATGATAGCACAAATTAATACCAGATTTTCCCATCAGGGTCAGCTGTACTTTGAGATAGCTTGTTAAATGCTATCAATTATTTCTATGATGTGTAATGAACACTACTGCCTCATGGGGTCTTCACTTGCAGTTGTACTGTATTGAAACAGTATTTTCTACTATTTTAATATTCTTTGGGGAAACATCCTTGAATCATTGCCAGTCTGATATAATGACTCCATTTTCAATTATTTCAAAAGCAAATAAGTGTGCCCACATAAAGAAATTGATCACACTGTGTTAAAAATAAAAATGTAAAACAGAAAAACAAATATGAAACACCATATCTTGAATCTTTTCATGAAAATTCATACTTGACTGTAAAATTGAAGGCTCGACAATATGACAAGCAGAGAGGTACTCAATAGCGATTAACTAAACACATTAAAGCTATAAATAAAAGTATGAAAATCCATCCTGGGAGCAGACAGTGTGACAAAACAAGCGCCTGTGGCCTTCGGTTTCACACACAATCGAGGCAGAGTGACAGAAATTTGAGAGGCAAAGTCACACTCAGACCTTGGAATACGTTATGCTATGGTTTCAGCTGTAGAGTATGGATATTGGTATGGATATAGGGGAAATGGAAGGAGGGGCTGAGTTTGTGAGTGTCCCCAGTGAACAGAGCGTGTGCAAGGCTGATCAGTCTGTGGCCTGGTCTGGTCCACAATGACTGATGAGATGGCAGTGGACCTTGGAGGTTTGGGTGATAGCCTTTCAGTGTGTGATTCACGGGGAGCGCCCTGTGCACTGACATCCCCTCGCGCTGTGATTGAGTTCACAATCCCGCGCCATTCCTCCCAAGTATATATGGCTTCCAAATAAATAAATGGCAGAATCATGAGATCCCAAATGCAATACAGTATCTGTAACGGTCCTGGATGTATTCACCTACATTACAGATAAGATTATCTGTCATGGTATTTTTCTTATTTATTTTATTTTACGTTGTCTGCTCGTACTTGTGCATACTTCTAAATGTGTTTGGATTGGTGTGATATGCATCACCAATTAAGTAGATCCAGCAGCTAATCAATGTCTAGATTAACATTAAGACTGGAAACAGGAGGAAACAGTTAGCGCAGCTCTGTTCAAACCACACTAAAACAATCTGCTAGCATCTCAGGAGCTCACAAATTAATATATTTAAAAAAATCTAATTTGTTTAATCCATACACAATCAAAATAAAAAAGGAAGTTGTAGCACAGAGTCGGGCTAGCTGTTTCCCCTTGCCTTCAACCTTTATGCTAAGCTAAACCCTCCCTGGTGTATAGGCCTACTACCTTCATATGCTAATGGATGGATGATTCATGTTCTCATCATAGATTGTAAACAAAGACGTTGCCTCCATGATGTCCCTAAATAGTTTGAGTGGTTTTCAAGCTGAGTGGGATGTTCTGCTATCTTGACCATACCATTGACTACTGACTCTGTGGTTAATACAAAAATTGTCAACGAGAAGGAACACATCTGGATGCATGCCAGATTGTGACGAGTGTACCCAACTGTCACTCAGAGCAACACACCATCAATTATGCATCAATCAACTAAAGCCTAAATAAAATGTAAACGAGCGAATTATAGCCTATAAAAAATTCACCCCCTGCCATGTACAGTTGTCATGAAAGAGGAAATTAGCTAAAAAGACCAAAATAGACTCATCAGGCTGTAAACATGTTTATCTCTGCTGTAATGTTGGTGGTTTTAACATTGGAGTCTATGGGGACTCTTTTTTGGGGTCAGATAGAAGTGTGGTTTTCAGTACTTCCATGAGGCCCATCCAGCCACCCCAACCTCCTCCCATTGGGGACTTCCACGTGCTTCCCCCTCTGCTCCTGTCATAATTTACTGCAACCACTAGATGTCGCCTTAAAAACAAACAAACAAAAAAAAACAAAAAGAACACGTACATGTAACTATAGGTCATAATAAGATGCTGAGCTATACCTTTGGGCTTGTGTCTTACTGGAGGGCACTCTCATAATTAAAAAAGATTTGACAGGAATATGCCCCTAAATTAGCCCTGCTAACAATCTGCTGCACTACATCATTTCACCAGAAACAAAAATTTAAACTATGTTATCAATAATCTCCAAACCCTTTAAATCACTTTTTCAAAAAGCCTAGAGAGATGGACTGATTTCCTCCTCCTTGCCTCGTTCACACACACACACACACACCTCTGGCAGAGCATTTGATATCATGTAAAAAGAGGATTTGCACAAATAACTCTATAATCTCCAACAGCCAGTAACAGGGTGACGTAATTGTTGCTGTTAGTGAATAACGAGGCAATATGGAGGTGAGTCATTCCTCGGTGAGAAAGGGGTCTTAGCCAAAGACTTTAAGCAGATAAGCCTGTTTGGGCTAATGAATGGGCAGATTCAAAGATGTCATCTGAGATTTCTTCTCCTCATGTACATGTCAACAGGACGTACTGAGGGAAAGGCACATGAGTGTCCCTGCATAAAACCATTAGAGTTGATAAAGGGAATTAGAGAGTATATGGTTTTATTATTCATATTACATTCAATCTTGTTAAGATCCACTGGCAACTTTATTATACACATATGAAGCCCATAAAAAAAGACAAATGTCTTTGATGTGGACAATAAAGACTTTTGGCTTGCATGACTATCCAGTTGCTGTTGTACCAATATCAAAGCGTCACTATCAGCACAGCAACATTTGTTTTTCACCACTGCACCCTTATTAAGGGTGAAATTAGCTGTGCTCGAAATGAGTGAGAGCTGCATACTGAACTCCTCATCACACTGGAGCTGCGGACACAGATAGGGATCAGGCAGAGAGCAGGACGCACCGTCTGTCCAGACCTCAGATGTTTAATGTGAGAGCTGCTCGTCTTATCAGTCCCCTGAAATGGCCCTCTAATTGGGGACATGTTTCTATGAAATGTGTATAAATTGACGGTAATTGCTTTTGTATGCATGGAAATGCTAATTTTCCTCTATAACAGCTATCAAGAGAAACATACAAAATAGTTCAGTGGGTTCCTGTATCATGGATGAGAGAACAATAAATAAATGCAGGCCATGCACACAGTACTAATGTAAAGCAAATGCAAATTTAAAACAGAACTAGTATATCTCATCCTTTCTAGTGCTCCTATGGTAATTACTGACTAAAACCTACACAACTGTGGCCTCCCCATCTCATGTTTTGTCTCCAGAGAATAGACTGTGGACATGAAATGCAGCATCAGAACACTTTTCTGAAGCACTGCACCCACTTGAGATGCTGACTGCTTGTGATAACTCCTGGGTTCAACGTCCCATAGGCAGAGCTTTGGAATAATCCATTCTCCATACAGATTTCTCCCACGGAAGCTGCTTTATCCCATTATCACAGGCATTATACAAATGTATACTGCTGTAATCCACACACTTAGAGCCCGATGCTTTTGGAAAAGCCATGTTGTCAGTGACAAACAGCTTCCGATACAGCACAAACAGAGAGAGTCTTGTACAAGTCAATACATGTACTGGAGGTAGGTTGTGTTCATAACAATGTTCAAAGTTTGTTTGTTTGTGTGTATGTGCGCGTGTGTGTAAATGAGTGCTCTGAGCAAACTATTTTCTGAGGGAGATGTTGCGTGTAGAGAACTTGGTCCCGGCCGTATGGGGGTGTTTAACATATCCAAGGTCTCCAGCAGAGACATACAGAGACACAAGCGGGTCATGGGGGATGCTGATAGCTCTGTGAACTCAGCAGGTGGTTGAGCGCAAGATGTGATAACTAGATGTTCTCGATGACAACAGTGGTGGAGCTGGTCTGTCCCTAATGTACTGTATTTGCCTAATAACGCAGCAGGCAGCAGAGGTCTGGGTGTGATGAGGAAGAACCCCCCCTCCCCATCACAAGCACAGAAGAAGACATACAGACATGCCCCATATACCCTCCAGGCCATGTGACCCATGAAGGAGAGAGGATGAAAAAAATCTAAGTGTGAGTGTCTGTACATCAAAGAAAGAAAGAAAGAAAGAAAGAAAGAAAGAAAGAAAGAAAGAAAGAAAGAAAGAAAGAAAGAAAGAAAGAAAGAAAGAAAGAACAAATTATATTTTCCTCAGCCACTCTTAATTGTGAAAATTGGTGCATTGCTAGATAGGCTTTTGGGTCTGCTGGCGGCTTGCAGACATTATTGTTAAGGTGAAGCTTGCTAACTGATGGTTGAGATTTATGCTTCGTTGTCTTGCGCGGTGCTAGGGGAGACATCATCCACTGGCAGATGTGCACAGCTCACCACTCTCTGCCACCTCTGTAATTGACATCTGCATGTAAGAGAATGGCAGCGGCACCAGTCTGGGCCATGTTTCTGGGAAATAAGGCAGAGAATAAGCAGAGCACATCCTGAGAGGTTTGCATCAACTGTCTCTCTAATGCTTGCGAGTGCTCCGGCATTAATGGAACATATTATGCCTCAAATTATGGAATCATATACAGCAGCTGTTGATCCAATTTGGATGTGGTGCTACAGCTAAAACAAGTCCCTCCAGGGAAGAGTGTCTAGTTTTGGGTTTTATGGCAAGATTCTGATTTCTTTAGCTGGCGTCCGTGGTGCATTTCATGACTGGATGCCAAAATGGTCCATTATTTCAGAAAGGATAAAGACATGCCTCTGAGGATGGAAGTGCCGAACTAACAACAATACAGTGATCAATAGAACAATGCAATCAGCAGAGGCGTCTGAACAAGTCACTACATCCCAGTGATTAAATCCATACAAGTGTATCCTGTTACTGGTTCAGATCTTGGGCTATTGGATTCATTCAGTCGGAACAAACTGTCACAGTCTTGGCTGATGGCTTAATATTTCTTTCTTTTTTGTTTTTTTTTGCCTTTGCCTTTATTTCTTTAGCAGTAAATTATGTTTTCCCATCTTTTTTGTCTTCTGTTCACTTCTGTACATGCACAGAAACATCACAACGCTCTATGGTAATTCCTACTTAAAAAGCAACTGCAGAAAACATAATGCTTTTTTTTCATATCTTGAAATATTACATATACACTGGACAATATTAACTTCTACCTTCAACTGGGATTAAGTACATCCACCGTAACTAATCAGATTTCTACGACGGGGAGAATTCATCGAGATTTACTGTGGGCTCCCCTCCATTTGGGGTTAATGAGTGTCTTCCACAGCCTCCTCATAGCTATTTCATACCTCGGGGATTTGAATAATTCCCATTGATAGTTTGAAAATCTCAAATGAGACAGGATTAATCAAAAGCAGAGAAAGTAAAGCTGATGAGGGTGAAGCGGTGCATGAGGATGAGGATATCCAAATCAGGAGGAAGGTGACTAGTTATACACAGTGGGCAACATATTTTCATTATTTTAATAGCTGGTGGGGGTCTGTGACTAAAACAGTGTAAGTAGATTCACACAAGAGTATAATGATATTTAGAGCTGGGAATGTGCTTCCCCACTTTAATCAAAGGACGTTTCTACATACTAGAGCTGTCATTTTTAATAAAAAGTGAAGATAGCCCATGGTATTGCACCTTTCTTCTCCTCACGGCCTAGTAAGGTTCAAATATGGTCTAGTCATTATAGCTCTACTTAATTGGTTCTGTGTTTCTAATTTTTTGAACCAGAGGAAAAAGAAGATTCAGCGAGCTGAAGAGCTTCCCGCAGCCTGATCGACATCGACGAGCTGCAGCAAACAAAAACATGTCAGAGTCAATGGAATAACATATTTAAAAACGTCTGAGAGAAATAACAAGAAGTGGTGTCTGCGAGCGCTTTGATTGCGCCGCATGCTTAGAGAGGTTTATGGCTGTGCAGAATTACCATTGTCTATCTCCCCACATCCATTCATTCATCTTAGACAAGTCAATTTCATTATTCACAGCAGGTTTGTTGAAAAGCATGTGGAACTCAAGCACTTGCAGGATGCTGGCTCTGTGTGGTATGGGCATTGGTATTTGAGTTCCCCGGGATAAATCATTTATGTCAATTCAGTTACTGATGAGGCATGAATACATATGGCGAATTCTGTTCAGATGTGATTTATTTTAATTGTCACACTGGGACCTGCTATTACACTGCCGCAGAATGGGTCACTGCATTAGAAAATTAAAGCAGAGGCTCTCATTTGAAATCTATTTGTAAATTCTGGCCTGTGGGATAAAGATGTGCTGAGCGCATACAAATGTACTCCCAGAGTGGCGTGAACTTCTCTGAAAACTGTCGCACAGTCACCTGGGTGCGTCACTCCCTCCCTTCCCTCCCTCCCAGGTGCGCTCTGCCACTGTGCTCAGTCTGGGGGAACTCAAATTAAGCTGCAGCAGGGGCATATGTCTTACATGAATGAGCATACGTGTGTGTGTGGGGGAGTCTGGGATGTGAGGTCAGTGAGTGTGTGGCAAGCCGAAGGCAACTTATGTTCTGGATTTCACGGGTTCCATTTCCATGGATCATTTAATACTTCCACTCATCCACTTTTGGGGATATATCAGCGGAAGTCGCAGCTCGCAGTTGAAGTTGCGAGTGATCCGGGTACAACTTGGGATTTATGCATTAATGTGACAAAACTACCCTTTGATTATATTATTCATGATGGTTACTTTGTGATGTGACAGCAGTATTTGAGTTAATGTCAAGAACAGTGACCATCTAAACTGCTTCCTGTTTGTTAGTGTTAGCTGACAGGTACTCAGTGTCAAGTAAAAATTTATGTCCGGCAGTCCAACAGTGTATTTTAAGACTGTTCCCAAAAGGCGCGCTCCCTGGTGGTGTGTCATATCTGCTGGCAGACAGGCCAGGACCCCCAAAACACTCCATGACAGGTTAGAGAGCGTAGTATAGTTTATAAAGCTGCTCTTTCACATGGCCTTTTGTCTTTTGTTGTCATCAGTGTCTTTCTTTGCTTTGATGTTTCATACAGTTTTGGGACCGCAGTGTTCCAGACCAGAGATGTGCTCGCTGTGCTTGCTTTAAGGGAGAAACAGAGGTCATGGTTTTGTTCAGGCTGTCTGAAAAATATGACCTGTCTCCTTTACAGTCAACTTTATTTTTTTCCTCCCGACTTCTGGCAGCATCACTGCAGGAAGCAATGACGTAAGAGTTCAATTAAATCTGAATGCTGCCCAGATTGCCAGTAATGTCCTGAGAGTCCTTTCAAGTTCTGTACTAGGTCTTTATGAGTGCTATTGGATTCTGCTCATAGACCAAGCAATATTTGTTTAGAAAAGAGAGAAGATAAAGATAAAGATAAAATACATAAACACAGACAATCAACTGCAAAGCACCTCTGCAACTGCACACTGTTTCACTTGCATTCAAGATGAATCAGGTGATGAATTGTCCAATGAGGATGTAATTCCTACAGATGGTCGGTCAGGGTAAAATGAAGTTGTACATTTCACTTTTTTTTTTTTTTCCTGTATGGTGTTATGTGCTATTACAGTTTATAACAACGTTCCTCAGTGAAATCACCAATTTAACTCTACTTAAAGAGAAAGGTATTGATTCACAAGCCTTCCACCTTCTCCATGATCATATCACACATACGGTAAGCAGTGTATCACACCTTAGGGTGCAACAGAACTAAACACTAAACTGACTATTGTTTCCCCCATCTTAATTTTTCAATGTCTTCTTGCCCAAACACACTGACACACCTAAAGCTTCTGCTGCACTAATGTTTTAAACATTCAGAGGAACAATAACCGGCTTTATTCTGAAGCATGTTTTATGCGCATAGTGAAAGATTGATCATTTCCATCACAGCACCTGCACAGAAAAAAGTACAGTTTCCTTCATCCTGCGAGTCTTTGGATATCATTTTTTAATAGACCTATGTATTCTGCCTCTTCTAAAGTAAAAATCACTTGCTTCCAAATAGGCTTTTTTTTCCCATAATGATCAATCACGAGCGAAGTGGGTAGTGGGTCTAAAATAATGAGATCCTATTTCCCTTTCATTCTACCTTTGCCTTCCCATAGTAAAGTCAAGTTTAAGTAGAGAGAGAGGATGATAGATTAGTTGAGAGGGTTTCTGACAAGAGAGGGAGCAGGAGATAAAGAGAAAAAGAAACCAAGGAACAGCAGCTGTTCCATCAAACTTGGATAAAAGTGCTGCGTAATGTGCCCCCCTTTTGAAACACTGTCGTACCTCAAGATCCCCCATCAACATCTCGGCAAGGAAAGGAGGAAGTACAAATGAGATCATGACAATTGGAAAAATTCCCTGGAATGTCATTCAAATCTAAAAATAAAAAGCGAGGCAAATCAATTATCCAGTTTGTGGCCTACAAAACAGAACTGTATAAAGGCACATGGAGCTCCAGAAACACAGCGCTGAAGTGAGCATGTCAGGGCTTCTGAGGGAGAGCAGGAATGAGTGGCATGTGAATGTGTGTAAATCTTTCAATTGACATTTCATCATGTGTGCTTTGTCCCCACATAAACTCATAAATCAGTCAAGAGAATGTCATAATTTACATATACAAACATATGTGCCGATGCTTGGGTGGCTTGATGTCAAACACTGTATCTCCCAATCAAACGTCTCCAATCAGTCGGGGAGGAAAGAGACTGTCTGTCTGTGGAGAGGACCTGTCTAAATTATGCAAGTGTCATTTTCTTTAGTTCATATTTTGTAGAGCTTACTCTGTTGCGTTCAGAATAACTGAGCCGGAAAAGGACAGAGAGGTCTCCCTGTACATTTACTGACTGTAAATCACTTCAGAATATTTTGACACTGTGGGGAATATGATATTCAGTTTCCTGAAGAAGAGTTATGTCACATCTCTTCACTTAGTTTATGGCTTCAAACAGCATCAAAGTGTTTCTTTTAGATTCCAACTGTGTGGTCAATTCATCCAGCGAGATACAGTGAGTTAATTAGTGAGATTTAAAGGTCTTAGCGAGTGGATTTTTTTGATGTCACTAAGAGCAAGTTGCGCTGTGTGCCTGTTTCCAGTCCTTGTGCTAAAAGCTATACTAACTGGGTTTATTTATTTATTTATTTATTTTTTCAAGGGTTGAGTGAGCCAGGGCAGACTACATTTCAATGCATTGACTGTACATTGTACTTATAAACTAATTTAAGTTTAAGTTTAAGTTTAAGTTTATTTGTCCCCATGGGGAAATTTGTTTTCACAGACTGCACAATGAGAGACAATACATCACAAGACAGACAATGGTATACACAACAACATCCACAGCAATAAACTAACTAACTAACTAACTGGCAGCCGACTTTAGGTACATGTATAATGTATATATTGCTTTGTTTGCTGCTGTGCGGGAATAACGTGAGAGATGTGACAATACTGTAAAATGTATGAATTTTGACTCGTCACCCCTGTCCAACAGCCTTGTAAAGCTGATGGCATCGCAAATGTTCTTAAAAAACACTGCGTAGTATGAAATATTAGGTGGCTTTTCCTCTGCTGCTGGGATTCTCAAACTTTTTCTGTCATGCCCCCCGTTCAGAGGCTGAAAAAAGTTCATGCCCCGCCATCTTGCAGTTTTGAAAAAAAAATACTATATATTATTATCAATCATTAAAAGTGGAAGAAAAGTTACTAATGAAAAAGGAACCTGGTCTGAGAACCAACTGCCCTAATGTCACAGTCAGTGGCTGTGTAGGTGAATGTGTGACAGTTTTCTTTGAGAGTTACTATCAGAGCCCTAGAACCTCTTATTCCACAGTATTTGTTCACGGTGAATTTACAGCCTGACACATTCTATTTTGAGCATCATCTCCAAATGGAAAAAAAAAAAAATCTCCATCATGCTTCTTATGAAACCAGCACTGGAAATTCATACCTCTGCCTCCTTCTTATTGGAATGAAAAACATTACTGTGACACCCATGTCTTAGGCTGAAAATAAGGTTTGAATTACGTGAATGAATGTGTTTTGATTCTCTATGCTACAGTAGCTCCCGTTTCTTTTCCACATTTCAAATTTTGTGATTGGTTCTCAGACAGTGCATAATACAGATGTGATATCTGGGTCACGGATGTCCCAGTATGGACGCCATGTTGCCTGCATGATAATCAGTAATCCACTTTGCTCTGGCTCTGGCCTGGCCACTGACCCCTGCTGACCTCTTTGGAATTGATTTTGCGCTTGAACCCAAAGCAGGCGCAAATTAAGCCAAGATACCAGCGGAAAGCGAGAGACAGGGAGAAAGAGAGGAGCAGGAAAGACAACAAAAGAGACGGAGACAGAACAGAGGAGCATTTTGGGTCTGCTGAAAGAAGGTATTTAGCCATGGGAAAGATAGATGGTTACAATGAGTTACTTTGATAGAACATCTGTAGGAAAGCAGGACAAAATGACGAGGGCCTTGTGAAAAGCTGTAATTTAATAGCCTAATTTCCTGCCCAGCCCGGCAGAAATATCTGTCTGACACTGACAGCTGATGAAAATGCACCAGGATTTGATTTTCTCCCAAGTGGAGAACAAGTTCAGACCTATCTCTCTCTCTCTCTCTCTCTCTCTCTCTCCCCCTCTGTAAACTCCTGCAGGCAATCATCTTGGGCGTGCATGAGTGTAAGAGAAGACCGAAATTCTGGCTGTGGCTGCTTCCTCCTCAGGGCTAATGACAAATTTAGTGATAATCGTCATGTTTTAATTGATGTTTCCGCACCACTGACTCAAACCACCGGTGGATTACATCGGGGGGATTAGAGATATGAGTAGTTTTGTATCCGCATGGCCGACAGTCCCCTTTATTGTACCAGTTTGCATCTGATGTGCCCCACGCTCGAGACTTTAATGCACAGCTCAGGCAGCCCACCTCTGGGATGCCACAACCTGCTCGCAGTTGCTGCGTGATGTACTGTAGACGGTACATGCTGTCCCATCTCCATGTCGCCGCTGTTGGACTATACGTAAAGCAAGCTGCTTGATTGCCCGGCGGCCCCCCAGAGCGCTGCGCTATGGAGAGGACTAATGTATTTATAACCCCTCTCATATGTGCACTGGGAACAAATTAGAGACAAATGAGGCAGGATTCCTCCTCTCACCCTGGAAAGCCGTGAAATTAGGGCAGCATCATTTACAACTAGCTCCAGATCACAGCAGCAAACTAATGTTACTTTAAATATGCTTCTGGAAGTCTGTATACAGTATATTGCTCAGTATTTTACAGCCCAAGTGCTGCTCTTTTACAGTCTGAACGCTTTGGACGTGTTTTCTCCAATGGGAGCTTAACTTGAGAGATCCTCTTTGTTTCTTTCTTTCTGTTTTCTTTTCTGTTCTGCAGACACTGCTTTGATGATCAAGTCATTGACTACACATGAATATTACAGATTCACAAGGCTAGAGTTTCATCTTTAATGTGACCATCTTGCCAGCCATATCAACAAAACCGGGGGTTGTATTAGAGGGAGAGAAAACGGCTTAGGTAACGATGTGGCCAATGACCAAAATGTTTTTCCTCAAGCACTGTCAGGAGGAGTAAGCCAGGGAAATGTTTGGGGCCCCCAAGGGGAAACGGGGCCCCTGATGTCCCCTTATATTGGCACATTTTGCTGTGACTATCATAAACCCTCCTACACCACAAAACTCTCCCAAATGGGGCTTGTGATGATGTGTGCTGCAGCTTGTCAAACTGATAGCCTGCACATGAGGCGTTCATGGAACATCTGAAAATTGGACAGTAAACATAGCCTGCATGCGAGGTGTTGACAGAGCACTGGTAAATGGTATTGTCTAACATAGACTGCATGTGAGACATTTATGGGACGTCAATAAATTGTGACATGCAACATAGCCAGCATGTGAGGTGTTTAGGGAATCTAATGGTACACTATGGGCCTTTTTGCCTTGAAAGAGAAGCTACGGCCAGAAATTGTAGGACTCTATCAATGTACAAAGGAGGAGGTAGAATCAACACAAAGAACTAAGTTTTGTGAATTTGAAGCTGTGAAAAAAACTCAAATCCGTATGAATACTTGGTGACTCCTCCACTCACCTCCTACTGTCTTGTTTGTTTCCAATATTTCTGCCTCCTAACGCTGGCTTGCATCAGCTGCACTTTCTCATAGAGACTTTCATCAGCCATTGAAACACTGTTCAATCAATGTTGTTGTTTGTATTCAGTGTCAACACAATGCTTCAATTGTTGTTGGTGTAAAAAGTGTTCAAAGCGGTAGCTGTATGTCCTTACTTGAATGACATTGTTGGTTTAGTAAAACAGATATGTATTTATGTTGTTTAGACCAAACTGCCATATCTAGATAGGATACTCCGAAGGTATATTTTTCACTAATATAGTGGTCTTTTGTGATAAATCTTTTGTCAGCGACTGTATTAAAAAAGCCTCTTCAAAGTGACAGGGAATGTCACATTTTCAATAGTTCACTTCCAGACACACTGTGTCTGCTCAGCAACAAACAACAAACTCTCTATATATGTAAATCAGATCAATAGGATATCCATACAGACGGCCTGCAGCTGTGTGTTGCCATCAAGCAGCTCACCTAATGTAATAAGGAACATCAATAGTTGATTTTCAAACCTAGTGGTGCAGAGAAAGAAAACCAGGATGATGAGATTAGCGCAGCTTGGCTCCGACGTCGAGCCCCATTTTATAAACAGTCACAATTAACACACACTGTCATTATGCAGGGGACAATGAGATGAGTTGGGGAGAACAGATTAATAACTTCACTGCGTGAGTCAAATTCTGCTGCACTACAAAGACATACTCATATTTGTTTCCCAGAGTCGACGCTGACATTTGGACGTTTGGATATGATAATTAATGGTGATAAGTTGAAAGGCTCCCGTGCACAGACAGAAGGTGTTGTGCAGCATCTTACACATCTATTATATGTTGCTCTTCAGACAGGTGTAATAATGCAGTTTGACAATCACCCCGCATTATATGACAACACAAAATTAGCAGGTGCGCTCTCTGGCAAAAATGCCTCCATTAATGGTGCATCCTGGGCTGTGTTCCCTGAGGTGGATTAAGATGGGTCTTAACTAATTATGGTTTTACTAAGAAGAGACCGATTTTTTCATTAGCATGTTTCAATTGCTGAAAAAAATGACAATATTTTGCATTTGGGGAGATGTATACAGTAGTTCTTTCTCTGTGTTTTTATTTATATATTTTTTTCAGAAATTGAATGTCAGATTTACAATTGATTGTCTTTGTCAAAAAAACATATTTTGTTTCAATCAAACCAGCTACATCAACCTACAAACTCTTACTTTTCATAAACTAACATAGAGTAACTGTAAAGTCAAATATGTACTTTGTACAGAAAGTTTAGTTTTCTCAAGCTCTGACGTTCATGAGAAGTGTCTTTGTCTGTATTCTGTATTCGCCCCATTCATGTTATGTGAGTTATAATATCTTATTCTTAGTGATGACACATGAACCTGTCTCTGTGTCAAAAATAACAAAAGGCTCACACATTTAACACGTGTAATTACGCTACCTCTTACTTTCATAATCATGTTTCACTTCCACTCCTTTGCCTCTGCTCTCCCACACTTTCAGACAAAGTGGGAAGAGTAGGAGAGTGTATACTCATAATCCTCACTTCCTGCACAGCCAGAGGCGGTGTTTGGAGTGTTTTACTAGAGAAGGGTGTCTGAAGGAGATGAAGCTCTCAGGCAGTCTCTCGCTCTCTCTCGGCTGCGTTGGATTAGTCAGTGTATGGTGAATCAGCCGTTTGTCACTGACACAGTAACAGCCACCAGTGGCTTTTATAGGCACCAGGTGAACCAATAAAAAATTCAGCTTTGGTATCCTCAGGCCAACAGAATGGCAATTCATCTACAAACAGCAAGTGTATGAAAAATCTCTGTTAAACATCCCACCAGAGGGGTATTTCACTTTTTGTGGGCTTATTTATTTCATATATCCTCCACTTCCAAGCACCCCCCACTCCTGCTAATTATATATAAGAAAAGTTATAAGAAAAAAACACATTAATTTTCTGATAAATATGGAGAAAAAAAGGGGGACAGAGAGTGAACATGATTCAAAAGTAAGCATGTTTACAGGGCTGAGAGTCAGTGGCCTTGCAGGTTATAGACACATTGTCTGCTCTAATTGTGTTTGGTAATGTGTTTTTGAAGCAGTGTTATTGCTATTCATGGTATTCAAGCAGGCGCAAATGGCTCTTCCTGCCCATGGACACATAATTGAGGAGCCTGAGGAAGATTACCGCAGCGTAGAAATAAAACAGCAGCTGGAAAGAAAAAGACAGTTTTGGTAAGAGGATGAAGCAACAGCCAGCAAAATCAGGGAGGAGAGAGCGGGGAAGCGAGAGACAAAATATGTTTGGAGAGTGTTCAACCACATGTCTCCAATTCATAATTAACTTTTTAGAGCCTTCACAAAGCTACGGGTGTGGGGCTCATGCCAGCAGTGCTATTCCTTTTCACTGGCAGATGTGACTCTGCGGTGTTTTATTATGTTTATTTACATGTTTTTTTTTCTGTGCCAACCGAGTACATGAGGTAGTGTGAAGAAACACATGTTGCCAGAGGGCCAAAATGCACACAGTCTGTCTGCAGGAGAAATACAACAGTCATTCCACATGAGACCTCTGTGTGACTGGATGGATGGGAAATGTGTTGCAGCTCTCATGTATAGGAAAATTCAGCATGTTTCCCCTCTAATGTTAAAAAACCATAATGCTATTTAGCTATTTTCATTTTTATTTGCTATAGCCTTCAGCTAAGTTAGGTAGATGACTAATAAAATGCTAATTGCACAAATTAGCTGTTGTGAATCTCTCACTGAGTCAGGCAATCATCACCCACTACTGTATATGGTTAGTAACTCATTGTCAGGGGCTGCTGGGTAATTATGTTGACTCATCGCAGGCGTGAACTCATCACTTGCTTCCCTTTGAGGAGTAAGTGGAGAGTCACACACCGACAGTGACAAACAGTGGCTCTGAGTAGCTTTTCAGCCAGGTATCAACGTTGTATCTTATTTTTACCACCACAAAAGAATAAATGGGAGAAATTAAATCTTTTAAAGCCAGCAACGTCTGTCCTGTCCTAAGGCCTCTGTTCTAAAAATCACTGACCGGTGGATGTTGAGAGGCGGGCACATGGCCCTCGTTAATCCTTTTCCTTTCTTTGCAATAAATTATGCATCAGAAAAAGCTTTTTCCACCTCAATGGATGTGTCCCTTAATCCCTGGCTCCTAAAACCTGTTTAATCTGAACTAAGTCATTAAAACAGTAAAGGGATATCACAAAGGACTTTCAAGCCAATTGGCTTAACGGTAACGTGATTAGATCATTGATCTCTCAGCAAAGCCTTGGGCTTCCAGGTGCGAAATGACTATTTAATGAAATCAGAGAAATCTCGTTACTAGAAAATTACTGATCAAAGTTAAGACCAGGTGACTGGGGTGGCATTGGTATCCATGTATCTGGGCAAAGGTATTTATTCTCCAGATCCCCTCTTGACATTAGGCAGAATGTATGGTGCTGGAATGAGAGATCGTGTTCTTAATCCCTTACCAGCCACTATCCATACCTCTATGCATCTTTAGCAGGGATTGCCACGTTAAGCTTTGATAGTGATCACCATCGAACAACAGTCAGCCACCCCTCCTTCACAAAAAGGAAGTGGTCTAATATCATTATAGCCTGATTAATGCAAGTACCATCTTTAAGATCCCTTTCAATTGCGTTTATTGTCCTGTAGTCAACTGATTCAGGATCACACCTTTGACGTTATCAGCTTGACGTGGGTTAATACCCAAAAATACACCTCACTGATCTTGTAGGTATCAATCATGAATGAGCTCTGAAAATCTGCTCAACATGCAGATGATAAGGTTTTAGAGGATACCACCTCAAATGTATCCACACGCCACCACCTCACCTGATGCGTAATAACACGCGACATCCCTGAGAGGATTATGACTGTCCTCTTCTGTTTTCCAGAAATAAATAATTATACCGCAGAAGACCTCTTTTCTAATTAATGAGAAGAGATGAAATATCACTTAATTTCAAATTTAATTACGAGCCATAATATTTCCTTCATTGGACCGCCTGCTAACACTGTGCAGTTTCCTGCTGCTGATGAATGCGCTGTGTATTAAAAACATGAACATTTACAGTTCCCTGGACCGCACATGAAATTTCCCATGATAGGGACATTCTGTAGAAGGTGAAATATACGGGAAGACACAAACACACACACACACACACACACACACACACACACACACACACAGTCAAGATATACAAAGAACGGACAACCATCAGGGCTACACAAGATAAAAAGGTTAATAAACACTTGGTAATGAAAATTAATGAAACAAATCATACACAGGCCCTGACACACTTTTCCCACTTTAATTGCAATGGCTGAGACGCAGTCATTTTAATTACCTATATTGCCGCATTGATGTCCTTCAGTGTCAAGCTCCAAAGTTCTCCCTGTGCACATCAGTACAGATGAGCATTTAAGGCCATTATCATAACCATGAAAAAGGTATTGACTTCTACCCTCAGATGAGTTTTGCTTATGCAATAGGAATTGCCATTAATTGGGGTAATGAGGCTTGCATACTGACTTTCACCACCACTTTTGGTCTCAATCATATAGTGATGATTTTGCATAAAGGGGATTGGCTAAAGTCCCGGCTGAGGTCATCAGTAATGTATGGTTGTCATTTGGTTCCGCTTTAAATGAAGAACACTTTAAACAGCTTCACAGGTTCTTTAGAAAGCTCATATAACACATCAGCAAATATGTATGAAGCTTGATGATAGTCGCTTTTCAAAAATCCTCTTTTCCTGACATGTAGGCTTTACATTACTAAACACCAGGAGCCGGCCTCTGCACCTTATTCAGCAAGGTTACAAAACGTCAGCCGGCGATCAATATAACTGACAAATGTTCTTTAAAATGAATTAGTAGTCGCGGGCATGCATTGAAAACAGATTCATTTGGTCAGAGTTGGAACTCCACAAAGCCTGAAACTAAATTGTTTACCAACGACTGTCTGCAGTCATCTCAAGGGATTGAGTGAAAATGCACAAATTGCAATTTGCTGATTTAGCGCTTTACTGCAAAATTAAAAATAAATAAATAAATAAAAAAAATAGAAGGCCTGCTGCTGGCTACATTTTGATGATGGATTTTGAATAATGCAAATATGATAAATTAGCCAACACGTAGCATTTCCCTAATTAATTATAATTAATCATGTTGAAGTTTTCAGAGGTGTAGTCAGTGATAATGTTGTCTGTTTGATGTATTGCCCATATGAAGCCCAGTGTGTGGATCAACCCTTGTCTCTGGGCAGAAGCTTGAGACTGTTCTCCACAACTGGTATGCATATGTGCGTATGTGTGTGTGCGTGTATGTGTTTCATTGGAAGTGTCCTCCTCATTCTACTCCACAGATGGGTTTTCATTTTAATTGACAGTTACTCGGATCCATTCATCAAGATGACAAGCTTAGGGAGGGGGACTGTTGAGGTGCACCCTGAATGTAGTCGGCGAGGTATAGAGGTGGAAGTGTTTCATTTGTGTGTAGTGTTTGTCTGTACGTCTCTCTCAAGTTTTTTCTGACGGGCTCCTGATAGGTCAATCTTTGCATCAAACTCCAGTATTGTGTGCTTGTTGGGAGTGTGTACGTGCGTGCGCTTGTTTGTGAGCGCGGGGTGCATAGCCTGCCGATCCATTGATCTCGAGCTTTCTCTGTGAAGTCTGGCCTTTGTCTGCCAGATCTACCTCTCCTGCCGTCTTTCTTTTCGCTGTCATTCCCTGACACATGGCTCTGACACATCCTGAGCGTTGCACCGGTGGGAAAATAACACATATCTCTGACCTCTTGAACTCTTTCTTCTCCGAAAGCCCTAGAGAAAGAATGCTTTAGCTGCCCACGCCTCTTTAAATGTCTACCAAGGGACACTGCTATTGAGACGAGGGGGAGGAGAGAGACATTTCAAGACAGGTATAGATCTTCAGCCGGTGTCAGGTATGGGTATCGAGCAAAACAGTCAAGGAATTATAGCACGCAGACTTCATGTATTGTGCATGCGCTGCGGAGAGCCTGGAGTAATAGACAGTGTTGTCAGCAGTTCTTTGCATGGCTTTTCCTATGAGCTCTGTTCAGTGTTAAATCACAGACTGTATACAAAGCTGGTCAATTCTTTTCCCCGGGCCGCTGCATTCAGTGTTTACTGCATCATGCGTAAGATCCCAAAACAAATTTTGACATGCGGAACACCTTTATTATGTGTACAAGCCAGGACCAAGAGATTGAGTTAAATGGAAATGCTTAGTTAACATAAATAACCTTGGATGATGGGCTGTCACATGTCATATCAGAGCCCCATAAGGCCCGCTCAGTATTCTGTTCACACAGCACGCGACAAATAGCCATAAACGCCCCGCATCAGGCGATCCGTAAGCTGAAAGAGGAGTTTGTGTGTGTGTGTGGGGAGGTAGGTGGTGGTGGTGGGCGGGTTCTGAATGGTCACATAATGTTGTCTTTGGATCAGCCCAGGGAAGCAATGTCACAGATCATTCATGGAGCCGGTGTTGTATACATTAAGGAGGGAGGGGAGGGGATTGGAGGAGGCCTCTCCACAGCAACAGAGGACAGCCTATGGAAAATGCCCCAGCCACCTAGCCAAGATGGTGATGTCATCAGAGTGGAGCAAGCATTTCCACACGCTGTCTGTTGTGCTGCGTGCGTGTGTATGTGTGTTCATTTTACCCCCACCAGAAACACACACACACACACGCATGCACACACACACACGCACACACCTCCTACATGCTGCATCACCTTCAGGCCGTCCTCAGCTGTACCACTGGGATGTTAGCTCCTGAATGATTCTCTCATGTATATTGAATGAACTGCACAACAAGCTCATGTTCATGGGTGATTTATCTTGCACAGGTGTGATATTGTCAATATATTGATTAATCAAGCCGTGATTGAGGACCATATGCTCTCCTGATGATTAATATTGATAACTACGTGCCACCCTGCACTTGACAATACGGATTTAATCACACACATCCACACTACAAAATACAAGGTTGAGTGTGTGTGTTTAAGAGCGTTTTGCCATGTGTAACTGGTGACCTGAGGGATTACATCTCCCCCCTAAAGCTCCCACTTGCATTGTGTACAAGCAATAGTGTATTGTATCACTGTGGGCAGCATCTTAAAGAACTCAGAAAATGTATGCAGCTCGCTCTTATTCCCCGCTTTCTAATCCTTTTTGGTCGCACAATGGCGCTTTACTCAACAATAGTAAAAGCAGTGAAAGGGGACAACTGCAAGCGTGGCCGCAGCATCTGAGCGCCAAGAGGGTGTGTGTGCATGTGTGTACGTGTGCACATGTGTTTCTGTGTGTCTGTATGTACACACACACACAGCGTTTAGCACATTGTGGACATGCCAGTCAGTTTGCATGAGGTCATTATGCTGCGTTTTTCTGCACGTCACAGGAAAGTATGTAAGTTGTGCTGGTCGGAGTGCTGGCAACATGTTAATCTAGTTAGGGGGAGTGTTTGAATGGCAGCATGCGTGACGGGTTTGTGTTTAACAATGTATCTCTTTAAGTCTCTGGTCCCTGTGTTGTCACAGCTGCCGAAACTTGGCATGGGACAGGGAACAAAAGGGGAAAGTAGGCATCAGTGCATGGGCAACTAGGGTGTGAAAGGGGGAAGAAGAAAAAAACTTTTGCTTATCCACAAGCTGTCAGTGTGGAAAAAAAGAAGATCTTAAGGTCTAAAGCACCAGCTTATCAGGATAGAAAGGCCAAAATGTTGAACAAAACTAATTTATTCACATTACGTTTGACTTAATAAGGTATTATTGTGGGACTTCCAAGTGGAAAAGTTGCTCAGGCTGTAAATCTGACACCACTTTAATGCAGGATCAGTCCCTCATTAGTAAGAGCAAGTCATACTGAAGTATGTGAGCAGATTCTTCTAAATCTTCCAGCAGCTGTGACACAGTTTTTTTGGTGTTGTTGTTGCTGTTTTTCCCCCAGCTCTTGGCCCCGGACAGAGACTGGTGGCAGAGCTGATTTGTTGCGCTGCATTACACTGACAGATCGATTGATTGTTGACAAACAGCTCAACTCAATGCCAGCGCCCGCCGTGGTCATCTCCACTCCACTTGCTGGGGCTGTTCGCTGTTGTGTGGTGATTTGCTGGAGCTCCCCTGGATGACAAACCATGCTTCATCCCTCACTTTCATTGCACCATAAAAGGGTCCTCTGTGGTGCTGGATGCTGCTGTTTACTGGTTAGTCTTTGTCATCATTACGGTGTCACAGACAGGATAACCAGAATGGGTGAAGGGGTGTGAGGAGGACAGCCAGAGGGTGGAGACTGGGGCAGGAGTCACCTATAGGGTCCACAAGAATCAGATCATCTCTCCATTCATCTTCATATGTCTGAATCCCAAATGGCAACTGAGCACTTGGTGACCCAGAGGGGAAGGACACAGGCCAGTGCCCAGACTAACGTACATCTGATAAGGCTAAATCTTCATTGAGAAGCAGCTAGAGGGCAAAAAAAAAAAAAATCTGGTGTGGTTATTCAACAAAGTGAAGCTACCCAATAAATGAAACTGTTGTGTCTGGATTTGTGTTTGCAGTTAAACTGGGAGTAATTGAGAAAGATATAAAAAGATTTAAAATGAATAAGCCCTGTGACTTACGAAGAGCCTTTGATCTAGAAAACGATTTATATGCTCTGTGATCACACAGCAAACACCATGGGGTGTGTTTTTTTTTTTTTTTTTTTGCAAGTTTCCAAGTGTCTGTATATCTGTGCCTTTCTGTTTGTATATGTGTGTGTGTATGTGAGCGTGTGTGCATGTATTTAAAGATTTTCTTCTGATTTTCTCTGCTCCACACCTGAAATAGAGGCTTCACCTGCAGATGAACCTGAGCTTGATCTGTTTTTTTTGTGTGTGTGGTTTTTTTTTAGTTTTTTTTAGGAGGGTTGTGTTTGGGTTGCAGACAAACAGCGTCTGTCACACATTTCCCCCGACTGTGGGAGAGGATCCTTTAGGTCCTGCAGCAGTCTGCTCTGCTACTGGGATAACAAGGGGGCTCTGATCTCATCATGCCACGGCTCACTTTGCCGGGAAGGAGCAGGATGATGTAATGCTGTTCGCGCTGCACCAGCACGCACTTATCAGATGTGCTGAGGGAGAGAGAGAGCGCGAAAGGCGGAGGAACCAATGCAATAATAACACCTCCATCATGATTTTATGAGGCATCATCATCTTTAACATAAACATGACTAACGCAACGCTCATCATCATCCTCTGTGTATATACTATAAACATACACAAAATCCCTCTCTATGTATGTTTACTTAATTGAAGCCACGGTCAGCAGGATGTGTTGAGATTATAAAGTGCGTTTATGTAGCATCCGTTCACTTCATTTATATTTGCTTGACAAATCAGAAAGATGTGCTACAGTCATGTCATCCAACTGCAGAAAGCAGAGACATCCTGTGCAGGCGTAGCCATGTAAAAGTAGAAAAAAGAAAAAAGCTGTGCTGGACGTTTAAATGTCAAATCACATATTCCATCCACTTCACCCTCTACTGAAATATATGAGTGACCAAATTAATTGATTGCTTTTTTTTTTTTTTTTTTTTTTTACAGCAACTTCCAAAGGAGCCCATCCATTCATATTACCTTCATCTCTCCCCTTCCCACAGCACAAGACAGTCACCTCCAGAGAATCATACAACTCCGCTCCTGTATAATGCGAGGGTGAGAATATTATACTGTGGATTTTATGCTAGGTAATTAAAAAGATCACTGTTTTATGTCCAAGGCAGGGATGGACCTTCCCTGATTCACAACCCTACACACTAAAGTGGAATAGCCTTGTTCCTACTCTTGACTCCTCCGGTTTAATTGCCCTTTGTGTCCGGCTTATTTCTTTTCTAACTGCCCTAATATATGATACATGGAGTGCAGGATTCTTCTTTGAGATATTAAAGGCCTATTGACGCACTTAGGAAAAACGTTGCACCTGTCAAAGTGCGATAATGAGTGGGGCTGCATCACCTGCCTCTGCCCTCTTACCTCACCTCCTCTTTAACATGGTCTTGGCATAGAATAGCAGCATGACTGAACTTTAGAGCCCGCAGCCACGACCCTCCTCCTCATCCTCCTCCTCCTCCTCCCTGTGCTCCTCCCCCTCCTGTCCAAGTCCTCCTTTCCAGTACAAGCGCCTCCGAGGTGAAGCATGTGTCAGGGGCCTGAGATGAAGCCAGAGAGCGGGAGATGAGTCAGATGAACACTTGTCAGGTGATGTCATCTCCAGTGAGCGCTGATGACCGGCCCCAGCTGTTTGGGTGCACTGAGGCACACTCTGCAGCACCTGTCTGAAGGCGTTTCAGCTCACACAACTGCGGAACAGAACAGGGCCGCCACTCACAGGGCTTTCATAACTCCCCGGTGATGAGGCCAACGGAGGTCAAACAGGGCAGCCAGCAGGAAAGTCTGTGTCCATGGTGCCAGTGTGGCTGAGAACTGGATGGAAAATCACAAAAGTGTTGATTGTTATTTATTTGTTTGACGCCGAGATGATCAAATGTGTCTTAGTAATGCAGCTGTGAGCATTTTTGATGACATCATTTATGACACACACACTCACACACACATACTTATGGGTCATCCGCATTATGCAAAGATGCAGTCACACAGTGTAACATTTCACCTCATGTGGTCGTTCAAAAACAACAAGAAAAAAAGGCTTGTGCTGACAAATCAAAGTTGTCAAAGTTGAATCTTATGCATAGTTATTTTGTAATAAAGCCCCAGGAGGGGAATGGAAAAGCAGAGACATGCTGTGGGTAAAAAAAAAGAAGAAAAATTATTCCCAAACATTGTGTAAAGATGGAATCAGCTGGATTCAGCCACACACTTGCATACAAAAGTCACCACACACACAAATATGCCACAATAATGCAGCAGATCCTCTCGTATAGTAAATCAAGAACTGTTTCACTGTAATAGCTGTACTTTGTAATAACCATCGCAGTGGAATAACTCTGATTTAATCTAGCCAGCAATCAATATCTCTTGACTGCTATGATTGATGAGTATTAAGTAGGACTATTAACCCAGAGAGAGGAAAAAAAGTGTCCAAGTCTGAATTCCACTGCCTGTCGCTCAGTCAAAGCCGTAATGTGAAAGGGAATAATTTGTCAGCTAATTCACAAATAGGTTTAGAGAACTGTGGACATATTTTCTTAATGAATATGTGAATTACTTGTGCATTGATTTCTATTGTGTGGGAAAATGGGAAATGTATAAAGAACTGTCTGCACAGGCGCCTGCAGACACACTTCATTGACGTTTCACTTGGAGATGACGAGAAATATTGCATATGCTGAAACCAGCAGATTGTGTATTTAAAGCCTCTGGTGAATCAAGGTCATGGCAGTGACCCTTTTAGTAGTAGCCTGTCATACATTTAGCAGAGCAGGGGATCATTTCAAACTGTCCTCCATCACATTATGACAGATCTTAATTGACTACCGATACAGCTTTGCTGAGTTGACGGAAAAAATCAGATTTTAATCTAATCACTGCAATATACCTGATTGGCTCCTAGCAACACTCTGGCATATTAAAACATTTGCATTGCAGAGATAGGTCAGAGAGCTTGAGGAAAACTAAATCCTACACACTGTATATCAGGTTCACAAATGGATTCATGATGGCTTTTTATATCACATTATAGACACAGAGTAAAATGTGTCCTCATGTTCACATTTAATGTATGCTAATCTAAAGGTTTTCCTCATTCAACAGTGTTCATGTAGTTGGCCTATACCTCTTTAGGGTTTGTTAAAAGTACAGTATGCCCCGGCTGCTGGAAAACCATCTTTCAAACACTTCATAATGCAAACATTTGGCGAATGAAACTAGTTTGAAAGTTTAAAGCGCTGAACTTCAGTGACCCTCTCGCTGCGCTTTCCTACAGCAGTCTCTACAATGTGCCTCTTCTTCATTTTTTTCGTTTCCTACAATTTTCAGTCAGTCAGTCTTCCCAGGTTTATCACTGAACCACATCATTAAGAAGTGCCCCATGGATCCCTGTCTAAACTGCATGTCGACTAGCTGCCGCCAGCTCCCTGGATAAAAAGCCCAAGGCTGAGCGGGGCTGACATTCCCCTGCACAAAGGTAAATGATGGCACAGAGGATGGTGGTCCAGAGTCCCCTCAGTGGTCTTGTGGAAGGGGGGGGGGGTGGGGGTGGAGGGGTGGAGGTAAGGAGCGGTGGGGGTGAGGGTGAGGGGGGGGGACAGAGAAGGAGAATGATGATAGATTGCCTGGAGAGTGGGCTGAGCGGATGGATCAGGCCTCTCGTACCCAAAGAGCACCATCTGCTGTCAGTTCGGGTGACTCATTCAACTGCGCTGACATGTGCATGTAAAGGAGCATGCTGAGAACACATCAGACTGCCGTCAGGCGCTCCGATGATGGGCTGAATATGAAAGAGAGAAACTGAGAGAGAGAGAGGGGTGGGTGTGGAGGGAAAGCACTGTGGAAAAAGACAGGTGGGGTCCTGAATGCATCCCTTTTGTCTTCACAGGAAAATTTCTGCATTAATCCAAACAAACAACTCAGATTGTTTTGTCTATATAATATATAATAAATATTTGTTTTATTTTTAGTCATTATCTGATGGTGTTTTTGCTGCCTGCTGCTGAAAGTTCATTTGTTTTACCTGAGCCATTTCAAAGACAAATGCAAATGTAGGACGGCACTGTGGTGAAATATATTTAATAGAGCTGACATTCTAGTAAATGAAAGCAAAATAAAGCTGTTATAATGCACAGTTACATTAATACCCACCTTGAGTTTTCAGTGAGCTTTTAACATTATCCCCAGTGTAAAAGAATACTCTGTACACATCCTTCCCCAGCAGTGCACGCTTGCCTTATACTGGCAATATTTCATCCGTAGAACCCCATGTGTACTACTAGAGTGAAATATCAGGATAGCTGAGGGGCGAGAAGCCAGTCTAGTGCCGGTATCAAATGACCGTGTCTGGCCCTCTTAAAACAATGAGCTGTTTATGGTCAATTTTAACAAGCTAAAGTACTTCAGACTGCTGCCTTCTCCTGAAAACCCATATTGCCTGAAGCTTTGGAGAGAAAGAATACCACAAGATGGCCTGGTGTCACTGAAAAAGCCCACCGGCACATAAAAAGCATAATATTGCCTGTTGGATATCTCTTTTTAAATATATGGGAATGTGTATCGAGTGACACGACAGCACCAATCTCCTCATTTCTCATAACCATTCCTTAGTCCACACAAGCACTGCCTTCATAAAAAACTGAATTCCCCTGAAGGGGCCACAATTACATATTTCTAGGATGAGGTGGAGGGTCGGGATCAAAGTCAGGGTCTTGTCATCTCCGATTTCATTTCAGCGGGTCCAGGGGAGCCTAATTGTCAATAAGGAGCAGCTGTATTGACACCTGTGACACTGCGCTGGTTTGCCTCGGACTCTTAGCCTCTCACTCTGCCCCGCTGGAGAGAGTCACGAGCACAAGACTGTCTCCAGGAGTGACGGGGTATGCCAATACTAAAAAGGTCGCAATTTATGAAAGGCCGTGACATCAAAGTGCTGATCAATGACTTCTATAGGCCTCAAATACGGCGGGGAGATTGATTCTATAGGTGATATTGTTACTGGAGATCTGCAGACGTGCTGCAAGTGTCAAGAGGGGACGCATGCTCAAGTTCAAAACAGGCTATTCTATAGGATTTACGTCAGTCAGACTAGGTGGTTGGACAATGATGGGAGACCCCGCTGACCCCACAGGGTGATGCTCACTTGTCAGTGTGAGACAGGTTTAAAGTGCAGACTACAGGGGGAATATTATATTATGGTGAATAGCCCACCGCGCTGGCCAGCAGCAATCAACCAGCCTCTATCGGCTCGGACCATTTTATTATGGACAATGACGACGGGGTAAGGCTGCATGAGATGGGATGGACGGGTGTATGGGATTCTGATGAGATGATTCAGACAGTTTTACCCAAGGGGAGGTGGAGTACATTAGTGTACATCAATGCCAGAGGAGCAGAGCCTACAGTGTAGCCCCTCACACACTGTGCTGCTGTACAGATAGAAAAGCTCTCCTGTAGCTTCAGGGTGACTTAAGAAGCCTGGGATCGCTTCCAGCAACAAAGACACAAACATCACTTTCATAATATATTGAGAATATAAATAGTATCAAAAAATAAGTAGGTGTTTGTGTTATGCATTATGTATATTTTCTGAGCTTGACCTGGATTAGAAATGCAAAAAGGCTGCTTACAGATTTCTTTTTCTTTTCTTTTTTTTTTTTTAAAGATTCTTGTTGGAGGGAATCATTGCCAAAACAAAAGACCACACACACTGATGCAGGCAGACACATCGCTGCACATGTCAGTGTGTGATGCACAAGTGAAGTGTGTACACATGCACAGACACACACACATGCAGGTGCAAACACACATGCCGCACTTTCTACATTACCACAACCCCCCTCCCATCCTTCTCTCTTTTTTTTGATCTTGAGATGTAGTTAGACCAGTGTCACTGCCTTTACAAAAACAGCGAGAGAAACAGTGACAGAAACACTAAAATAATGTCTGGAATGGACAGGAAGACTCCAGGGCATCATGAATAAGTAATAATTCTCCAAAAGCAAGCGTTCCTTTGTATTGTGTTGTATTTGTCGATGCTGGCAGAAGCGCAAGGGTGTGGGTGCAGGGCTGGCTAGTGAGCAAATAAATAAATAAATAAGTAACATGTAGGAAAAAGTGCAAGCTGTCGTTAAGTCTGTGTGACATAGTGTACAAGCAGTGTCCAGTGAGATGCATTACCAACAGCACTGCACATTCAGGTCTGGTATTCTTTGGTCTGGTTTCATTTTTTCCATGCTGTTTTCTTCAGATTTGCTTTACTGATTGATAGAATTTGGTACATAAATCAAAAAAAAAAGAAAAAAAAAAGATGAAGCCTTGTTATATTTAGAAAATAAAACAATACATTTGATTACCTTGACAGCTACGGCTCTTGCCATCAGCAAGATAGGAAATCTTTCATTTTTGATAAATTACAGTGTGCTTATAAATAAATAAACAAGACTGATGATGTGGAATAAATCCAATTTACCATGCAGAAGATAATCAATACATTAACCTGGAATCCCATGCTAAAGCACCTTTAGTCGACAGTACAGTATGTGCTTGTTGACTTTAATTGCAACAGTGTTGGATGCAGGAGCCGTGGGCAGACAATTGATAGTAGCCAATGCTTGGTGGACAGTAGCAAATGATTAGGTGGACAGAGATGAACTCTCCCACATTGATTTGTCTGGCTTACATTTCCGACTTTTGCGAGGGAATAAATAAATTCACCTGTAAATCTATAATGCATGACTATATTCATAATTTCCACTGGAGAGTCTAGTTGGCTCCCCGCTTTCCGGCGTGTACACAGAGAAGCTGGCAGCTGGTTGAAGTCAGGAGTCCACTGTGTCTGTTTTGTGCCAAATCATAACTGTTTATTCAGCCAAACAGCGCATTATAAAATGTATTGCTGTGACTGTGAAGGTTTATAATGAGACTGAGAGTGTGAAGTGAAACCGCAGGCTTCCCTTCATACTGCCTCCGAGACATGGTGAAGCCACCAACATATCAAAGGCGTTCTTTATCATTTCCAATTATTGAGAAATATTGTCATTTGAGCCATCTGAACCACCAAGTCTAATTTGTTTACTTCAAGTGGCTTGGAAGCCTGTTTAATATTTGAAATGAGATCCATTCCCTGTGGGTTGTCTGATGCCCCGAAAACAAATGACAGATTGCACAGGAGAAGTCCTAACTTTTCAACAATAACAGACACATAGTGCTCTTTTCCTCCCATTGAGACGCAGTGCGCTGCCAAGTACTTTACCTCACCATCTCAACATGGCCGCTTTCCCTCAAACCCAGCATTTGTTTTAACCACATGAGGTCTCAATCAAAACAGAAGTGGTCTGCTCAAAAGTTTAGCGTTGGATGTGTAAGGTGACTCAATGACTATGCTTGTGTGTTCACCTTCAAATTCCCAACATTACACTCACCAGTGATCCGTGCTCGAGTTGTTTGTCCATGTTCTAGTGCACATGGGTAGGCAGTAATCAAATAGAGGGGGACTGAGCGTATGGTGTCCTCAAACCTAATTTGGCTGCTCGCAGCTCTGACCCCACCGACCTTTGACATTCCAGCCTGACTGCTGCGGGTACCGAATCATTTATTTACTTTGTCAAGACATAAACCAGACAAGGGGATTTTAGCCTCATGGCAAGAATCTTTGGAACTCAAAACACAAATAAAAGCCAGATTAAAATGTAAACAGCCGAGGCCATCCAATAGATGACCCAGCAATAACGGCCTAGTCCCTCAGTGTAATAATCAGCATTGATCCCCAAGAAACAGCTTTGCCTATTAAACCAGTCATTTTGTTGATTTCCATTGAGTTTGATCAATTAGATCAATTATTTAGACAATAACTTGCGGAGGCAGCAAATGCTCGTCAATAAGAATTGTCCAACAGCAGAGAGGGCCGAGCCTGCGGAGGCTAATATACATATCAATACCTGAGCCATTTCTCTTGCATGTTCACAAAGAGTTTGTTGTGTTCAACAAATGGCATTAATCGAGGATTATTTCAGGGTCAAAGGTGAAAAGGAGAGGACAGAACCTGTGAGAGCACTTACGACAAAACCTGCTGACAAAAAAGCAGCAGGCTACTCACTCACACTTTTCTTTCTTCCCTTCCTCATGTCTGTCTCTTTATAGCTTCTTTGCCTTTCCTAGTTTCTAACCAAGTCCCTAGAGGATTATGCAACGGTGGCTTGCCACATATCTTTTTTTTTTTTTTTTCCAGGGCTATGCTTGTATAGCTCCACTTACCCTTTACACAAACTCTCAAGGCACACCCAACATTAAAAACTAGTTTTTGGAGTTAACAGTGCCACTGTACAAGCAATTCATCTCCAGCCCTCTTGTTCTCCTGCTGAGCTCTCACCGCTTCTTCAACAGTCGTCAGGCAACGAACCCACATGTGCTGCTCAACTGCCGCTCGGCTGGATTTCCCCTCCTCTCCCTCCAGCTCTCTCCTAAAATAGACCCATCGCTGGGCCTCCAAACGTTTGGCCGTTTCCTTCCTCCCATCTTGTCCACGCCTGTTAGAGGGTTACAGCTGCTCTCTTCGCTGACCACAGTTTCCATTGCTCATCACTGTTTAACTCCCAGACCCCTTCTGGAGTCCATTACCAAGGCTAACTTCCCCAGATTTATCACCGCTATGACCTGCAGCAGCCAAAACAACAGCAGCGTGAATGTGCTGAATGCTGAATGGCCTGTTCTGAGCTCGGTACAGGCTTGATGAAAGTTCAGTGCTGCACAGAAATTAGGCCTTTGTTTATTAAAGTGATATCTCAAGGATATCGTCTATGCAATCTGTTGACGTCGAGATGGCGTTTCCTGTGTACGGTGCAGGCATCTTGAGAAAGTGCAACATCTCAGAGCTTTAGCGAGGATGTCTTTGATTCTGACTGTGCTCCGACTGAGTGAATGATGGGATCACTGCCATTTATTTCTTTTAACTTCATCCATGGTTATTTCCATCTACATTTAAGAGCCACGCCGTTTGAAACTGACACCAATCACAAATGGAAAGGAAATGTGTTCCCAGCGTAACCCCAAACACACCCCGTTTCAGTTTGAAGAGAGCTTTGCGTTTGGCAGTCACATCTCCGTAAGGTTATTGAAATGATAGGAATTCAAACCATATTGCCACATCGCAAAGGGCTCATCAGCACTTTTTAGTATCTAGTGTTGGCTCCCGGCTTTATGCACAAAAACAAATCTATCCTCTATAAGTAATGCATACTGGATGAGGTGCCGCTGATGGTCAATAGATTTGCCACCCCGACCTACGCCACTGTCTCTGTTTGTTTCCATTACAAAGCAATTCTTATCATGCATAATGCATTTCTAAACTCACTCTGTCATTAATTCATCAAAAAAGTGAAAGAGAGAGGGATGGTGAGAGGAACGCAAACAGGAGAGAAAGAGAGAGAGAGAGAGAGAGAGAGAGAGAAGCAGGAACAGATTCATGCTTCTAGATTATGCATCCTTGAAAAAAAAACAGCTTATGGGAGAGACAATGAGTCTTGAGATGTAGCGCTACAGTATTTTTGTTTCACATGATAGGCTTATTAATCACAGTAATGAATCATGAGACAGTTTGCAGAACAGTGGAATCAGCTGTAAACAAATGCAGATGATAAGCTGCGGATAAGGCCCGCTCAGACTAAACACAAGGAGGGGAGACGGAGAGGAGAGGAGAGGAGAGGAGAGGAGAGGAGAGGAGAGGAGAGGAGAGGAGAGGAGAGGAGAGGAGAGGAGAGGAGAGGAGAGGAGAGGGAGAAACAATACTGGAGGAACTGAGGTGACTTCATGTCACAGAGTGAAAATCCAACCTTTCAATTTATGTCTCTTTGTTTGTTCTGCCTTCACAGGCTTGTTTGCTTGTTGTTTTTTGTCCGTGTGTTAACTTATTTATTTGATGACTTGCTTTATAATATGGTAAAAAGCTAGTTGTGCATCTAAGTAATTACACTGTAATTGATGAGCTAATAGACATGTAAATTATGCAGTAGTGTGTCGGCAGCAGAGTAGAAAGAGTGGAGTGTGTTGTATAATTACAAACTCCAGCTGCCACGCTCCTGTACAGGAGTCATAAATTAACCACACAAAATTTGAATAACTAAGATTGGAGCGGGTTTTTGTACTGTACCTTATGGAGATGATATTCCCACACAGTGCAATGCGCCGCTCACCTTTACAAGGTGCACAGCACAACCGCCTGAGTCTGTTTTGTTGATAAAGCATGAGGTTGTCATAGGTTAGGAGTTCAATTCCCAGTGGGGTCACAAAAAAAAAGCACTCAACCTTGCTGTAACTTCCTCTGGGTAAAGCCATCTGCAAACAGCATGTAGGCCTATTTTACTGCTTTACCTACTGCACAAGTGTTTATGCCTCTTCTTTACACAATATCTGAGCGCAGACGACACCTGTATCCGAGCTGCATCTCTGTGGTGTTTTAAACATCACTGGCTTTTAATGCTTGGTAGTCACATCCCACCCTGAGATCCTACTTATTCACCTTTGCAGCACAGTCCAGGACCACGTTTTAAGAGGCAACAAAATTATTGAAGCGGTTCATCTTGTTTCTGTACACAAGCTTACTTTTTTTTTTCTTTTCTTTTTTTTTTTTTGAGATTGGAATGTACATTTGCAACCTCATTCCCACAAGGAAGGAAGGACCAGACGGCACTGTTTGTTTTCACATTATTAAAAGCTTGGACCTCATGGTGTCTGATAGAAGAGGCATGATTATAGCCCTGCCATCAGAGGAGTCATCGGTACAGGGTGACATCTTGTAGAGCTTTCACGCTATCTTCCGTCACTCGCACTGTCCCAGTCCTCCTCTGTGCTCCTGTACGTAATTACAGTGGTTAATCTTCTGGCTCTCCCCTGTCTCCTGCCCACTCTCTGCCTCCCTTATTAGCCCTCCCTTGCCCACCTGAGATTTTTGTCTTCTTCCCCTCCAATTTTTCGTCTCGTAGCAGCAGAGTAGTCCAATCAGAGTTGCCATTGTTTATTGTGATAAGTTGGGATAATGAACAAATGACCTGCCACCTGGAGCACTTAGAGCCTGGTGTTAAACTCGGGTTATAAAAACCTCTTCCAGCTCTATTGATTTACTGGCAACATTTGATTGTACCCACGGGGCAGGGGGCCTGCAAGGCTGCACAGAGCTCTTACTGTTTTACAGTCCTTATTACACCAAACAAATAAATCTCCTGACCATTAATTCACTGCCTGTGCCCTCACTCTTCAGACTGATAGACCAAAAATCAGAGCAGATTCAGAGCTGCCTCGCTGGCCCAGGCAGATAACTTGGTAGTTAGAGGAAATGTTTCTTTTCCATGTGCCCCGCTCTATATTAGATTAGCAGACCGCAGACAACTTTTAGAGTTCTCGGAAGATTTTATGATCACTCAGGACGAATACATGAGGAAATGATTTGAGTCGGGCTATCCTGTTTTTTTTTTTTTTTGCTTGCAACGGCTATTATTTCAATATCCTGTGAGGCTCTTTTACGATGCCCCCACGGTGCTTCTCCCCTACATACGGAGCAGGGACATGGCACCTCACAGTTAACCAAAAGTCAACCGCAGGGGGAGTCAGACTAGTCTGACTTTTACAACGGAAGGCAATTGTAAACACTCAGGGGGCCCAACAAATGGAACTGAGAAAAGTGTTGCGCTGGTCCCAGACCAAAGGCTAAATCAGCGATCCACTCAGCCCAGATGGTAATTTGAGAATGAGGCAATCCGCTTGTAAAATAGTTATAAAAAGGCCTGTCCAATGAAATCCGCACCACCAATTAATGATTTTAACCTCAGCATTTGTTGAAATAAGATGATTGGTGAGGAACTTGCCTCATCCGCTATGAAAATGATAAAAGATGTCAGCTCTAATGCTGCTGTAAAAGGGGTGATACTTGATACGGTGACACGCTTGTGCACCTTCAAACTCTTTTGCCCTCCCTCTCTCACGCCTACACACAGAGGTTATACACCCCAACACAGCCCCTCTAGCCCTCAACATTACAGTGTACAGTGCTGTGCCAGAATGATGAATAAATTGCCTGCAACACTAGAAGATGAAAGATTCACTGATTAGTTTTTGCCAACATGTTTACCATAGTTTGAATCACTCCCATACCCGCTGATTGTAGACTTATGTAACGTGGGTTCAAATGCACTTTCCATCCTGCCCACTGGTTTCCCTGTGGAAACTGACGTATAATTGTCAGCATATGTGAAACATATGCACGTTGTGTAGCTTCGCTCACGTAACACACACACACACACGGCAACACAAGCTGCAAGCACACTCATGGAGAATTCTCAGAGTGATGTCACCTTCAAACGAAAGACATAAAGCTGCCAAAACCACGCTTAACTCCCAGTGATTGGCTCAGATTAAACCGCCTGGTTAGCACACACAAACACAATTGAATAAACATGTACACACACACACACATACAGTACACACATTCATGCATTTACAGCAACACGTACACAGTGTGAATTTCTAGGAGGCAGTCCTGTGCTCAGAAGTCATCTTTCGGTTCTGATGTCTTCATCATCCAACAGGGACTGTGCTGCAGGAGAAAGATGCCTGCTTATCATGCAGGACTCAGCGGCCACAGCATGAAGGTGGCTTTGAACACTTAAGCTCTACAGGATATACATAGGCTTCAGTACCTGGAAGGTATAGAAGATGTTGGCTCACAGATACCTCTGACTCCAACGGAAGGATAAATCCTTTTCCCTTATGGCCAAACATGGCATGTAAATATTCATACACATACACAAGTGTAGTTATGATCAGTCAGCTTTCAATGCAAACATTTCCAGACAGCTTAATAACCTTTCAGAAACTCAGACCAGATCAAAAGTAGGTCTCGTCCTGCACTACACATCACCTGGGATTGCTGCCATTATGATGTGCTTAGTCAGGGCACTCTAGTCATTGGATAAAAGACAAGACCACCAGACAGCTAACCAGCTAATCTGCCGAATACTCTGTTAATCTGACAGGCCTTGTTGAATAATGAATATGTACATTATCACAGAGGGAGGTATCACCGGGGACACAACGGATCACTTTCCATGTGGTAGGTGGACATGACATGTCTGTTATCAGTGTGATTTCTAATGAGTTAATTTGCAGGTGAGTGTACATTTAGCAGGCCTCACGTGTGTAATTACGACAAAGGTGAAGCTATCTTGATCAAGAACTTGCAGTACTTTGGAAATTAACTAGCAATAAGGCTTTCAATTAGAGTGAGCCAGCATGTATATAGGGCTCATACGTTTCATTTATTTAAAAAAAAAAAAGAAGAAAAAAAAGCTAACCTCTAATCGACGTGTATGCTTGTGTATGTGCATATGTTTTGACCATTAATGCAGCTCTGAATCTGCCATTGGTCTAATCACCAATCTAGAACATTATGATCCATGAATGATGAATGAAAGCACGCGTGCTGCCATGACAAAGGACCTCGTGTTGTCAGCTGTAACAGCAGTAAAGGACTTTCCACTCAAATGGATTGTTGTCTCAGTGATTGACATCGGCTCTTTCTAGGCCAGTGATTTAAATCAAATACACATTTTATTGTTTATTTATTGATCACCGGGGATGTTTTGCCATGCTCGGTTTGAAAACGGCCCATATACAATGTGGCATTTCACATATACGACTGACAGCCTTTTGTAAAGTTCACACCCAACACCTAACAACAAGGTGTCTACACCCAGGACCTATTTTCATACATTTCTTTTTATATCCCTGTGCCCCTCCTCCACTTATTGGCCCCTATTTCATTCCATTTCCTTCTGGGAGTAGGGCCTGGCTTTACCTTTCAACCACGACACGCTACCTGTCACAGCGCAGAACACACACACACACACACACACACACACACATCCCTTAGTGTGGTGCAAGAGGCATGTGACATCTGTTCTCTCTCCGGTGGGCTCCTCATGTCCTCGACCTCATCCACATCGTTTCTGAACACCTGGGAGGGAGGAGGGGGAGGCTGTATGACAAGGGTACATGGTGGAGGAAAAGGGGATGAAAGGGGGAAATGTGTGCGTGCATGTGTGTGTGTTTGCTAGGTGGAGTGTAGGTGGGGTTATAAAGAGGGAGCAGTCAACCACAGCATCAGTCAGGACTGCTACCACCCTTCCTCCCGCCATCACTAACTTTCCCCTCCATGACCTTGACCTGAGTTTGGTGCTTTTTGACAGCATAGGTCCTTGTTGACGGCAGCTGTGCCTACACACTGTGCCAGATGCACAGAATGTAGGCTACAGTGAGGTTGAGAAAAAAAAAAAAAATCAAAGTGTAGAGTGACATAGGGCCGGATTTACTAAGATCCCAGATAGCGGGCGCTATATTGTTTGCACCCGCTATAATATTGCGAGTTTGGTTAGTGCACGCAAAACAGGTGATCTACTAAGAGTAACCCGCTAAATGAAAACACGTGCAAACCGCAATATGTAAATGAGGGTTTTGCGCGTGTAATCGTTTCCGCCATGGAGAGAGTGGACAGAGAGCTGGACGGACGAAGGGACAGAATGACATTTGATCCGATGCATACAATGACAGCATGTGTGTTCATCTCTCTCGCGCTCTGTTTAGATAAACACAAATCGCTACATGGCCCAACTCGTCATATAGTGACGAACAGGCAGCAGCTGCAGCGACAATCACACACCTGTAATATGTGTGTGTGTGTGTGTGTGCCGCCCATGATCGAGTGGATTAATAGAGAGCTCAGGTGGGACACACGGATCTAAACACTCTGACCACCGACCAGAGGGATTAAAGACGGGTGAAGGCAGCGGTGACGTGTCTCAGTCCGGGACCGGGACCGAGAGACGGAGCTGAGCAGCCAGGTACTGGAGAGGAGAGGAGAGGAGCGCACTGCAGGACAGACGTGCCCCGTGCGTAACGGCGCGTAAATGACTTTTAACACGGCTGAAAAACTATTACAGAATGACCCAGACGTGAGGAAATGCAGAGATGTAAGATCACGGGGCTCTGACAGGCATCAAATCAATAAACGCATACGTTTTGGCAAAGTTGTATCAGTTAGTACATGGTTTTCAGACGTGGTGAATAAAGACGCAAAAACAGCCACCGCAATCTCTTCCTGGTTTGGTAAATCACATTGCACGCGCTAAATAAATCTATTTGCATCTACTCCTCCCAGTATTCTGCACGTTCTGGCTGAAACGCCCATATTTACATATTCATCAAGGCAAACACGCTAAATGGATCGCACGTGCTATTTTGCCCGTGTGAGAGACGCAATCCTCGGTGCGTCCGGTTAGTAGATCAGGTTCCACATGTGTTTGCGCGTGCAATCACGTTTGCACACGTTTTAATACACGCAAACCTTTAGTAAATCCGGCCCATAATGTGCTATACTGTACACGCACCCTGAAGAATACGGGTGCAACTCAGTGACCTCGATGCTTGAGATAGCCTGATGCTGCGTGCAGTAGAATGGATAGCGCCGCAGACCTCGGCAAGCTAGCGGTTTGAGGATTCAGGGCAGGAAAAGTCAATCTCCAAACATCAGAGAAGGAGGAAAGTAAATGCACACTCCCAAATAACTACTATGGTAGTACCCTTGAGCAACGGAGCTGCTTTGGTCATACTGCTCAGCAGCAACAGTAACCATTAGGGGCACGCCACTGAAGCCAGTGCAGAATTGCTTTAAGCTGCAGTTGCAGTAATGGCGGGTAGATGCTGGCTCCAAGACAACTCTGTACTAGTCTGTGCTGAAACAGGAAAACTCTAGGAATATTAAGTAAAGTGAAAGTTGGATTTAAAAACAATTTTATGCTGCTCTAATGCAAATTGAGGACGTTTGTGAAAGTTACTGATCCAAACCCTCAGAGCTCCAGCACAGTTGTGGGTGTTACTCACTCACTAAACGTGTTCTGGCGCAGTGGATCAGCTCATGACAGATACACAAGTTTTTGTGTCAAATAAAATCAGAGTCGAGCATGCAAAGTGTGCTTGAGTATACGTGACATTACAGCAGTGTCCGCAACCGCACAGCTGTTAGTAACAACAGTGCTTCGTGCTCAATGCTAATGTCAACAACAATACCGTAAGTTGGGAAGAAAAACCAAAACAATTTGCTGACAGATGCTATAAAACAGAGCAGAGCTGAGTGAGGAAATGCAGAGTTGGTGATAATATCCCTGCGAGCCTGTCACCGAAGCCACCGCTTTCATTGCACTGTAGTCACTTGATCTATTGTTATTATAAAAATATTGATTATAGCTGCTTTAACAAAATGAAGCTATATTTAATTCGTTGCGCAAGCCAGTGTGTTTTAATCTAGTCTAATGTATTCTCCTCTATTCCACAGTCATATGTCATACTTCCATGGTGTGAGAAGTGGAGCTGCCGCCTGAAGCCGAGCCTGTGTCTGTTTAGCACATTGACTCAGCAGGGTCATGGGTTCGTTGGCTCGGGCTCAGCTCCCTAACAGCCTTTTCAAATCATTAAGTAATGAAGTGAGTGCCATTCAAATATAAATGCATCCACAAGCCAGGATCCTTTCATGTTTCAAACCATAAATACTCTTGGATTTTCCTCAGAGCTAATATACCTATCAAAGCCATTTCCAACATCTGTTATCCCCCCACCACCACCACCCCAAAAAAAGTGCAAGACATTGGGCCAATAGCTGTGGCTGTGCATCAAAGTGTTTTATAATGCATGGGATACAAGGCAGTTATGCTTACTTTTTCTTAATTTGTTAATTGATTATTGCCTAATCTGTCAGAGATCCTGGCTCAGAGGCCTTGGGACTGAATGTAATGTGATTGTGTCTGAAATAACCAAAACCACACAAACACAAGCCCGCATGCACACGGACACACACAAACACACAATGAGATAAGTAAACCCGCAGATGTAAGTCTCTTGATACTTCCTGATTATTGTGTGTGCAGCCACCACTGACCTTGGCACACATATCCATAGCAAGCTCCTTCCCTCTCTCCATCCATCTCCCTCTCTCAGGAGTGGCCCCTGGCCTGCAGCTTATTGGGGGGCCTGGGGCCAGCTTCGCATCTCAGACAGGCCCTAATCTGGGAGGCAAATGATAAGGCAGAGGTTTACAGGAGGGGCTTTGCACACTCACCAAAATTTGCATTTAAAGGCCCTCAAGTAATCTTTAGGCTTATTTAAATCTCAGCAAGACACTAGCAGGAGAGATGGAGGGGGGAAATTCTGCACATCCACCTCAGTGCTGCTTTCCCATGGTACACCAAATCCCCACCATAAATGAGCGAGGATGTGGATTGCTTTGCCGTTCTCACAGCAGCCATGCGACTGTATCATCAACAGCTTTTAATTGACTGAGATTTTTTTTTTGCTAAGTGCATCCAAATAAAAACCAAAAAAAAAAAAAGATAGAAAGCTAATGACATGCAATTGGCTGTACAAAAATGGTTTGCAGTGGGTATTTGCTCATTTGTTTGTCTGATTGTTTTACATGAGTGGGTTTGACTGTACGTCTTCATGTGCCCTGCATGGTTATGACTCTAATAAATATGAAAGAAATCTCTGCATGTGTTTTAAGCCCGAAAAAGTATTTCTGTCTTATGACCACCTAAGCAGGACATTATTGTTATTCTCTCAGTTTTTCTTATTATTTTAAAGCCTCCCTCAAACTTTGCATTGCTCCTCTGTTGTGTTTATTCTCTATATTTTCTATCACCAGTCAGAATTATTCATTCGATGAAAAGCCAGAAATGGAAAGCACAATAATGAAAACACCAAACAGTGGCTGGCGCACCGCTAGAATATATTCTGTCCCAGTTTTTGTTTAAGTGTGTGCATATTTACCAGCTGCTGCAGCTATAGAGGGTACTGTATTGCTGTCAGCATATTCACTAGTTTACTGGCATCACGTCCTGCAGTATGTATACCATAACAGCACAATGCTTCTGCTCAGCCAATTCGCGTCAGCATCAGGGGGGTTATTTTCAGTGTGGGACTGACTGTATGGAGCATCCTACACATCCAGAAGGGATTTGAAAGATTAATCCTCACCTTTCCAACTGAATGTATGTAATTTGGTTTGACAAACACCAGCCCTACAGGGACGTTTTCTTCATTAATACTTGACAATGTGCCTTGCGTCTCAGGCCTGAGGAGATGTACTGGTGTGACGGACGAGAGCATTAAAGTGACCCAGATTCAATCTTTCTTTCTTCACTTGCAAGCTTTTAACACAGAGTATGGCACCTGTGATACAAAATTCAGCCGAGAGAGCAACAAAGGCTGGGTGTTAACAGCCATTACAGCAGGCCACACATGGGAGAGGCGATCTGATGATCCTCTCAGACTAAATATATACTCAAATATTTAAGAGGGTGTTTTTGACCTTAAAAAGTCTGTTACACTATATTTGCCAACATAATGTGACCATGTTTAAGGGACAGCTGGACAGCATATGACTACTGGTGGCCTGAGGCTCGTTTGGCCTGAGGTGAACTGTCAACTTGACCAGCAATAATATGGCAATGTAATACAACATACTGTAGCAAGCATCACTGAGACTCCATACATCTGCCAAACCCGAGGCCTTTTTCAACCCGTAAAGGGTTATACAGGGTTATACACACACAAACCTTATACTAAATACTGTAATAATAAGAATAATATATACGTTAGGTTATAAACCTAAATATATAGGTGTCTTCTTGTTGAAAGGGAATGGTTTTACTCCTCACTGTCACCAAGTGCTTGCTGTTGGGTCTCTCTATATACTGCATATTGTGAGGTCTTGACAGTAACTTGTAAAGTTAGGAGACAATCGATGTTAGGATTTGGCAGTAAACAAGTACAATTAAACTGAATTGAATAAAACTGATGTAACAGTTGGCAAGAAAGCAAATGAGTAAGATTCTGCGAGGAGACTTCTTAGTTGAAGGTGTGTTTCCTCTGTCAGTGGGCAAAATAAACTCTACAGAGGGAGATGAAAACAGTAAAAATACACACAATATGTGTTTCAAACCAACAATGAGACCAACAATATTAGAGCACATGGAAAGACTAAACCTAATATCATATTTAATATTCTGCCTGATTTTCTCTTTTGCATAACCCTCTTCACAGCCTGAAGACAGGTCAAATCAAGCTCATGCATACAAAAGCCATTGCCCTGGGCAAAGATTTAACCAGCCCGGATGAGTCTCAAGGCTCGGTGTACAAAAAACACACTTGCTGCCGTTCCGGCTCTGAGAAATACGAGGAGATGTGAGAAAAGAGATCTGGACAGAAGTCCCCCCCTCCTCTTCCTCCTTTCCTTCCCTCCCTCCCTCCCTCCTCCATCTCCGAAACTAACCGTTAGCTTGGCTTCCCAGTCACACTATGGAGACCCTGCTCACTCTTCCATGCCACAGCCACTTCCTGCTGGCTCTAAACAATGCAGACTCCATTTGGGCCGCCGTAATGGCTGACTGCTTGACATAACCCTTGTCAGTGAGAACTGAGATAGGTGACACTTGACAGATGTGTAATTGCTGGAAGAGCTCACTGACAGGTGGATGAGCTTAAAGACACCTGATATGCTCCTGAGGCTGTTGACGCAGGGGATTACACCTTTAAGCAGCACCGGCTTCCCTGGGTGTTTTCTTTTTTCTTTTTCTTTTTTTCTTTCTCTGTGTATTTTCAGAAAGAAAAATAAAAACTGCTTAGGTAATCTATTCCAAAGTGAAATTGGTTTGATTTGTTGGAGCCAAAGATATGAGCCAAGCATGACAGCGAGAAAGGTTAAGTCTTCAGCAATAACCCTCATTTAATACATCCAGATGTATACTCTCCGTGAGGTAATGTATGGTTTAGAAATCATCTTAGCGGGCTTGTAAAGTCTGCACCGAGGCATGATAGCTTTCCCTCTCAGGTCAGCCCAGGTGAGGTGGTTCGGGGAGCCGGAGATAACACCCCACCCCTATAAAAGACAGGAAGTGAGATAAACATTCACTCCTTGATTAGGAGCTGGGGTGTGGGCTGCCATGTGGGAGGCGGTGCAGTCATAGGGGTGAAACAGTAAGATGTGGATGGGGGCGCGCGTATGTGTGTGAGTGTGTGGGGAGGGCTGTGTTTTATGTGTGAGGCTGTAATGCAAATCAATGATCTCCTTCAGTGCAGAGCAGAACAGCACAATGCCTGCACACCTGTCCATCATTCAACATCTCCTGTTCCACCTCTTGAAGATGGGTGGAAAAAAAAAAGAAAGAAATCGCTTTAGCTCACAGTCAAGGGGTTGAAAGCAGGGGAGGGGAGTGAAGGAGGTGTGCTTAGAGGCCCAGACATTCACTTTTCTTTTTCCTCCCAGACAAGACCATGTTATTAGAACTGCAGTTACTAAATTGGGAGGAGGGAGACCGATGCTTTTGGATGTGACCTCAATTGCACTGGCACACTATCTCAACCAAAGTCTCATTTCACAGAGAAAGACAGTAGAAGAGAAGAGAGAAATTGACAATATCTTTTGTACCATCATGCATAGACAGCGTATAGAGATTTAGTGATGATATAGGGCGGGGGTTGGTGGTGGCTCGAGCTGCATCCCAGAAGCTCAGTTCAGTTCACTGGGGGTATTTTCACTTATAATTGGGGTAGCTTTCATCTTGCCTGCCAAAAGGCGTAGCAGCGAAGAAGAGCACCAAGAGGGAGCTATCACTTCCCCTATTTCCTGGCCCCAGACAAAGGCACCCAGGCAGGCTGCCTGCTGAAGATGATGTATTTCTGATCAAAGAGCCTGGAGTTGTCAGCAGCCCGGGCTAGCACAGCAACCTGATTGCTCCTGGATAGATTTGTCCCTTTGATCAGAGCAGACTCTGACTGCAGGCACTGTTTATGCAAAGAAAAGAAGGCAGAGCGAAATCTACCCAGTGTTATGTGGAAACAGGCGTTGGGCTGGTGGAAGGACTTTTGCTTGAGGATATGTTGGCTCACACAATAATACAGGATGATATCTGTTATAATTACTGCTAATGAGATAACATTGCAAGAAGCCTCTTCTGCAACTTGTTGCTGTGACGCTTTTGCGCTGACAGCTAAATTTCTTACTTGTATATTGCTCTTGATGAGCTGATAAAATCCAGTCTAATTACAAGCTCATACATCAGATAGAAGAGTGAGATAATGTAATGTAGTTGAACAACTGCTATTTTTACAAAATGATCCGTTAGTTACACTGTGCAAACATCTTACCCATAATGCAAATAACCGCCAGCTATGAATTTATGTGGACTTGAGAAGGCACATAATTTTGTCATAATATATTGATGTAAATTCTCACTCACGATTAGTTCTGTAACTGGGCTACAGAGGGATATTAATGGCAGCAGTGTCTGCAGGATTGTACCTACAAGTCCCACTGTGACCTCGGCCATGTTTTGACTTGACGAGAACAGCTCTCATGTTCGGGGCTACATGCATTCAAACACTAAAATGTCAAACACACTTGACTTTAAAACACTGCAGGAACGTTATGGTGGGGCGTGAGATGTGACATGAAACATAGGACAAGGCTGTAAGGCTCAGGGTGTCCGAAGGGGTCTTCCCAGTTCACTGCATACTCTACTGGCAGATCTTATTTATTTATTAATTTTAATGCCACAGACATACATGGACTGGACTGGACTGGCTGTACTGGAATAAATTTAAGTGTAAAATACATTGTAGGAAGTATAAGAACAGAATTGTTTACATCTTGTAAATCTATCTTGACATTATGTACATAAATACATATTTAATTACCACTGTCAAAACATTTTCTAGAAAGTCAAAAGATTTTCTTGTTTTCCTCCCCCTCGCTCCTGTGTATTGGATAAGTTCAGGTCATCGCTTTGAGGGACATCAGCCTTTTCTGTTTTTTTTTCCCTTTCTCTTTTTTCTGTCATGTTAAACATTAAAAAGGTACAGCTCAGCATGCCTCCCGCTGAGACACGTCAAAGTCAAGGTTAATTTATGGATGCAAAATACCTCATCTTGAGTTTTACATTTATTCATTTTTTATTTTATTTACCGTGTTCCGTCGGTGACAGGTGCTATTTAAAGGGGTTTGCAAGGCGCATGCACACGGTTCGGTTTAAGTCGGGGCTGAGTGGTTATGTAAGCCGTGATTAACATCTGACGGCTGCATTTGGGTCAAACAGTGATGGGTAATTCAGGTCATTTCTGACAGCTGATGAAAACAGAAATCATCATGGCGGGCGGTGGGTGTAATTATGTATTTATGAGTGGAAGAGGACCTTGGGGGTAGCGAGCAGAAGAGACGAGCACATACAGAGAAGAGCCTGAGTGCTGCCTTGCTACTGTAATGACAGCTCATTTCCCTGTGTGGATGTTTTTCTCAGCTCGGCACCAAGCTTTTGTTAGTCCCACCAGCTTACTGTACCTGCCAGCCAAGCCTTTTATGGACAATACAGGAGGGTTAAGTGTTGTATTATTAAGGGATGAATGCTCTGCAGAGACCCCGGCTAAGGAAAAGGAAAGCGTGTAGGTCTTACCCAAAGGGCCTTCCATGGCAGCTTGTTTGTGCTGTCAGAAACACTGCTGGGCTTTAAGCTGATTTAAAGATGCATTTGATGTTAAATTATGGGGTTTATGCATACATAAATACATACATACATACATACATTACCCTCCTGCACTGTATAGATCTGCTGCTGAATGTTATTGTTCTGTATATGCCACGTGCTTGGCAAAATATATCAATTTATATTTAATAATCTTAAGTAACTGCTGTATTTTGGTACATAAAATGTGTATTTATGTATATCGGAGTATCTTTGACTTCTGTGTACCACTCATGGGCCCCAGAGAGAACAGACAGTGAACTGAAGAGGGGAGGATGGATAAAGCTAGATGCAAATAACCCTGGAGTTAAATCAAAGCCATCTTCAAATCAAACCCCAGGCAGCGCTCTCTCCTTTCTCTGTCAATCCACTGTGACATTTGTGATATGGGCAACACTTTCAATCTATGGCTGCCTACTCCATTGGCCGTGTAAAGTTTAATGAGCACCTTTTGTGGAGTGATATGAATAATGTATACATTACGGCGCTTTAAAGTGCCTATGGTGCATCTGTCTCCAGGATGGACGGAAGCCATGGGAAGGACCAGTGAAAATTAAAAAGCCTCAGGGTAAAGAAGGAGAGAGATAGAAAAAGCGAAAAAGTTGAAGGCAGCCACATTAATTTGACTGCATCAATGTGCCACTTCCAATGCAGAGCAGAAGTCATCAGTACAAGCACGAAAGCCTGCCGGCCCCACCCCCCCTCCTCACCCCCCCCCCCAACGCTACACAATCTATCTCTTGTCTGTTGCTCATCTGTGTCAACGTGCTCCTCACATCAGGAACTGAACACGCTGGTGACACGGAGGGGAGGGAGAATGTTCTCTTGGAAATTCTGGAGAGCGCAGCAGGTGATGGGAGGAAAACACAAGTCAGTATAAAGCAGACAATCCTGTTCCTGCACTCCTGCAGATAGCATTGATCTGTGATGTAAAAGGGGGGAGAAAAAAAGGGAGATGGAGATGCACTGTACTCCGAATGACAAGCTCCACCACTGCAAAGGAAAACGTGTTTAAAAAGACTCAAACAGAGTGCTTTAAACACAAAACATAAGAAGAGCAGAGGAAAGTGTGCGCTTCAAAGTTTACTGTAACTGAGGCGAGAAAATAAATTATTTGAAAGGAGGAAAAATCACAGCCAGCGTTTCAGGAGTTGTCTCTTGTGAGAGGAAATGAATAATAATAATAAAAAAAAAAGGTTAATTGCTACATGCACTTAATGTTCATTTTTTTCTCTCTCCCCAGAACGGACTCTGAAAACCTCAGAGAAGGAGAAGCAGCGCGACCTCTGAGAGCGTTTCACTGTTCCGTCACCAGCACCCTCGGCCGAGACCTCGCTGACAAAATTAGAAATCTCGTTGCTCGTTGACACCCCCCCCCCCACACACACACACACACATACACACACACACCCACCGCCCCCCTGCCCTCCGCTTCTCCCCCCCTCCTCCCCCCTCATTCAAAAGATTGGTGGGCCTCTATCTTCTTAGAGATCTGCTCCCTGTTGAATAAGCAATGGAGCGTTCCCACTTCACTTGTCCACGCCAGGCTGGCCTGAGCGACCCCTTCCCTCCCTTACCCCCCCACCCCCACCCCCACCACCACCAACAACAACCGTCACCCCCTCCCCTAACCCCTGTTTCCATCTCCACAGATTGACCCCCCTCCACCCCCACCCGCCGCCCTCATCCCTCGCTCTCAGCCGACACGGACACACAAAAGAAGGCTCCGGCTTAGTGGCCTTGTGATGGATGCATTTTCATAGGCCAATCTCTGTTATCTTGGAGAAACAGGTCTCAGCCTCCATTCTCTCAGGGCTTTACAGTTTTCTCTCTGCCACTCACCCCGCCCACCCCTTCCGTCTTTTCCCTTTTTTTTCCTCCTCACCTCCTCCCTCCATCCCTCTGTCCTCCTCCACCATTTTCCGAAGGTCACTCATTAATACTCCTGAGCATTGATGCTGACCCTGTGACCCTGAGCTTGAAAGCCCCGGCTCTCCCATATTGAGCATCCCCAAGACCTTGTCCCAGAATTCTCACCCAGGCCTGAGTGCGGCGGCCTGGACACCCCCAAGGTCAAGGACTGGCTGACATCGGGCCCCAAAACAATAGGAGGCCCTTCCTCTCTGCATCCCCGTGGACGCCCCCTGGGTTGTCCCCCTCTAGATTGATTGGCTATGCAGCAACATTTCCAAGTCAATCAATTTCATTCATTTAATGCAGATGCGACCAAACTTGAGAATTCATCCATGGATTTCAGTATCTCTTCTAAAACTCTTCTTGTGAATGAGTGAGACAGGTGCAAATAGTGTGAAAAGCTTGTGATGCACAACCTCACTTTCACATCAGGTTATTTACAGACATGTAAATAACAGAGAGGTGTTTATTTATAGTGTGCAGAATAAAATAACAAACACAAGGCAAAATGTATTTGCTTCAATCTCTCCATGTATCAACCTTGTATTCACCCCCCCAAGTAGGAATTGTGGTGTTAAAAATCCCCCTGTACAATAAGCCCCTTCATTTTCTGCTCACTCTGCAGTTTGCAGCTTCCTCATTTCCCAGCCGTGGAGTTTCACTGGGCCTTGATGTATCGTATATCTCTCTGTTTTTCCTGCGTGGCTCTTTTTGGGCTCTGAGGTCAGGGGGTGAAATAAAGCAGACCCCATTTTGAAGCTGACAGGGTCTCCAAAGCCTGAACCCGAGGGCAGTCCCCCCAGCCCCGGCCTGACAGAGGCCGCGTCCGACAAAGGTGCAGTTTGTTACAAGCTTCAGAGGAAAAAAAAGAAACACAACAGGGAGGGTTATTTGGTGTTCCTTTGACCCCTTAAGCCCTCTGAGATGAAAAGGCTTTCAATTTTTACCAGACGAGGAAGACCACTTCAGCACATAACACCAGTATGGGCATCAAAGCTCAGCAGAAATTTTAATCAGAGACAAATTACTGTATATTGTGTGGTATACTGTGCTCCATTGCTGCGGTCTGTGGGGGCAAAGGGGCAAAAAATAGTGCAGCATTACATGTACACCGAAGAGAAATTGTCTAGTATCCTTCCAGTCACTGAGGAGAATAAAGCTCACATGGCTTTAAAAAATAAAATCATGAAAATTCACTGCAATGTTATGTCAGAGTAGTTAGTAGTGAAAGGTAGGGGAGGTAAGAGCTTGATGGACTTGCATGTTCTGTCATCCTAAATCATGCAAGCTGAAGGCGAATATCAATACCACAATGCTGCTTAAAACAGCATTCTGACTAATAAAAGCATATCTATCATTTACAACACAAGGGTAAGGGAAAAAAGCCCACGAGTGTACTGTGCCTTATGCCATTTACTAAACATTTTATCAAATTTTACAAAGCCTGCTTAATATTTAAAGCCTCGGTCATGCAGCCTAATGGTTCAGGGCAGGAATAAGCTATTCAGGGGTCAATTGTTTTATTAAGATTAATGAGGGGGAGCAAGAGGGTACGTCATATCTGTACTGCTTTCCCTCTTTCTCTGAGCACCAGTGAGGCATATTAAAAGGAGTGAGTAAGGTTTGCCACTTAGCTTATCTACGTAAGTGGCTTATGGATGTATTTGTCTAGGACACTCAAGGTACATTTTTTCATCAATTCATTTTTCATCAACTGATGAACTTACTTCCCCCACAGAATATATCAAGGAATGCTTCAATTCTTTAGTAGTGCACACGGAGGTCCAAGTATGTTAGATTAGCATAGTGTAAGAAAAAAAAGGAAGAGGTGTATTCTGTAGCCTTGTGTAGCATCATATACTGTTGTAGTTTCATGTATGTGTGCAAGATACTGTATGGATCACGTTGGAATCTAATTGATGGTTTCCTCCTCCCAAGAAGAAGTTTATTTTTGCATTATGTTGTGACCATTTAAGGTTTATCATCCATACCTGTTAACGCCTGACTTCATCCAACACCATTTGTCTAATGTGAGCATCAATTTGTTCCCTGAATGAGATAAAATAAAACCTTGAAAATACAACTGTAACTGCGAGGATGGAAATAAAGCTCGGAATAAGGGTTTCAGATGATCGACAGCCAACTTTAATCTATCCAGTGGATCCCAACTGCCATGACTCTGATGGACTGGTGTGTGTTGTGTCAAAGAGAGAGAGAGAGAGAGAGAGAGAGAGATTGTCCAATCTGATGCATGAGAAGCAGAAGCAGATGGGAAGGAGAGGGTGGGCGGTGACAACTGGGAGCTAGTAGGCGTTCATCTCCGCAGACATTTACACTCCATCAGCCATAACCCCCAAACCATGCTGATGTCATTGTTGTAATTGCTTTGACACTTTGAAGCTGGCACTAATCCTGTTTGGACAGTGACTTAAACTGTATGGAAATAGGGGACACATTGGTAATGTCCATCCGTACAGCTGTCCCTACTGGCCAGGACAACATCTGTTTGTGCTGCGTGCGACTCGTGTAAACGAGAGGCCCAAACTTATTATAGCTCAGGTTTTTTTTTTTTTTTTTAAACAAACCTATTCAAGAGGACTCATGTGGTGAAAATCCTCTTTAAATGTTACATGATTCAAATCCCTGCTTAAGCCCACAAGAAGAGAAGTGTTCAAAAAAAGGCATGTTTTTAACGTGTGGCGTCTCTTTTGCTTGGTGATCTAATGTGATGTGACGCTGAAAATGTTTTTTTGGCTGAAGCAGAACGACAGGAGTTGTTGTAAGAACAGTTTTAATGTGTCTGCTAGAGACTCGTAGAGATTATACCGGGGTTGCAGTAAAATGCATGGGTTCACATAGCTGCTATAGGGGCATTCATGTTATGATCCATAGCTGTCAAGTATGTATAATGGTGCAATTTATTATCTTTCAAGCTGAAGCAATTACCAAAAATAGATGAAAGGAGGACATTTGACGATTTGATTCATTCTGTGCTTGAGCTACCTATGGGTTGGATCACAGGCTTGGAAAACAAAGATGTCACATGACAGCGGGTCCAGAGGGCTCGTTTCATTTCCACTGGACTGCCTTTTTTCTCTAGGCAGAGCATAATGTGAACAATGTTTTAGAGGGCCATCTTCAACCACCATCTTCACAACATGCAAGCCTTTCATGTGTCTGTCTCTCTCCTCGCCTCAGCCTTTCCAGCACGCCTGCATGCACCCTGACACGTTGACAAGCTGGGAGTGAGTCAATGTTGTGGTTGACCTGGGAGGCCAGGCCGGAGAGGTTTGGTTCACAAAGTGAGAGGTAGACAACAAGCTGCAGTGAACTAAAATGCCCCAAAGCCCAACCTTTAGCCCTGGACGACATCTGCGAGCCTTCGGGGTTGGGGAAACAGAAACGGCGCAAGTGGACATGGAAACTCGACCCTTTGGCTTGTCTGGACCAAAACAGTGGAAATGAACAGACCAGTTCATGTTAGACCACCGTTCTCCGACCTACACTGAACCATGTTGTTGCAACACAAGTGTATCAATATTGGATGATTCTGCAAAACACCAGATTAGATAAGTTTACAGCAATTTCATGTCCAGAAATGGCAACTACGCTTATGAACTTGTATATACTATTGTGCTTATAGCAAATACATTACCCTCACAGTGCAGCTAGTGTTGGGGAACCAAAACACTTGAAGCTAGGGTGATGGTATAGATGAATAATAAGGTGAGTCCGACTCCCACTGTGTGCATGACACAACCTGGGTGTCCATACTCTTACTTTCTGCTTCACTACTTTTAGGGCTCATTACTTCCTGTATTGGCACTGAGCAATGACCCTGGACATAAATCATAAGGTGTGATATCTTCCAGTACGGACAGTTGAGATACAGTGGAGCATTGTATAGAGGCCATTTATGCCTTTTAAAATACAAGGATTATACAGGGGATTGTAAGAATTGGTTCACATTCTTAGCATGTGTGTGAGTGTGTGTGTATGTGTCAGTTTTAAAGAACTAGAATAAAAGACGTGAATACATTTAACCATTTGAAAGGCTGTCTTTTATATTGGAAAACCGCTGAAGAAATTTTACAATTATTGCAGATGTAGGTCTTGAATATCACTTGTACTTACAGAGACGAACGGCTTTCAAATAAAGATACAGATTTAGTTGAATTCTCTCAAGACCTTGTATAACCATCAAGAAGTCAGTGCACCCAAAAAGTAAGAAAGAAAATATTTTTTCATTAAGAAGTCAACCATTCAGTGAGATGTCTGGCGGCTCTGAGTGTTTGGCCTCCAGTACAATACAGTTCAGGTGAATGGATGTTATTTTATACTGCACAAACTACTGAAAATGAATGAAAAATTCATTTTTCTATGAAAAAGAAAACACATTTCTAAAACTTTCCAGAGAAAGAGTAAATCTAGCCAGACACTCTCTTTTGTTCATATTTGTATTCTAAGACTAAACACTGTCCAAGTTTACTACAGCAGTCCACACTGCTGCTTACTACAGATGTTCAGCTTTTGAAACATAAGTGAGTAGAACAATAAATTCATCCATGGCTCGGGATAATATGTAAATGATCAATATTTCTAATTGCAGAGAGGAATGATTGCCATGATTATGTTGACTCTCTAATGAGTCCACCTGTTGGCATCATGCAGAAAACAATTTTCCACTTGAGGAAACATAGCGTATGTAAACTCTCATGAAATGTAAAACCAATGGAAGGTCTGCTGTGCTCTGGCAGCTGCAGCCCTACAATTATGCAGTATCCGGAGATAACTTGAATACCAATCTGACAAAAACAGCGCCTTTCCTCCAAAGGAACAGGATGATTTCTTTTCTTTCTTTCTTTTTTTTTTAATACAGTGTGCCAGTGAAACCCAGAGCATCCACTATACCATCACCATGAACTTTTTTGAAATTTGAAACTGGAGCTTAAAAGTGAGACATCCAAACTGGAGTAACTGATGTTGCATTTATTAGATATGTTTGAAAGACTGTTGGGAATATAAAAACCTGTGAAGTTTGATACATGGTTTACAGAGTCTGTGGAGCATCAATCCCAGGAAAACAAAATATACAGTATATGCCTACTGTACCCCCACTGCTTACTTCAAAGGCTTGTCCTGGAATTTAGGAGGACAGCTATTGATCCAATCCCTAAATGAATCGGGAATTGATAACTGGACGCTTCAGAATGCACTTTTAAGTTTTCTCACTTTGAAGCTCTCCATCACCATCTTTCCAGGGGATGTTATTCTCCACAAGCTTCTCTCTTTAATGTTTGAAACCCACACTCCTCCTTGGTTTCAACAGCATTCGCAGGCCTTGTCTGTCTTCATTCTCACAACAAGGCATATATTGGGAATCCTTGTTTCGAACGTAAATGCAAATTAGTGTTGGGCACGACAAAGGGCACCTTTCTTTCATTTCAGATGAGGTTGAACAGGTTCCAGGGCAGGATCGGGTCAGGTGAAAGGAGAACCCATGGCCTCTCTCCGTCTCTTCCCTTTATTGTCCCGCACTCCCTGCCAAACCATCATTCTCAATATCCCACTGGGGCCTCTCTAACCCTCAACATCTGTCCCACTTTACCACTCTGATGGTAGAGAGCCGGCTAGTATAACGGGGCACACTGCAGCACTGTGCAGGCCTTGGAAACTGCTTCCAGACATCTCAAAGTGCTGTCATCTGTAATTTTGTGCATTTACGCGTTCAATTTATTTGTCTGCAATTTACTCCAACTAATCACAGGTGTGTTTGCACTATCTCTGTGAGAATATTTAGATAAATAAAACACACATGAAACCAAAGGCAACTTTGTTTAGAAGTGAAATATTTTTAATTATAAATGCTATTTTCAAGCCATCTTGTGCTGGAGAAGCATTTACTCTGACTGTCACTGTTTTCTGTCTTAAAATGAGAAACTTTTTACAGCTGCTGGGAAAAGAGGGAAAAAAAACAACAAATGCAGGTTAACTTAAATAGCCTTAGCGCTTTGCTCCAGTGAGTAAATAAACCATAAGGAGGCATTAGGGGAAACACCCACAGTAGACGTGCAACACTGTGGTGCCATGTAAGAGATCATAAACCCATGTGAGTCAAAAACAGGATGCTATATATTTTGTGAAGGAGTTTGGGGAAGCAAGAACATTATAATTGTATGCCAGTTTTCCCTTAGGAGAAAATACCTTTCCTCCTATGTGGCAGTGATAAAGTATAGGTTTCTCCTGTCTGGCGAGAAAGGTATATCTGCCCTCTAACTAGACAAGGGGGAGCAGGATGTACATAGAGAGAGATGGAGTACTAGAGACAGTCAGAAAAAGAGAAAGTGAGGGAGACAGAGAGGGAGACAGAGAGGGAATCCAAAGCGCTGTCTGTACAGTTAGTGGGTCTGGGGTGATTGCATGAGGGACAGGAGGTAGCTTCATTTACATTGTAGCTGCAGAATAAAAAGCAGCTTTGGCTTGTCAATTTTCTGACTAGCGTCATGAACCGGGAGATGCCCATGGCTGCTCGTTCTACTTCAACGCGGTTCAATACCTGCCAGCCTCGCCCTCCTTCCTAGTCAAAGAGAGGGAGTACACAGACACACGCACACGCCGGGTCCCTCTGGTGTGTTTGTGTTTCTGTTTGTGAGCATTTGTTCCGAATCAGGCACCTGGCATCTTTAGGGAGAGCAGGCTTCACCAATGAGGCCCCCTGGACTGTCATATGTCTGGATGCAGACCAATACCCATCACAGCAAACTGATCAAAAGCAAAGGAAAGTAGGAACCTTGAACTTCGCATTCCTGTTGCTTATTAAATTCACACACACACACGCACACACACACAGCAACTCGCAGCATGTTACCATATGAATATCCCTTTGCTGATCAAATATTCCAGAAAGCAATTTTTTTCTCTCTCTCTCTTGTTTTCAGTTAGAATTGAAATTCACTGCAGGTTAAATTGGACCCTCTCTCCACACTGCTGTAACACCCCATAGAAGGTATAATCAAAGTAATTACAACAACACACAGGTGTTCCACGCCGCACGCCACTGAACACAACACACGTTGGTGACAGTGGATGGAGTAAACATCACAGCAAAAAAAAAAGAAAAAAAAGAAACTAATTCAAATCAAGTGTCATTACGGCTACTTTATCGACAGACAGTAAGTGCACAAACAAATGGCATTTTTTGTCATCTGGTGCTTAACATGGACATTTTATGCTCCGTCTGTTCACGTTGCTTTCCTTCCACTTTTCAATTATGATAATCTAAATCTGGTAGAGTGAATTATACAAGACAGACATGATTTTTTTTGGAGGATGAGTACAGTGGGCCTATATGAACAGGATCAGCAATGCAATGCTATCGCCGATGAAAACCCACTAATGAGAAAACTGAAAAAAACATGCTTGAACATTTAAAAATCATGTGTCTAATTTACTTTTGACTGTTTTATTTGTGTCAGATTAAAGCACAGATGTGAAGAGGCACACAATCACATTAAAAGCTCCCCATCTGCATCCTTCAAATCTTGTCTCGGCGAGGATAGAAAATGAAAAAAAGGGGAAAAAGGGAAGGCAAGGGGGGGGGGGTCAAAGGAGAGAGAGAGAGGGAGGGAGAGAGAGAGAGCGAGAGAAGAGAAGAGAGAAGGTGCAATTACCAAGAGCGTAGTCTGAGGGATCAACTTCACTTCAAAGAGGCTGGGCCCCGCGTCCCATGCTCCACACAGCCCCAAGTACCAGTGTTGTGAGAGTAGGTAAACATGAGCAGATCACAAGACTGTTAATAGCAGCCAGATCTGAAGAGGTCTCCACCTTGTGCCTTCCTGCCTGCCTCTTAGATTCTCAGACAAGCCTTTGCCTGGAAGGAACAGACTCTCCCTGCACACTCAGCTATTTAGTGTGTGCGCATGTATCTATACGTGTATGTGTGCGTGTGCGTGTATGAGCTCATGAGCATTATCCCAACAGGTTTTTTTTTTTTTTTCCACAATAAGAGAACAGCATAAGCACACAACTTGCTCCTGGAACCTTTTAAACCCTCATTTATGCAATGCAAAACCAACAGCTGCCACGCAAACCCTTGAAATATGTTAAAGGAAAGTGCGCTATATATTTCTGTATCAAGCGGGTAATGCTGCAAAATGTATTAGTTTTTTTTTTTTTTTTAAAGCAGAATTTTCACATGCAGTGGTCTCCCCGAGCTCACCGCATCTATCTGTGTGTGCACTGCTGCTAAATTATTACAGTTCGCTGAGACTTACTGCCAAGAATTATCTTGTTCCAGTATGCAGCCGACTCAGTGAGTGGATTTTCATTCATCTTTTTTTTTTTTTGACAACAACCACAAAAAAGAAGAAATACTACTGTGTCTGAGCCCTCCCTCCCTCCCTGAAACACTCTGTACCAATCCGGGCCGATGTCTACTGTATGTGAAGTGCATTTAACACACACTAATCTGTCATCGCTGGATAAATACGATAAGAATAGCAGCGATTCCCCAGGAGTTATCACAGGCCTGACGGCTAAACAGGATTAAACGCTTGGCATTATGCAATGCAAAGAGTGAATGGTGACATTTTTTTAAGCACAGGGCAGTATTGACCCCCTGTATGGAAACGGTGCACGCCACCAGTCACGACCGCTGTGATGTTCTCCATTTCCCTATGCAACTGTGATGGTGAAGGGGGCATAATCCATTGGGTATTTTCAGTCACATGACCGGGGTTCAAACCCCCACGTCGGGACGCATTCACCCTGATGAAGTGTCATTGAACAAGACAGTGGGTCCCTACCAGCTCCGGGTGAGGCGGGGGGGGGTTATGCTGTATCTGACCCCGCACTCTGACCTCCCCAGAGGGACGGTAGGAAAAAGAGGTTTTCCCTTGAGGGATCAATAAAGAATCACATTAACATACATGATGTATATCAAAGTAAATCTGGGGCCAGCGTTTGGTCTGCGTCGCTAATTCTCAGTCTCAGTGCGGTGGCTGGACAAGCTGTGGATTTGCAATGCTCTGACAGCACATGCTTTTTTCAAAAACCAATATTTCAAGGAAATCAGCTGGAAAGGCTGACATCTGTTGGACCGGATCTGCAACTGCAGCCGAAGTGAGGAGAGGAAGAGAGAGAGGGAGACAGAGAGAGAGACGAGGTCTTCCTGCAGCTGAGGTATGAAACAGTTCAGAACTGGTGCCCTAGAAGAACAGAGCAGAAAACACTTAAAGAGACACAAGGGGCAAAACTCCCGAGTCATGAACCGAGATGAAAAGATGCCTCCAGGCTAACCTCACAGCTGAAGCGGAATCACCCTGAGTGCTTTTAGTGTGCCTTTCTCCTCAGATGTCATTTGTTAAGAGAGTAAACCCCTTCATGCTTGTGTGAAACTTAATTCCCTGGTCTGTCCTTGAGCAGTAAACTCTCACCCTCGCCAAAAAAAAACAACATAGTCCTCCTCTCCTCTTTGACTCCTACCACACCAGATGTTCCTTTTCGTCTGTGATTTATCGCGCAGTTAAGATAAGGGTAAACAAATAGTCATCACAGTTATAACTGCAAACACTGCTTTTCCGTCGGGCTTATCGCAGGTCACAGCGTACAAAGTTAGCCGACGCTGTAGAGACAGGAGGGGAGAGCGGAGCAGGGGGGAAAAATGACAAAATTGCAGCTTTTTCTCCGAGTTGCCTCAGCATAAACACACTACAAGTCCTCCTGCACACACACAAACACACACATAACCCTGAGCCCTGACCTGTAGGAATGTGTGCTGACCAGCCTCTTAGCTGCTCCAACACAGAAACCTCATTGTGATAAAGCCCAGTCAATGTTTGCTGACACACGTTATCTCCCGTCCCCTCTCTCCCTGGGCCTCCGGTCGGATTGAGCTGCCACAGCTCTTTACAACGATTTAGGGAGCCATTTGTTTCTCAAGGAGCTGTTTACACAATGGCCACCTACCACACAGGGGACACAGGCAAAGGGACAGGAGAGGGAGTCATTTGAAATATAAATCACAACCGTGCCGTGGTTTTTTATCGGCAACAGCTCTACCTTTTTTGTTTTCGACTTTCCGGCCCTTTTTGCATTTCCTTATCGCGGGATGAGGCTGATAAGAACAAACAAGCCGTGGTTTTGTCACCAGCTGCCAATGTATGTAACTACGAGAAAGGAGAGAAAAGAAACACTTATCTTGGCTATGTATGTGTGTGCTCGTGTGCATGTGTGTGCATGTTGAAGAGGGGAGGTGATAAAAGAGAATATTCCTCAAGGAGGATCAATAGTTGTTATTCAGACCTGCATGGGTCTCTCCATAGGAAGCACTGACACTGTCCTAAGAGTCTGCCGGCTGTATTGATTTTAATTTATTTTTAACTTAGTGATGGATATGGGACATGTCATGAGAGAGAGGCATTGGTCAAATAATTACCAACATCTATTCATTAATTGGAAGGCAAAAGAGATAGAACACTCAATATTCATTAAGGCCTGCAAAGACTTTGCAAATGTGCTGTCTGACACAAGGATGTCAGAGAAATATGTCGATCACCTAATCACGCAATGCAAATTTGTCCCCGTGTACCAAAGTGGACACAACACACAAGGATCTCTAACCTTTAAGTACTTACTTACTTTTCCTCTGATTGTGTGAAAAAAAAAATAGAAACTTATAAACCGATTGCAGACGGCGTCATCCATCCTTGTTTTATTCCCGTGTCTCTGCAGTTGTTCATGAAGAACTAAAGACATTAAAAATGCAACTGAATATTGATACTAAAACACACAGACTGGAAAAAATAATCACTATATTTCATGATTCCGCATCCACTGTGAAAATCTATCACATTTAAACAATACCTCACCACACTGCAACACTATTAAAAAGCTTTTTTTTTTCTCTTTTTCTTATGGATGAACAGAGTCAAATATTGACACGTGTCTTGTGTCTATTGAAGCGGTTTGGTCAATAGGTACCAAAAGCAGCAGCTGGCAGTAAACGGATGCTTAAATGCACAGGAGAGGAGGATGTTTTCTGAAAAGCTTAGGAATCATATCGTTTGTTGATTCTGTTAAAACTGTACGAGAGAAGTAAATCTAATTAACAGAGAGTATAAAAAGTGATCAGATGAAAAGGTGAAAGTTTCTCTCTCTCTTCCTCTCTCTCTCTCTCTCTCTCCCTCCACAAGAATATGAATCAGACTATTCAGCAGATGGAAGGTGCGGCTGTTGTTGCTCTAACAGAATCAGCAGTCTTGTCATACATATGCTGCATAAATATATTATCAAAAACCCTTGTACCCTGCAATAATTCGCTTGATTGGCTCAGCGAGTGTCGAGCTCCTTTGGTGTGCATCAAGTCAAACTGACCAGAGTGGCCTATGGGTTCTTGCAGACAGGTACCCGTGGTTATTGAGTACAATCACAACACTAATTATCCTGCATGCAAGCTACTGCAGAGCTTTGCCCTTTGAGAGAAGCAATCAAACAGCTGACGAAAGGCTGAATAAACACGCTGCACTGAATGTGCTGGGTGTAGCATGTGTGTGTGTGTGTGTGTGTCTGTGTGTGTGCATCAACTCTGGTAAAGCTGGCGTGATTTGTTAGGCACCCTTTAGCAGAGAAAACTTTGTGAACAAATACAGGATAGCGTCCTCCTTCCGGGGTTAGTGAAGTTCTTCTCCACTTTATGTTTTCTTTCCTCTCATCTAAATCCCAAAGCAAAGTAAAGAGGCTGTGCATCTGCGCGGAAAAAGCAAATCAATGACCTCCATGAGCTCTTATCTCGTCCTGTGTTGCATCATATGCAATGTTGCACCCTCCTTTTCCCACCCCGAGCTAGACCAAGGTCATGGTTAAGTTATGATTACAGTATGATGCACTTGGTGAAGACACGCAATAAAAAGGTCTCTGCTGAACCATAAAACTGTCAAAATACATCACAAAAGTGTCAGATGCACCGCACACAACAACAAAAAGAAGACTCACTCTCCCTGCCGCTCTCCTCTTTGAGCAATCATCACTTGCTCAACTTGACACAGGCTGAATATTGCACTAAATGAAAATGTGTTGGAGGACGAAAAAAAAAAAAAAGACGACTGCCATGAACAGTAATGATCAATTATTTTGCCTCCGACTGGTGTTTCTTGAAAGTCTCTCTCTCCTCAGAGCAATACAGTAGGATACCTATACTCACTATACTAAGCCACCAAAGAGAATCCATTGATTTAATCCTTGGCTGTTCAACTGCAGCTCTTCTTCATCTGAGCGTTAATGCTGCAATCATCCGCCAAACTGAGGAAAGTCAGGCTCTGTCTGCAGACTGAGGATAACAACTGTTTTCCAGTGAAGCATACGCACTGTGAAGTAAATGTATACCCATTGACTCTCTGTGAGGCCTCGGTGGTTGTCACAAAGAGTGAGAATAAAGCAGACACAAATTGGAAGGAAAATGTAAGAAAACATGACGTAACGTGATCTTCTGTAGAAATAAGGTGTCTCTCGCTGCTATTTATTAAATGCAGCCACAAAAGGTCTCTCTCTGCACTTTGAATTCTAACATAGCTCACAGCAAATGTGCCATTAGACTTCGCCGGCACCTGCCATGCTCTCATTTCAAGGTGATTAAGATACTTATCAAATTTATTTTGCTGGAAAAACATCAGTGAGAGGAATGTGATTTTTTTTTTCTCCAAAGGTCCCTACAGAGACCAAATTTTGACACATTTCCACACTCAGTTTGAAAGCACCATTTGAAGATGACGGTAAATCACACTACACCACAGGGGCCATGAAGCAAACTGCACTTTGGTCCAATTTCTAAGCCCAGCTCCACTCCCCCACCAACCCATCCTCCCCACACCTCCGTCCACTAGCCCAATGGAGGGAGGCAGCCTAAATGCACCATCAGCAATGAGGTTTGGCTGAGCCGCTACAAGGGTATTATGTTCCAAATTCTCTCCCGCTGGAGTGAAGAGAGGCTCGCCCATCTCCTCTTTTTAACCCATTCTAAAAAAAAAAAAGGACTCTTTCTGTACCCTCCATCCATCCCGTTCTCGTCGTCCCTTTCTCCATCCCCACAATTCAATGTTTAAACAATCAGGTGCCCGAGAAGTAGCGTCTGAAATTTGGGGGGGCCTTAGGAAAGGCCTTGTAACAGCGGTCCGGTGGGAGATAGAAAGGGGGAAAAAAACAAGAGAGTGATAAAGGGAGGGTGAGAGGACGGGAATTGGAGAGAGAGAGAGAAAGAGAGAGGAAAAAGGAGAGAGCTGCTGGGGCAGGTGCAAGCCGTCCGCATACAAGGTGGCGATTAGGGGAAAGTGGCCCTGTGTGAGGCAAGAGGAACATCTGTGCCTATTACCGCAGCGCACAAAAGACTAGGAAGGGGCGGGGAGGGGGTTTGCAGGGGAAAAGACCACGGTCTCCAACATGAGCAGGGCCTCACCAGACACCACAGGCTGAATTGCATGGCCCAATTTGAGGCTTTCAGCGCTGCTCGTCATTAGCATTTGAAAAAGCGACGCAGGAGCTCGCTCAGTGAGTAACTCATGGGTCGGAGCAAGAGAGTGACTTAAGAGCCTGGAGGAGGCGGAGGCCCCCGCCTCCTACCCAACCTACCCACCCACCCATCCCCTATAGCCCCTTGCCTTAACCACCTTTCAGTCAGGGTTCTTGTTGAATGGAACATGTTGTGGAGTCATATCTACATTATTGCTTCTTAAGATTATGGATGATTGTACAAGAGTTCAGGGAAAAAAGAGAGAAGTGAACACACTATGGTAGAGAAGCCATTTCCTTTTCGATATAACTGGCGCTCTTTAAATATTTTCAAGAAATTACATTCTCTGAGAAACTGTTACATTCAGCCGAGGCTTTTGAGACTTACTCGACGCTCAGATCATATGCTTTTCCAAGTGACTGTCACAAGTGCACACTCTCAGCATCTAGCCAGGAATGAACTGGCTCCGTGGAGAGGAGCGCAAAGCCTGTGATGCATGCATCCATACGCATGGTTGCATACCATATCTCAGCATGCCAAATGAATGTTCAATTTGACTCAAACATTTTGAATAACTGCATTTCAAAGTGTGTCAACCTGGTTCAAAAACACAGCTAATGGATGGCAAAAGCATGAAAAATAAAACACTCATTCTGGTGAGCGTGGTGCATCAAACTTGTATACTGGATTGCACTCTTTTTCGGGATTGAGAACACTTGGGAGGGAGATGTATTACTTATTTAAATGCCACAAGGCATATATCTGTTTGTTTAAATATTCCAATTTATTTCAAGACAGTAAGTGCCCTGCTGGAGTGAATTATGGATGATAAATCAAGACGCTGAGTTATTAGTTATGACAACATAAGGCTCTGTCTTAGTCAATATGTCTCTCTATGACACTGGTATCATTTAATGGGAATGTGTTAAACTGGCAAGCTGATGAGCCATCCTGATTTGGGGAAGACAACTTTACACCTAATCTAAAGACAACATAATCCACAGGGCAATATGATGAGGAACACGCAAGCTTGGCGTCAGAGGCCTGAGAAAACAGTGGAACAAATGTCTGCTGTCAACTGATTTAACGGATTGATTTCGCAGCAAAGCAAAAGAGAAAAATTCATTACGGTAGGATTTACCGTTAACTATGACCACTGTGATTTCATTTGCCACGAGGAAGGTCGTATCAGAGGCATGCTCAATGTGTTCGGCGGCAGCAGAGACGTACAGGTGGACTTCAGGATTCCCCCTCCTGTGTCAACAAAGTTCTTTTGAAAAATTACCTTCCTTTTTTGCCACAAGGCCGGTGCCCCGCTCTCTCTCTGTGGGACTCATCTGTGAGAACAAACATGATGCCTCTTACAGCCCAGAGCTACACCGCCTCTATTGAAAGAAGAAGAGAAAAAAAAGAGGAGCTCAGTATTTTTTTTTTTTTTACCTTTAACATTTTTTAACTGTTAATTAAATTAATCTAGCCTTAGGTTTCAAATTAAGTGCCTAAACATTAGTTTGTGTAGGCACATATGCTATAATTGACTATTTATAACACTTCATTTAACAGACCTGAGATTCAGGCCAAAAGTGTAGAGTCCAGTCAACTCTAAAACTGCATTGGAGATTTTCTATACGTTTAGACTTTTCATTAATACTAATTCCGGGGTTAATTTGTTAGACTGATAAGTGAACTGTGAAGTGTTTCACGCTGATCCAAGTTGTAGGAGTTCATCAACTGAGACACTATCAATGTCTATGGGACTCCAGGAACACAGTGGTGTCCATAATGACTTTGCTGCTCTGCAGTGATAGCGCTGTGCGAACAGTGGTTCTGTATGTAAATCACAGAACAGTGCTAATATGGAGTAGCTGCAAAAAGATAAAAATTCAGAATACTGCATGATTACCCCCAATTGTAACATTTTAAGTCATTTCACTATCACAAATGGATTCCAGATGGGAAGACAATAGGTCAGAGTCGGTGGGAAATCAGCAGGAAGGCCTGACCCTTTTTCTTTTACATAAGTATGTTCTCTTGATCTTGAGCTAGATGTGTAAAGACATAACAATACATTATGCATGTTAGAGAAGTAATTTGGTCCTATCTGATGAAATTCTGCATTAGTGAACATTAAAGCAGGTAGGTTCAAAGGCAGGTCTTCACGCAACTATGACCACGCATGCTGAAACACAGGGATCAACAAGGAGGCACGAGCTCCCTGCTACATTCCGTTTTGCGGTTCTAATCATTAAACTGTTTGTGTTGTGAGACCACGAGGTGACAATGGTGAAACATTAAAGCGGGTTTTGAACTGAATATTAAAAGCCTTCCATCTCATCATTTGAGTAACTGCTTTCAAAGGGTTTCAGGATTTCAGGGCACATAAATGTTTGATATGCTGCTGGAGTGATGCATGATGGGCCACATTCTGCTTGAGAAGCACGCTCTCTGAAGGTCATCAGATCTAATTGTCGGATGGACCAAGTCTTGATTGCTACAACAAATCCCTAAAGTTCATATGAAGGCTGATATCAGTGTGTGTTTTCAGCATATTTTCATGTTTACAGGAAATAAAGGGAAAAGAGAGGGCATTTAGGTCAAGCACCGTAAGAAAAGCCAATAGAACTCAAACATGCCACCATGTATAACACACACTGTGTCTACTGTACTGTACGTACACTGATGTGTCTGCACTTGAAGAAGGATAATAGTTATTTGCATCCTTGCAAACAGTGATCAATGCATGCTAGCAGTGCTCTAACCTCTCCATCAGTGCAGCAAAGCAGGCACTGGCTCAATTCTTCCCCAACATATGATGTAAATGCTCTGTGGTGCACATTTAATGTGATGTCATTGTACTATTGACATCCAGGAATGGACCGGCGGGCTGAGGCTGATTTGTTTAATATCTAGTTGAGAGAATTCTATTGACTTTCCTTTTTTCCTCATCTGCTCACAAGATGAAAACATATCTTCCTACCCAGAAGCTCTGACCTAATATGCCTTTCTAATGTTTTTCAGAAGGACATGCTATATTGCGCGTGTGTGTGTGTGTGTGGTTGTGTCCACCGTGACTGTGTGTGTATGTGTATGTGTGTGTGTTTAGCTCCATTCAGGACTTATATCGATATAAGCCAGGCTTAATCCTTTCACTCTGATGGCTTCAATGACAGCGGCACACCATCAGATAAGAGGTCATTGAACTGCAGCAGCCACCTCTTCATTCAGAATAAATGGGGTGCACCAAGAGTGCACCTTACTATGTGCCACATTGCTCTAGTCATAATGAAAATGTAATGCATTTTAGGTTCCAGCTGCCATCACTACTGCACCAGACAGAAGTGATACCGCTGATATTACTCTTATAACTTACCAAATTTGTTCCTAGAAATGATGCACATACAAAAGAGAAATTTCACCATTTGGAATGTATGAACTTACTCTCCAGGTGTCTTTTTCCCTTCTGTTTTTGAAAAATTCAATTCGACCTATTTGTGAGTCTCTTGGTCCAATCTTTGCTTCATCATGAGTGCACAATTTCTATTGCGCTGGTTTGCTTTGTTTTTCTTGCGGCTGTGCGGGTACATGACTGTTGTTTGGATTTTCAGGCTGAAATTGAAAAACCAGGCGCACCCTCTAAATATTCCAAATGTCCGTCAACCTTGCAGCCAATATGAGGCAGGCATCCATCAAAGCCCATGTCAGACTAATGCTCATTCCTGTATCTTGGCACAGCATGACCATATGGACGTGTAGATGTTTCCTTAAGCTTGGCTTACCAGTCAGGTTGAAAGGAGTGAATAGTACAGGGAGAGAATTCACTCTAAAAAAAACATCTAATATCCATGCCGCTGTTGTGTTGTTGTTGTTTTTTTGTTTTTTTTTTGCTCTGTCTGTCTCCAATCCCACTGAGGGACATGAAAACCAAAGACCACAGACGACCTTGATTGAGGCACAGCTGAAACATGCTAATGCCCTGATTTTGTTTTCATTGGGAGGGCTCCCTGGCTGTGGCATATCATTTGATTTTTGCATGCATCGAATCGCTCCATGTGAACTGTCACAACATGTGTTTCTTTCTGCCGACGCCTCAACGAGCACCTCTCTTTGAGCAATCGTCTGGGGACCGTGCTGGATGTTTATTTTGGCAGAAATCCCATCATGCGTTCATGCCCATTTCCTTTGGTCCGAGCAGTGGCCCTGCATGTCATCGTAAACTAGACTGAAAATAGAAATGTGCGCATAACGGGGGCCTGAGCCATGCACAAACAGGGAGATTTGAAGATCCCCACAAGCTTTTAAAGTGCTACAGCAATTTGCAGTAAACTAATTATAATCCAATTTTCTAATCTCTTGTTCTCATTGCTATTTTCTACCTCTCTCTTCAGTTCTCTGCAGTCTTGATAGTTTAAGACCTGGCCCATTAAAACAACCAGCGCTTTTAATGACAGCATGTTAACGCAGCACAAAAAGAACATTCTCCTTTGCCTTTTCTTCATTTAAATTCAATTATCACCGAGAACAGTTAGACAGCAAGGGAATAATAATAATGAGGGGTGTGCACGGGATGAAGGTGTGCAATGGCCGCGCGGTGACATCTTTTGTTCTGCTTTCGGATTGGCAAGATAATGGCGAGGGCTGCCGCGAGGGGGGCCAGGAAAAGTGGAGCTCACCACACAGGTTATCTTTCATGCTGTACAGGATAATCACGGAGTGGTGAAAGCTGGGGAGCAGCAGAGACATATCTTCTTGGAGATCAAGGTCAAAACAACTCAAAGGAAGGTGGAAATTCAGTTTCAAAAACACTCACAGCTGCCTGAAATATATTGATCTAGCTCCTCTTCCCTCTACCTCCAAAGTAATTTCTCTGATAGACTCTGGTAGAAATACATTATTTTCTTGTCATAGGCACCACAATGGATCACTGTTAAGAATATACAGCACTTATAGAGACGAAGGTGGTGGTGGTGGTGGTCGGGGGGTGCTAAGAGCATGGTGAGCCATATTTGAAATAACAATTCACAGACTGCTTCCCTTCAGTCCTATAACACTTTGCCCATTCCACAGGCTGAAATTTTCATCAATCACAACAACAGGACCACAAATTAAGAGCATCAAGAGCTGGACATCTGAGAACACCAATAAGCTAAGTGAGCTCAAAAAAATGACAATTTGTCAAGTGTGGAATTGCTATAATCAGGGTTTATGGTATAGATAAATGTTACATGTCCAGTCTGGACTCTAGCTTGCCTTTAAAAATGCATAGATGCATTACACACGCAATCACTCTGCAGAAACTTTACACAGACAGATCAATAACAACGCCACAGCACTGAGACCTCTGAGGCATTGCAGTAAGCTCAGCCACTTATGTATCTGAGCCAAGTGGCCTTTGCAACAAAGGAACAGCAGCTCCCTCTTCTTCCTTTGATTGATGCCCTTGAAAGTTGGCATATATTCCCACAAAAGAGTGTCGAACTATCTGATTGAAGGGCTTGGTTTTAAGCTATCCTAAGTTATCCTTCATTCACAAAGAGTTGGGGATCAAAGTATATGATGAGACTGGCTTTTGATTTTATTTCCTTCAAACTAATTTTCAGCGGCCATGTAAATATTATGATATAATATGTGAGATTTAGTATTAACAGTAAAGACTCCTTAGGCTCATTTATGGTTCCTCAGTGTGTCTCTCCAGCTGACTGACTGCTGGATGTTGCTCAGGCGTCGTCACTCCACAAAGTCCTCCACCTCTCCTCCTTTGTTCTGAGTACAAATCCTTCTTTTATTATCCAGGCAGCAGCAGAAGGTCCTGACCCCACTTCCCTATTTCAGTTTCCTCCGCGTTTGATGCCCGCCTCCCCCCCCTTCTTGGATTATTGTAATACTCTATGCACTTGCTTTGATGTAATAACTGTGTGCAACTTAGTAGTCGGTGTGGAATTTGATAGAGCGATGACCTGACAGATGAGAGAGCACAACAGACAGCTTGTGTCAAATGAATCCATGTTTTGGATTTGTTAGACTTGCATCTGTTTTTTGAAGGGATTTTGTTGAAAGACGGTGCTTTTTGTTCTCCTCCTCCTCTTGTTGTATTCTTGTAACATTTATGACTGAGAAAAATATCTTGCAGTCGCCCTTGATGTTTTTGGACAAAGGACAGAGGTAACTGTACTTTCCACATCGAGCGGAGGGTCGCAAATACCACAAATTATCCACTGCCGCAATTAATAACCTTGAATATATTGAGTTAGAAGCAACCTAGAAGTGAACAATACAAATATCACAGCCCTGTCCACTGCCATGTGTTTAAAGGTATGGATTTAATCATTCAATCAATTTGTCAAAGTCAAAATCAAGAGTACGTGGTGGCACCAGTTTGTATACAGTACCTCTTATTATCTTCTCCCAGTTTAATTTATTGACTGAGGACTTAATTGATTTACTGACACTATTCTCAAAGTCACCTCATCTGAAATGTTCCAGACGATCAACACCACCGCCGTGCATGTGTGGCTTATCCGACTAATTAACCGATGTTAATCAGATGAAGATGAATCTAATCATCTATTTATGAGATAATCCTCCGACAAAAATATAATGTTGATATCAAGCGAAACACAACAAAACATGAATTCTGATGATTCTCTCTTGTCTGTAACACAGGCACGTGATGTCAGCGGTGTAAGATACTCACATCCTGGTGTATGTGAGCGTCAACATGGATACAGTGAAGCCACACATTATTCTCCTCAAGGTTGGAGCTTCTTTTTTTTTTCCTCAATAGTGTGGAAAAAAATAAATTGCTTATGGCCAAAACCCTGACTTCAAACAGCACAGCTGACAACAAAGTCAATAAATGGGTCACATCAGACAATCCCGGGAGCCGACAAGGCCAGGCTATTCTGAGATCAGAACCCCGAACCAAACGCAAGGCATTCTAGGTGACTGAGTTCATGTTAATGAAACTCACCTGCGTCGGGATCTGACAGGGCAGTTCTGCCGAGATTTGGACACATCAATCATTAAGAAGAAGAATGTGGCTTGATGTTGGCTTCACAGTGACCTGCAGGAGATGGTAACAGAAGCATGCACTCTTTTGAGTCTTTTCTCCCTGGCTTCACAAACACACACATGTACACTTCACCTACACACATACACACACACACACACACACACACACACACACATCGACATGCAGTTTTCTTCAGTAGAATAATTGCGTGCCACCCCTAGCTGTCAAGCCATGTCAGTGTCTCGTTAGCGCTGGTATTGGCTCCGTCGTAGCTGGTAGCATCAGGAAAGGTCAGAGTGGCAGCGTCTGCACTGTCACACTGAGCGCAGGCTGGACAGACACAGCAGATTCTGCCCTGTCTGTCTGGCCAGGCCTGATCCAGGGAGGTTTTTTTTTTTTTTTACAGAAACACCTCAGGGAGGAGTGGATCTGTTTGTCAGCTGTAAACGAAATATAACGCAACTGTCATTTTTAATAGGACAATTGCATGGGCTCAAGAGATTCTCAGCTTGTGTAATGGTGCTCAGAAATAATGCCTGTGGTTGTGAATCATCCATTGTAAACCGGTGAAAGAAAAAAATCCATAAGAAATTCACATTCACAATTGTGTAAAATATTGTTGTTGCGCTACAAAAAGTATAATTTTGGTTACACAAAGTAAGAGATATATGGATTCGAAACTGAAAACTGTTTGAATGTCCCCAAACACATGGATCCATATTTATTGAGGTACTATTGATTTAATTCTTTGTTATTTGGCAAACATGCAATTCAAAAGCAAATTACAGATGATATTGGGACCTTATCTTTTTGTAAACTCACATGTAAAAAAAGATAAAATAATTTCATAAATTTTCTGTATGAGTTTTCCCACAGCTTCACAAAAGGTGAGATACAGCCACAAAACCTTTGACTAGGGTTAGGGGTTAGGTGAAAGTGCTATGTTCAAAATGACAAGACGGTTCCTGCGGCCGGTTAATGTCTGTGCTTCCAGTACGGCCTAAAGCCCCAGGAAGTTTATGCAAACAAGGCCAATGACATATGCAAAAGCATGCAAGGTAAATGCTACACCTCCAGTCCAGTAGGTGGCATACTGTAAGAAGAAGTCCAAGGCAAAAACAGTCCAAGGCAAAAACAGTGGGTCACAATTCCCATTGGATATCATCTTCCATGTAAATACTGACAATCCATATGCAGCAAGCTTGACTAATCAGAAAAGTTAATTACTGCAGGCCTCACATCTCTAAGCTCCTGGACCATTGGAAAGTACTATCCTCCAATGAGGGACTTTTTGGGTTCGGAATGCACATAGTTCCTCGAATGTTTCCTCGTTCCTGGGCAAAGCTCCTGCAGTTGAAATGAGGCGATTACATTTGATCATTTAATTGATTCTGTATTTCAGTGCTTTGCCAACCGAGGCAGGACATTGATGTTAATTGAACTGCTGAAGTTTACAGTTTGAAAGTGTCCCTCAAAGACACAGTGCAGCCTTATTGTCTGCAGCCGCTTCACACTGCATGGCTCAGCCTGTCATGCTCCCATTGTCTTGTTTCTCTCTTTTACAGATGTGAGTTTGACTCGCATAAGCAGCCCTGACTGTGTTTGGGCTTTTTTGAAACAGCAGTGATAACAGCATTCAGACTGGGGAGGAGTGGGATGGAGGCTGACAGGTCGTGAGACACAAACAGGAAACCTCGCTGATGCCAAGTCTGCCAAAGCGCTCTGATACCTGTCCAAACTCTGATGAGACTGAGACAAAAAAAAAAAAAAAGCTAGACCCAATTCACTCTGTTGCTCTCCTTTCATTTTTGTGACTGGCACCAGTGTGCTTATCAACTGCAGAACTATTAGCCACATCAAATCAATGTGTTCATTGCTCTCTTGCCTCCATTGCTCTCTTCTCTTTTTTTCCACAGCCCATCCCACCCTCTCTCTCTCTCTCTCTCTCTTGCCCTCCCTCTCTCTCACTCCCTCTTTTTTCCTACCAGACAGGTCAGATATTAGAAACCTGTATTATCAGGTCTTCCCAGGATGCTGGTGGAAAAGTTGATTTGCAACGCCTGATTGAATCTACTTATCCTTCATCCCTTTCCAACCCCCAGCCAGCTGCCCCAGCAGACAGGAGCCCAATGGCCTATCTACAGTGAGGTGCCAAGGAATAAAAATATCTATCTACAGAAATAGGGGGAGGGAAGGTGGGAGAAAGGAGAGAGAGAGGGGTAAACGAAGAGAGGGACGGTGTCGGCCGACGTGTCACAGCTTTGGACAGCTTGGGGGACAGACAGGGGAGGGGGGATAAATGCACTCCTTGCCTCCTTCCCATCCCAACCCTGGCTCCATCCCCTTTGCAAACCTTTATCTACCAACATTATACATCCATTTATCAGTCAGCAAACAAAACATGTCGAGCCCCCCCACCCTGAAACCCACCACTTCACACACCACACACACACACATCAAAAGTAGAGAGGAAGCCTTTCAGACAAAAAGTTAAATTAGTCAAACCCCTGAAAGGAGGCGAACAGAGCAAAGGTCACAGAGGACATTCATTAAATGACTGTAACGTGTGCTAATTAAAGCCAATTTGCGATAAAGGAAAACAGAGAAAGGAAATATTTATCTGTTGACGGGGCTGCCACGGCTGAGTGGTCGTCAGTAGCACAAAGAGAGAGCCATTATGGCTTTATCTTTGTAAATAGAGGGGGGAAAGTGAGTCTTGGCTGCAGACGGAGGGATGAAGAGATGAGAGAGGAGTCGGGGAGCAGAGAGAGAGAGAGAGAGGGGAAGGGAGGAAGGGAGGAAGTGGGAGAGGTGACTGATGAGGAGAGTGCGGAGTTGTGGCTGGTGGGGAAAAAAGAAGGAAGAATACGCAGAGTGGCAGGAGAGGTGGAAAAGGTCCAGAAATGCCGCCTTCATCAGGACGAGATGGCAGGGTGTGTGTGTGTATGTGTGTGTGTGTGTGTGTGGTTGGGGTGGAGAGTTGCTCAATTTGTGAATGCAATTACTGTAGACCTCCCAAGTCTGACTACTGAATCGAATCAACACTGTGGTGGCAACTCAAGTGCCTAATTTCATTCTGTATGCCCTTCATTCATGAGACAAAATGAACAATTAGAGTAATGACTATGGCAGGTGTCCTCACATAAAGAGGTGTCACCAAAAAACTTCTTTGTAAGTGCGACGGCTATGACAAGTGAAACACTGAGCTACAGAGAAGTGACTGGCTCAAAGAGCTGTGTTCTGCTGCAGCGACACGGCCCCAGATCTAAGAGGACAGCTGTCAATGTCTCTGCACACGTCTCTGGGCCAGAAATCTGTGGTTTGGACAGGGCTTAGTGAAGTTTCGTCCTTTGACTTTAATCTCAGACACAGTTGCTCCCTTTTACAAATTCTCCCTGTGCACAGCTCTGAGCTGTTGGCACGGGTGCACCTGCAATTAAAGCCCCCAAAACAAACTCCATTACACCAAGCGTGTCTTCGGGTTTTCCTGCAGACGCTTTCTGACATCCGAGCCAAATGATGTTTGACTTTTAGGCCCTGGAAACTTTTAATGGAGTTCATTCTGCAATCAACCTGGCCGGGGGGAGCCGAGTGAACTCTGACTTTGTCGTATTGATCTCACCCAATTTGTTTACTGGCTGAGGTCACCAAAATCCCCTCTGCAGCCTGTAAAGGGGTCAATAATGTCAATACAGTAAATTAGGTAATTCTGCTGTAAAACATCCCAGGATGGTCAATTTCCATTTTAGTAAACTTTATATGCGTGACACACAATTACGTCCACACGTCAACATGTCAAGTTGTCGCACATTTCCACCGGACAGAGAGAGATTGAATCTGGAGCAGGCGGCAGGATGTATATCTAAAGGGGCGGATCTATGAGTAAACAAATCACCTTTTGTCAAGTCCAATGATAAATCACTGCTCTATAGAAGATGGAGGATTAGTGGCATTTAACCCTTTACTACCATGCCTCTAAAGACACACGGGTCAATAGGACACTCTATATGGTGTTGCTGAGCAGAAACAGTGGATATTTCTGCTCTTTGATAAAATCAGCTTAATTATCTCAAATGACTTCATTTAATCAAACATTTGTTTAACCCCTGTGTTTTCTTGACCCTGATTTATTTCCTCATTGCTAAGGATCTGACAGATATTTATAGAATTTATTACATTTTTTTTTACAGTCACCTATAGTGACCATACCCATGAGTACTACAGGGTGAATTAGAAAAACAGAGAGGAGGAATTCCCTCAAGACTTCATCTTATTGATATTATTCAAGTATTTCACCACGTTTTACGAAGAAGATCTGTAAGAACCCATAGAGAACTGTTTCACTTTCTGTACTGGACTTCTAAAACATTTCAAAAACAATCTTTATGACTAATTCATATACAATTAATCCAACGATTCATCAAAGCTTATTGCATTTACATATGTTTGATGAAGAGCCACTCAAAATTTAGTTATGCTTAAAACTAGGATAATGTGTTATTGAGGAGCCAACATTAAAGTATCGGTGGCCAAGATGTCCTCACTTTTAGTTTCTTATATATCATGGATGTCCATAATTAAACTCAATAACTTAATTCCAAAGCCAGAGGACAATGTCCTGTAACAGGTTCATTTCTACTTCCTATGAGAAGTAACCTCAACTTCATATGTAAAATTACTGGAGTGTCCCTAATTAAAGAGAAAGTATAACTCATGTTGGCTGTAGGCTGCACTGACAATACAGTACATTGTGACTGTGAGCACCTACTGTACAGTCAACCATCAACACTGCATGTGCCTGCAATCACTTATTTCTTTTCCTAGGCTCCAAATCCTGGGTTTTACTGCTGGAACGAGAGAAATGATTGAACCATCAATCCTGGACTCTGGGGTCATTTTCAATACATAATTTGTGTTTAACAGCCATTTATAGAGTCAGGAATAAGGAGAAGCACCAATGGCAAATACTGGCAAACACTCACTCCAGGGAACACATAATGTAGGCAGCAGAGGACTAACAAAAAGGAAAGTGTAATAAAAAATGAAAACACACCAAAGAGAAATATTACTTTAAGTGCTCCAGTTGAATTTACATGAAACTTGCAGCAAGTATTAATGATAATCCAGTAGCAGACATTAACTCTCTTCACTTTTTTGAAATATAAGACTACTTATCTGTAGATAAGACTTTCTGTAGGTGAGTGAATCATGGCACCATCCCCGCGATACAGAGACTACTGCAGATGGCTCAGTATTACATCTGTGCTATTTCTTTGCCTCTTTGCAAGATAGCTCTACAACTGAGATAAAAAGAAATGAAAAAAAGTGCCACAATAGGGTGAAAGCACTGTCCATTACATTTTGTGGACACAAAGGCTTGAGCCAGTGGTGAATATTGGAAAAGCTAACAGTAGAGGGCTTGTATAATCACTGGGAACAGTTTGGGTGGGGGGTTGAGGGGGGGGGGGGGTGAACAGGAGCATCAAGATCCTGTAAAGCACTCCAGACAGACACACATCACACCCGGCCTTCTGAGATGGGAGTCCTGGGTAGGGGCTATTGCTTGATACCACAGGGGAAATAAACTGCCTAAAATAGGCATGAGGGCAGGAAATGGATTTTATTGGAGAACTAATCAAGGGGGCCGTTTTAGTGGGGCACAATTTAGATTTTGATTGGATTCCTACTGACATCGGGGTTATCAATGCGTCTCATACTGGGAGGTGTAATTTGATCTTTGATGTCCACACAGTGGTCTTGATGTATGTCCTGCTGCATGGGCAATGACTGCTGTGCATGTTTGTTGCAGCAGCATGTGTGTGTGTGTGTGGGTGGGTGGGTGGATGCCAGTGTGTATGGAGTTTAAATGTGGGGAGATATCAAGCAGGGGGCCACAGATTAGTACTGTGGTTACTGTGACTCAAGCCACTGTCTGAAGTGCCCCTTAAGACCCGAGCAAGTAAATAGTTCATGACATTTGTAATTATAATTAAAAGAATCAAAAACTCAACAAGTCTAGCCACAAGTTATGACTGTCAGTGAGTTTAAAACCTATATTTATAAGACACTTACATGTCACCTTTAAAAAGTAGTAGTAGCCTACTAGTATTTATCCAAAGTAGGGTTAAACTTATTGTAACTTGCACTGTAAAGTTAATGGAACACTTCTGACCCTGCAAACTTTTGAGGAACATACTTTGTTCATGCCATCTGATGCGTAAGGTGATTTCTCATGTAGCTACCTGTACATCCTAAAAACCAAACAAAAATAAAAGGCAGAAAATAACCTTCAAAAATCTGTTTTGCATTGTTTTGAATGTAAACATAACTTTTGGTTGTGAAACGTAGCCAACATTAGCATTAACAGCTGTTCATTGACCTGCCTTCCCAAGAGATTCAGCCGTCTTTGCACCTATACAAGACCAACACTTACACCAGGTCTTCTGAGCAGCACCACTTCTTCAGGGCTGCGTGTACACTACAGTATGGTGACTTGCAACTGGAAAGTAATGAGACGCAGGCAGCTAGCCAGTTAGCATGTTAAGGGTACTATATGATCAAGGCAAGGCAGCTTTATTTGTAGCTATAGCACATTTCATACACGAGAGCAGACGTAATTGATTCTGATCTCACAATGTTCCCCCAGACGGATTAGTAAACAGCTGCTAATGCAAATGTTGGCCATGTAGTGATAGAACAATAGTTTCTTTAAGGTTTGGTCATAAACAGGCTTAGGTAATGCTGCCAGTGTGGGTTAAAGAAGAGTCAAGAGGCCTTAGTCACTGTAGCTATGGCTAAGCACACGTGGTTAAGGTTAGGAATTGATTAAAACCTGCACTGACTCTCAGTTGAAAACAGGAGACAAAGAGCACATTAAAGTCTGATAATATGTAGACCCATCAATCCACCCAGACCTTGTCCCTGCACAGACATTGCAGCTCTATAATGTTACCTCACTTCCTCCTTTGCTCCTGATATAATTACTGTGGCTGCTTCAGGGCTTTGTCCATTGACAAAGGATTTTTTGGGGCCACTTGCTGAGACAACTGTCCTTTTCCTTTTTGAGGAGTTTAGATCAGATAATCAGATTGTCCAACTAATTTTATAACCCTCTGGAAAAATGAACCCATGCTTCTACTCCCTGACTTGTACAAAAGTACAGCAGTGATAAGAAATTGTCAAGTTTTAATAGACTCAGGGTGACATGTTTACAGTTCAACAGATTCACTTTGCTTTCCGTTATAATTACATTAGAAAAATCTGACATATTTGTTGCCATTTATCCACTCTGACTTTAAAACAGAACAGAAAACAGCAGGAAGCTGCTTGATCTAGTTATCAATAATGAATCACATTAATTGTTGCATACATACATAAACCATGTGCTGCGTACCAATTAGGAATTAATAATTGCAGTCTTCATCAGTTCAGTGTAGACTATTTGCACCATCACTCAATGATGAATGTAATAAAAAGAATAAACATTTTAGCCTTTAAAAAAATTTACATAGAAAATGTTTTGCCAATAAATTATACAACAGATATTTGAAACAAGCAGTCTTTCTCAGAGCCTTTTTTTATTCATGGAGCGACAATATCTGTCAATTTCTCCCTAGCTGCTCAGTATGTCTTTTATTTATTCATTATAACAGTTTGTTCTTTAACACCAAAAAAAAAAATGTATATCTTGCATAACGATAAACACAGCAGCAATAAAAGAGTAACAATAGAATGGCAGCTATACAGTAGATGCAGGTAGGAGTTGATGGACCTTAATTTATGAACTTACATTATTTGCTACTTCATTTGTACCCTAGTTGCTTTGTTTGTTCTGGATGGGCAACTAGACAGTTTTCGCTTGTTCATGTTTGCCCCTTTTCTGCATACATTTTTTAACGATTGTTTTGGTCACTAAGATACGTAGGTACAGTGACTGATGCTGCAGCAGATCTGATCCACTTTCATTATGGATCAATAGCAAAGAAAATGTGTCTCTACTGTAAAAGTTTATTTTGGAGTTGCTCTGCCTTCTAGTGGTCAATAATCACTCTATGCTGCTATAGAAATTCATTGTATTTTTGGTCACTGACAATAATCTAAGCTACATCAGCAGTGCTGCTCTAGCATTATCATGGATCAATATTACAGCCAAAAATGAGACCAGCTTGGCAGTTACAGACAATAATTAAGAACAGAATAAGCAATGAACTGGCAGTTAGCAAACAATGTAAATGCACATCTGTGAACACTGTGTACTGAATTTACTTTTATTTGAATACTGGCTTCTACCCTTCAGCTGTCTGTTCTGCCCAAACCATCAAGTGTCATGAAAATAGTTTTTATTGAATTCGACATCTGGTGTGCTGACTAGCAATATCTGAACCCAATTTACCTTGTAATAATGTTGGCTAGCAAACAACATTCAGTTAAGGTTCTGCCCAGAGGTGAACTTGACTGCACTGTCAGTGGAGGATCTGTTCAAACGGGGTGTGCTAAATCCAGTCTGTGACATATGTCTGTCATATCAATGGCGTCCAATCGCTATAAGGTTGAAGAAATCACTGAAATACTTCTAAATGATCATATGCTACATATTTAGGAACCTCTCCTGTTTTGCAATTTCCTTTACTGTTGCCATTTTTCTCATAAGTTTTGACATTGAAAAATACTTATAATTTCCTGTTATGCTGAGATGAAGAGCAGAGGCCTTTTTTAACATGCAACACTCTAATCCCATTTAAGTTGCAGCCAACACAGACCCGTGCCAAAATATCATCAAAACCAGACGGCTTTGATGCCCCGGCCAAGACTTTAAAGACAGAGGAATGTGGTAGTGGGGGCGAGTGCCAGGTGTATACCACAGTGTAATTAGGCCTGAATCGAATTATAAAGCAGCACATAAAATATAATGTCGCTTATTAGCAACATATTTTAAGTGTGTTAGTTTTACAAAGATTGGAGACACTTGAGGAATGATACAGAGAAACCACATCAACTAACAAAAGTACAGCGGGTCAAACAGCTCGTCTGCATGTAAAAGGCACGGCACTTGAGCGATCCAAATGAGCGAGAAACACATGTTCCATGAAAGGTGTCAACAATTCAGACCAAGCTCTACTGGATGATGACGAGATGATTTTTGAAAGGAAGAGAGAGACAGACAAAGCAGGCGCAGCGTCTTCAAAAGCACACACTGACCCACACTGATTTTCATGCCTTGACAGCTCATTCAGTGTCCGCACATTTCCATAGAACTATTTTCACATGTAGGGTATTTTGTGAGATTAAAAGCACTTCAACGCAACATGGGATGTTTGCATGTGAATGGGAGCCATACAGGGAATGTCACATCACTTATCTTTTGTATAAAACTGCGGTGTTCTCCTTGTCAGCCGCAAATAAGCCCATTGTATCCTGCTGATAAAAGGCAATCAAACAAAGTATATAATCGTGAAGTCAAGCATTAATTGCCTGTATAACTACCACCTAATGCTGAAATAATTAAGAATGTCTCTTACTGGGGACTGGCAATGCAATTATCACCTTGATGACTGTGCCATACAAAGACATTCAGAGGAGGGAGACAGAAAACGAGAGAAGCAAATAACTAAAATGATGGGGATAATACAATTACAACATGGCTGAGAGGGGAAGGAAACAAAGGGGAGACAGCCTCGAGGCTTTTTCCAACAGGGTTGCCATGTCTACACACTTCATTTGCATCCTTATAATGTTGCACAATTATACTAGATAAGCAAAGACTGCAGAGAGTTTGTGCATCCCTTACATAACCATTTTAGTGTTTTTTATCTCCTACAGTATCTTTATCATCTCCAAATAAATCTGCCACTTGACTTGTGTGGTCAACTTCCTGTATTCAGCCACCAAGTTAATTCAAAGTTGCCTCCAATAAACATTCGGAGTGAGCAGGTGTCGAGCACCGCCTCACTTCATCACATCATCACATCAGTCTGATTCACTACATATCAATGACGGACCAATGTGCCCGAAGCTCTGACGTAATATCCATTGCAGTAGGTGCCATTTTTTAAACCACACATACAACAAATTACAGGTTGTAATGCAGTATGTGATATATACAATAGTGGACAAAGTCATCATCCATAGGAAAAAGGGGCGAATGTTCAATTCCTCATTTTGCATTATTAAAGGTGCAGATCAAATGAAATATTCAACAGATGATATGCTGCTTTAATATTCATAGAAATGAACTTTATATTAGAGAACACATTTTTATGGGAAGTAGACTGGAGGCCACTGATTAAATTTCATTGTTTGATCACTATTCAGGGACATTATGGGGTATTCCAAGGACCAGCCAGTGGCCCTCTTTAGCAAACATTTAGGGGCAGTCTCTGAGGCCATGCCACTTTGGCAGGGCACATCACAAGTTTACAACACTTTGTGTTTCAGGAATGGAAAACTCTGGCTTTTTTATGCAGCGCCTGAAACGTTTCTGCATGAATAAAAACGGGAGGTGAGCGGGAAATACGTAAGTCATAGCATGTCTCAAAAAGCAGGAATACATATTCATGTATTTACTGGCACAGATATTACCTACGGCAATCATGATTCAGTAAATATGAATAAATCAGATAGGTCCCCGTAGTGCAGTATCCGTACTCTTATATGCTACAGTGGCTCTTGTTGTTTTGTTTTATTTTGTTTTGTTTTGTTTGTTTTGTTTACATAAGAGTATTAAAGAGTTAATTAAGTGTAAAGTAAAAAAACAAACACAAGCTCCATTGCAGAACTATCAGGAGGGAACCCTCAGATGCTGATCTATTTCAGACTTGGATGAGACGTAGGCTGGCTGCTGGATGAGAAAAGATCATTTATCCCATCTCCATCTCAATACACACACACACACACACACACACACACACACTCTTAGCCTCTGGTCAGAGAGATCAAGAGAGGGGGATCGGGGTCCCTGCTGCGACTCTTAACAAGATGGCATTCTCTAAGGTCATAGAGTTCGTGTCTACTTTTAAGGGACGTGAAACTCTACTCATGGTTCTCTAACAGTTATGTAATTGGATTAGGCCTCAAAGAGAGGCACCTTTTTCATCCTCAGCTTTTGTCCATTCGCCACAGCGCTGAATGGAGCTTAGAGGGCTCCAGACATTGAAGAGGACAAGCGATGGATTAGGTGAGGCATCCTGACCAATTAAGACGAGGCCAGGTGTCGCACCGATAGCGGGAGAAAATTGAGACCTCGACTGACATGTGTCTAATTGCCCACTCACTGCCCTGCAACCACTCATTTGTCTGTCCACCACACACTGTTTTCCTCTCTCCCGTGCCTTTTCTTTCTCGTCCTCTCCTCCTGTGCGAAGGTAACCCGAGCTGCCTTCCCTTGACCCCTCTCTTCCGTGGAGAGCTAATCAGACCCACCTGGAGCTCCCCCAGTGCTCTGTTAGCTGCTGGCTCAGCTAGCAACAGCTGATCCGCCGGGGGAATCCCTGGAGGCGAATGCTGCGGGCCCTGGCACCCAGCACACACTGACGCAGGATCAGCCGCGGAGATTTTCCAACTGATGGTTCATTAAACCTGGAGGAGAATAACCACACAGCCACGATAAAGAGTCAGGGTGTGCACCTGGAAAAATAGTCTCTACTTAACTTAAATAGTTTGGTCCCTTCCCCCACACTGGACTGTATATTAAACATGTTTTGTTAGGTAATTAATTACAATTATAAACTGATCAGTAATGGAAACAAAACTGTGGCTTGTGACACTCAGCTTCATGCAGGTGTTGAGCTTCCGACAGCTCACGGTTTGTTCATCCAAAACTTTAGCATTTTCATTCACCCGCTCCACTCTGAGAGAAACTTTTTTATAGAGCGGGCAGCTGTCTCTGTCAAGATCTGATAGGAAGGAACTGTGTGCTACCAGCCCAGTATCACAAGGCACACACAAACAGCAAACACACAATATGTTAGCAAACAGCTAGTGAACATAATGAAGGATTTTAGCGGAACTGACCAAAATGGAGAGGAAATGCTGGTCTTTTATTGGACAAACATTTCCCAGATGCCTCGAAACGCAACTCCACATGAATGATAATGTTGCTCCATAACTGCGTGATGTGCACCTGCTACCAAATTTGCTATATCAATTTAAAATGTGGTTATATTGTGTATTGTGTTTTCAGTATCCATCTTGTACTGTATTTACAGCTTGTTTTCACTGTCACCAAGTGGGAAAAAACAAAACAAAAAAACAGTTATTGCAGTTTTAAATCTTTTATACTGTATGTGTGAAATGTTTGATGTAGAATAATAAACATTCTCCGAAGCATGTGCCAGAATGCCCTGAATATGACATTACCAAAAAAAACACAATCCTACAGTAGATATGGTCTCCATACGGCAAACAGTAAAAATCACCAACACTGTATTGCTTCATTATAAATAAACTGCATTGTACAGAGGTGTGAATAAATCAAAGAGAATGATTCACACATAGTTTATGTGTGCTTTTGTTTTACACAGTTTTTGTTTCTGCACTGCTTCGACAAAGGCGCAGGCTCACTAACATCATAGTCAAATGACTGTCACATGCAAACCACCTCATATTCCATAATACATGTAACACTGATTCCCTTAACTATTTATCAAAAAAGCAATAATAACACCAGCTTTTTTTCATATTATTTGGAGCATTAAATTATTCTAATATAGCCGAAGGCCAACTGAAATGGAAGCGTGAACATGCAGATCCAGTCCATTATGCATTGTTAAACATTGATCTATGGTTTAATATTTGCTTCCCAACAGCAATGACAATGTGTTATTACCTTGACAGAGGGCCATAATGTGCATTGACATGCCGGTGATTATTTAAATAAGCTGCGACAATAAATACGGCTCCACATGATCTGGAATATGAGCCTGAGCAGAGAAAATGTGCAGATACTAGGAGTAAAATCGGAGTTTGGAGCCGTTTGGAGTCAGAGGTCAAATATAACAAATATAAGTGAAGTGTATCAGAAAAGCAGCTCATTGTTGCCCCAGAACAAAGCTTGAGTAAAATGTGACAGGAAGTGAGTGATATGATGATTTAAGATCTTAACGTGTAACAGCAAGCAAAAATTTGATTATCTTTGTTGTCAACATGGAAGTAACTAGCCCTATATGCCTACGGCCTAAGGAGCTGTTGAAACCAGTAAGACTGCTCATACATTGTTTAATCCCCACAGCTGTCCTGCAGTGCATCCTTCTCTTCCTCTGTGTGTGCAGAAGTTTCTTGTAAATAGTTACAGAAAAATACTAAATCAACATCAGATTGTTGCTGGAAGTTTCAAAAGTGGCTGTTTCACTGTAGTGTGTCTTGGAGCAGTTGGCATCCACATCCACAAGGGACGCAGGCATTGCAGTTCAACTACGGATGCAAAATTATTCTTTTGACAGAGACACAATAAGTAGCAAAGCGTCAGCTAAAATCAACATAAAAGCCTCTTGCCAAACACCAACTGTTATGAAAGGCAGTGGAGAGCAAGCATACTGGCATCCACAGCAATTAGAGGAGAAGGGTTAGCGAGGACTCCGCCTGTCCCAGACTCGCACGCCCGCTCCCACACCTGTTTCTGCTCCTGGTCCAAACCAAAGGCAGAGAGAGAGAGAGAGAGAGAGAGAGAGAGAGAGAGAGAGAGAGAACAGTTACTTTGTCGCAGTGCCATCTTAGCCCAGCATCGTCTAATGAGATTAGATGGTTCACTAATGAGCTCTACAGTGAGGAGAGTCAACTGTGAAGTGAAGGTCAGAAATTTCATCGCTCAAATGTGCTGTTGGACTTCAGGAGTCATTAACTAATAACAAACAAATGGTTTAAAGGAACCAGCTATGGTATTTTTGTTTGTCCCTTGAGACTTTCTCTCTCCTCTCTCCGTTTTAATCAGCAGCTAAAGTATGAAAGTAAAAGAAAAAGTCTGAGTTGTTACACTTCATGAATGGAATTGATTTGTGAAGATTTTTGAGGAGTCCGGTTTAATTTCACACGTGTAATGCGTTTTCATAAAGCCACAAATGTACAAAACAATCCAGTTGAAGTTAAAAAGGTATCTGAAAATTAACAATGAACAAGTACTTCATATGTTCTGTAGATTAAGATTGACTCCTTAATGTATGCACATTGTAGTCATTATTTGAGAGGGCATTCAATCTGCTGAGAAAGACTATGAGCTTTTCCAATAACTTCCCATGAGCACTTTTTTTTTGTGTTTACCAGATGCCCCGGTGGTGAGGTAAGCATCAGGGCAGCAGAGGAGCATTTTCGCTGGCACCTTTAATAATGTGCTGACATAAAGTCATACATGTTTAACCAGGTAACAGAGGGCTGTAAAATAATGATCCATATTGGCTTTTAAGACAAGGTATTAATCTCCAGCATCCTTTTGCCCCTTTTCTCTGGCATTTCATTCAGCGAGGGTTAAAACAGATTGACCTCCCTTCAAATAAAATTAATTGTTTTTGGTATTATTTGCCATCAAGAAAAGATGCAATGCTGGTGAAATGTTTACCCATATGTCAGCATTTCCTGCTATTGGCACACAACTGGATGTTTGCATTTTCTTATTCCGGAAGGATTTCTTATTACAAGTAATACCCTGTTAATCAGTGATAAAATGAATTTTGTTTTAGCATTATCAGGAAGATGTAATCAACGTGCAATTTGCTTAAGTGCACAAAACTATCATTTTTGTTAGCACTGCATATTTGCTGAAGAAATATTGCACGCCACAGTGTATTAACACAGAGAGGATGCCATGCATCTTCGCATCAGACCTGAGAGATCTTTGTCACCACTATCTCCTGTAATCTGTTTAACACTGTTTATGTCCATCCAAATTGAAGATGTGGTATGGAATGACTAATGTCAGTCTCATAATTTAGTCATACACTCCGTACCCTATAGGGGCCATCTATGGATGTTCAGTCCATGAGTGCACAGCATGAATAGTGATCCATTCACCCCTCACCTTTAAAAGCCCTGATGGAGAGCCCCATCCAGATGCAACTGCTCTGTCAAGCCCAAACCATCCTTCAGATAAAACAATAAAGATCCTATGTGAACACCTACGTGGGTGCGCGTGTATATATGAGTGTGTGTGTCCAGAGCCAGTTCCCGTGCGAAGATGATCTCACTGACCCACGTGCTGAAGGAGAAAGAAAAAGAGAGCGCTCGAGGTGATGACTTCTCCACTCACTTAGGGAACTTTGACTTATGAGGTGCACTGCATTTAGCCAAGCTAATGCAAGTGACGGCTGTGCCATTAACCTCGGGAAGAGAGGCAGGCCTAGGCAGTATGATGCATTCAGATTGGCAGAGGACAATATTTCACCATGACAGGCATTACCAATGAATAATTAAGTGTTTAATATAATGATCTTGAGAGAGAAAGAGGGAGAGAGACAGAGAAAGAGAGAGAGAGAGAGAAAAGAAAGAAAGACAGAGACAGAGAGAGGAGAAAATGGTAATTCCACAATTCATTGCCCTTAAAACCTATCTGGCATTATTACCCAGCAGCATTGCATGGGGGAGAGGGCTTTTGTTGAAACAAATAGGTTTTTGATGGCTCCGCCAGAGTAGTAACGGTTATTAGGTTTGAGAACTCTTTCATGATGGAAGTGGTATCCTGCCGAGCGGAGATCATGAAATTTTAAGTGGGGAATTTACAGCAGAAAGCCTGCGGGACAGTGAGGCCGTCTGGGCCATGCCTCGGGACACATGTGTTTTGGTGAAGCATAATGCTGGTCTAATGTCACTGCAAATAAATAGTTAACAAGCTGGAGATAGTTGTGCTTGTTAGAACTGCAGCCTGGCTCACAGAACTATCTTCCTTCCTTGGAGTTGGGGTTAAGAAATGAATTGACAAGTCAGTTGGGAGAGATGAAACATATCTTCTCGAAGGCCAAATCTTACTCTAACAAAACCATGTCAAGTAGCAGAGCCTGTGGGAGTTGTGCAATCAATTGCCAGCAACAGAACCCCCCCCAAAACAAGCTTATATATAGTAAAACTAGTCTGGCTCCACTAGGACGGCCAACATGTCAACACAGCACAGATATTGTGCTCATTTGGACAAAATGGAAAAGCTATGAAAGTTGTGTAGTTTTATTATGAGGTCAGAGACCATGTACTTTCATGTCATGAAGATTGACGAGGAATTGCATAACTTTACAGCACATCCCCCGAGCAATACTGAAGTTTTGAGTCTTTCCAACATAACATCCCTCAAATGTGGCTATTTAAAGAAGCTACTTTTAAGTCTGGCTCTCACTAAATAGCCAGTGTTAGCAATGACATGCATTTACTTACCAGCCTCCTCCAGATGTGCAAACACAGATGCAAGAGGTTGTACAGTATTAGTAATGCTACGTCTTCAGCAGGAAACAAGCAGCCACAGTGACTCGCTATTGGAAAGTGACCAGGTGGTGTGGTCCGAGCAGAGCTAGCCAGTTAGCATGCAAACTTTAGCAGGCGAAACGAAGTGACTAGAAAAAGCAGCAAAAACAAGAATTAAGATTGATGCTTCTTTCCATAGTTGATACTGAACTATTAGCATTTCTTCTAGACGTAAATAACTGTTAATGCTGAAATTGTTTATGTAATATTAGCAAAACTTACAAGTAGCTATGAAGAATTTCGACATGGACTGAGTAACACATTTAGTGGATTTACTGTATTTCATTAATGCCTTAACTTCAAGAATTTTCACACTGGGTTCATGGCTGTTAGTAAAACTTAGAAAAACATATTATTTTACAGAAGTTAACCTTTCTATTTAAATTGTTGCCATAATATCCAAATGGGTCACATTCAGTGCTCTGGATGGGAATCTTATATATATATATATATATATATATATATATATATATATATATATATACAGTATATAATTAGAGTTACGTATATAATGTCTTCATCATATGAGCAACTACTGTATTACTATTGTATAGCCCTATTCTACACACAGTATCACCTTATTGGCTTTAAAAATAAGCTTTATTTACGGTTGTAGCTGGGACACAAAAATATACACATTAATGGGCCACTGCATCTCTAGTGCGGCCATGGTCTATTTGCAACATGCACCCATTGACTTCACCATTTTTCCTCTAGCTCTAATGAAAACAGATAATACTGAGTGGTCGACTTTTCAATCAATGTTGTCCTCTAAAATTGAGCCAAGGACTGCTTTCACACATTACCATGATTCAAAGTCCACCCACTCCTTCCAAACACAGACTTACATGTCTCAAAATGCCCAACAGAGAGCTAATTTCACTCCTCACACTGGTGACCTTTGGCATCATATATATGTAGTGCTTGTTGCCTGTATGACAGATTCCCATGCATATTCATACCTACATATGGCCCGTCAGAATGAAGCCTGTCTACTTGCTGGAGACTCTGTGGAGCACATGAGGCAGTTCATTACTGGGTGTTCTCAACTGGGTCCATTCGAACCCCGAGGATTTGCTAGTGTGTGCCTGTGTGTGTGAGGGGCTGATTATGATGGGATCACTTTTGGTTGTTTTGTATGTGTGTAGGAGGGGGGTGTATCCATGTGTGTTTTGTTGTGCAGGATTGTGTTAAAAAAAGGGGGGGGAATAAGTGTGTGTGTGTCTGTGGTGGAAGTGATGGCGGCAGTGGGAAGCAGGCGTGTAAATGGTGGGGGTGGTACATGTCTGCGTTTGTGCATGTGCTTGTGTCTTTGAGCAGTGTGTGGGAGTGTGTTTGTGTGTGTTGTGGCACACGCTCACAGGCTTCTCTTGTTTGTGAGGTGAGAAGAGAGAAAAGTGGAGTCCCTCAGCATGCCTCCACCTCCTCTTGCTCCATCTGCCCATTTCGCTCAGTTCTCCATAAATTAAAAACGCTCTACATCTGCTTTGGGGTACATTGTTAGTTGTGTGCATTCAGTGGTTCCTCTGTTTATGAAAAATTAAACACTTTTCTGCATTTGATTATTCCCCCACTCCCGAAAGCCCCTCTGCAGCAAACAAAACAGAGGCCCAAGCTTCACCCCAACATGCTGAGAAGAAGACCAGGGCTTCCACCTACGGGAAGGAAGAAACATCTCAAGTAAAGTGAAAAAAAAAGAAGAAGTAATTAACATCTGTTCATGGTAATAGTAAGCACATGTGCGAAGCCTGGAATCTGCTTTCACAGCAGTAATCTACCACAGCAAAAACAGTTTCATAAACAGTGGCAACAAAATCAAGTGGTACATGTATTGATATATTTCACCAAGCTCGAAGCAACAGAATGTTTATAATAACTCAATATCCTAAGAATGGAGCGTCTGCAAAACAGCACTCACAAAATGAAAGAACTTGCACCACTATTTCACTTCAACTGTCAATTACACAGTCCCCATGTGCTGCAAAATTCCCAAATGCGCACTTGTTTCCTCCCCTAAATGGATTCACTGACAAAAGGACTGGCCTGATAAAATATGCTTTCCAGGAAGTCAGAGCATCTGTATGCAGGAAGATGTGTAGCAGTAGATGAATAGACATTTTAAGGGACAGTGTAGCTAATTGGGACAAAAGGGACCGCAGGATGCCCCCTCGGAGCAGCCAGCCTTGAGTGGAATAATGAGTGTAATCAGAGGTTGTGGTCACAATGTTGGCCTATACAGAACACCCAGGCCACTGGGGAGGACCTGTGTTTGTCTTTGACATTAACATGCAGGGCTCCGGGGCAGTCATATTTGGCCATGGTTTGGTAACTGTGAGCCTTGTAGCAGAACAGGTGTTGCAGGCCGACGAGGCCATCAATCTCTCACTGGCCTGTCTCTGTAGGATTCAGGGTTAATTATCGTCAAATAAGCCATTAAGGAGAAGGATGGAAGCACAGAGGATGAGGGGATGCTAACCTTGGCAAGAGGGGGACAGCTGGGTGGCTGAGGCAGGTTAAGTTGGCTTTGATTGTGTTGCTAAGGTACTGGCTCTAACTTGGTCATGTTTGCATGGAAATCTAATGTCCAGAAGGGCTACCATTTGCATAAGTTTCAAAAAGTATATTTTTTAGAGTTAAACAGAACAGAAGAAAATCTTTCAAAACCGAACACTATCTCACATGACACAGTGTTATTGCACATGGTGTTTGTAGTAGCTAAGACTAATTAGAAAGTGATGCTATTCAATTTAGCCACCATAATGTTTCAAGCCAGTTAGTCAAAAAGTCGAGTTTACCAAAACCTGTAGCGTCACAAGCCAACCTTTGTTAATGTAGGTATGGCTTTAAATTATGTGTACATAGAAAAATATCTTTAGAAATCATGCGAAAATTTAGCGATTATGTTAATCTAGCATAACCTTAATGCTAGTCAGTAGCATAATATACTTACGTAATTCCTCTGAAATGTAATCGTAAATATGAATCACTCAAATCACTGTTAAATAACATTTCAATCAAATGTCAGGTCAAATGCCGACCACATTCCATATTTAACTTTAGTATTTGCAGGCTAACATTAGTTTTGTCAGTTTCTTCAGTTTATTACCGAACTGTTGAACTGGGTCTAGGTATTAAATAACTACTAATCTCAATGTATCAAGTAGTATGTGTGGTGCAACCACAGTCTGTGGGTGCAACTTGTTTTTAATTTAGTGTTGTATAAATCTGCACTTGAATTCTAGCTCAGTTTGCACTTGTAATGAACCGGCTCCTGGCAGCCTGCAGTACAGATGCTTTTGTGTATGATGACAAACTGCAAAATAATTTGACCGCTATGTTCAGGTTATCAAGAGGGAACACATGTTCAGGTAAAAAGTAATGACTGAAAGCATCAAAGGTGAGAGTCTATGTTAGAATTATATAGATTCATACCTATGTAAAACACTGTCATAAAGTGCACCATTTTATTGCAGTGCACCTTTAGTCTTAACGGTATCCATCTATTGTGGATTACTTCATAATGCATAAATGGAAAATGCCATTAGGGTTTCTTTTCATGCTCTTAACATATTAATTGGCATTGCAGCGAATGTCGGATCATACAGTAAATTGTATCCGGTGAAGTCAGTGACACCTGACCTATTGAAAATTTTACAGTGTGCTTATACCTTCATTTATCTACTCAATGTGCCCATGAATATTTAAGTCTGACAATTAAACCCCAGCTGACCTGCAAGATGGAGCCAGACCAGTGCTGTCAAAGTGAGGCAGCATAATGCGCCCACGCAATCACACTCATCGCAAACCCAAAAAAGCTCCTCCACCCCCCCTAACCCTCCCCTCTACTCTCTCTCCCACGCGCACATGTACACAAATCGCACAGAGGCACACAAGCCCTGTCACAATGTCACACGGTCACAGTGACACGGCCCGTGTATGACAGGCACGTCACATATGTGTCATGTTTATGGGGGCATCAACAGACATGGTTTGTGTTTTGTGTATGTAAATGTTTGGGCAGGGTCAAAGTTAATGCATGTCAGTATCCTGCTTCACCTTGGTTTGGTGATGCAAGGCAGAATGTGCATGGGGGGGGGGGGCAGCGCAATAATAGAACAGTGAACACCTTAATAGTATGTTGCATAAAAACAGCACCATACTGTGTGTTCCAGCTGAGTTGGCTCGCAGCAATAAGTGACACATTTATACATTATTTGTACACTAAGGTGTGAAAAACAAGTGCTTAAAAATGCTTCAGTCACATGTTTAAAGAAGTCATGCACTCTTAAGCTCTGGAGAACAATTTAGCAACTTCGAGCTCAGTGTTTTGGTTTTACAACCAGCAGCTTTATTATTTTAATTCAATCTAACTGCTCTCTCCAGATTTCATTTCTGGCATAACATGCAGTTGTTTTTTTTAGTGGACACTAGCAACCAACTGTACTCTACCTGCCCAGATCCTTACAGCAGACAAAAATAGCTTCTAGCCGGTGAACACAGCGGAGCATTGAGCAGCTAAAGAGCCAGATATTTCCCCCAGGAGTTGGTAGAGACCAACAACAGAGCTAAAAGGAGAGGGAATATTGGAGTTAAATTCACCAGATGGCCATAAACACAGCCTCATATGAATACTAATGCTCTGTATCTGCTGGTAGGCTGGTAACTGTTTGATATTACAAGTTAAATGGTGATAATATGCCAGTATTGTGTTTGTGCTGCAACTTCCCAAAGAAACAATAAGTTATTGCAGTATTAAAAATTAAACATCAAATAGTGACATATTTGATGACATAATATTGACTCTCTTATAATTGACTGGAAAAACTGTTTGCAAAATATCCATCAACCAAAGTGCAGTGCAGTGAAAACTGAAACTGACACATACCAACACTAATAATGTATAGAGTTCAGCGGATGTCTTTCTGATGTCAAACTCTCTGACCTATAGTCTAGACTATATTTAATGTGATCCCACACTAACAGCATGCCACACTCACTGACAGATATCCATATATACAGCCTAAATGCAATAACCATCACATTATGCTCGAGTGATCAGACTGATTTAAGATGTCTCTTTGGGAAGTGCTCGTGTGGCTGTCACCTTATTTTCATCTCCAACCTTGTTTTAATGCATCTGTCCCCTGAATATGGGTTATACAGTGGTCCTGGTTTTTAATGACGTAAATAATGCAGTGATTCCATTGAAATTAAGCAGCCTTATACAAATGTAGGCTTCCTTACTTCCCTTTCCAGTACGAGCCACAGTGTCTATAGGTCAGATTACTTTTTCATATGGTATAAAAAATGAATGAACCAAAGCTTTTTCTATCCCCCTAATCACTTTCTAATATTTTTATCACAGTGGCCATGAGGAAGTAAGGGGAATGACTTCCCATTCTAATCATATTGTACATATACCCTCAGGTTAGACCTTCCATTTTGCATACCAGAGGAAAATGGCACTGAAAGCGAGCCCTGATATACCGAAAGCGTTAAATATATATGTAAAAAGTGCTCCAATGTGCATTCATGCTCCAGCAGTGCATTATGTCAAATCAATCAAAAAAAAAAAATTCAAGACAAGCCAGCAGAAACTTGTTCAAACTTTTTCTAGTCTGTCAACAAGACACTTTTCAAAGTTTCATGGATTGACTGATTCTACCCAGACGTGAAGTCCATTTCCTTAAAGCATCCCCAGCATCAATGATGCAGCAATTTACTACAAAAACATTCTTTCTAAATTGTTTTGCACATTGCTATATCCCTTCTTGTTTCTTTTCAGGCCTAAATCCAAGTCTCCATTTATGAAAAATGTGTGGTTAGAGATCTATCATTATGGTAGTCACTCCCTCCAATGTTGTATCATTTCTTCTCAAAGGCACATCTCTTCTGAAGGCCCGTACACTGTCCCTGGGTCAGTATTTCCAGATATACACTGTTATTTTGCACAAACATCTCCACAGGCAATCTGCATCCGGCTGTGGTGTGTGTTTGAAATCAGACACCTGTCGTGCTCATCTTATTTTATTTTTTTATTTTTTTGTCATGTGTCTTTTCTGCAACAGCTACCAAGCAGCTGGGCATATCAAAGCAGCAAAGTGAAGCTATCTCCTTGTGGAGTAAGAGAAAGTTGGATTGTAAAAAAATAAAGAGGAAAAGTATTATGATTGTCAGGCACTGGGGACTAATATAGCTCTCCTTTTTGTTTCATCCATCATCGCTGCCATCTCGGACAGTAATCATACCTTAAATGGAATTAAAGTGATGGCAGATTTTTCGGAATTATTATTTTTGCTAAATACTTAAAAAAGGACTATGTTTTTCAATACAAAATATTTACACCGTTGTCCATAAGGTTGGAATAATTTTGTTTTCAGAAGTAATCACATTTCACCAGGTGCAGTGATTACTGAGTCCCAGTTACCAGTTTTAAGAAGACATATACACTAAATCTATCACGAATAAATCACATTGTCACAATCATTTAATGAGAAGAGATAAAATAAATATTTTATTCAAACTTTATGGGCAACAGTGTGTAATATCTGCCTATGTAACTATTCCAGTCTTTATCTTTATGTTTTTAAAGCTTGTTAAAAGCACTGCGACAGAGGGGTTTGTGTTACCAGCAGTTTGGATTGGTCCGTTGTCTAAATATGTCCCCGGAGGGTTTCTTTCAAATGTGTGATTCCAGGTCCTGGGGGAAATAACAGCAGTTGTGAATACCATATTGACGACGTTCTTTGCCCCTGTGTTTTTACTGACAGATCGGGAGCTGCCGTAAAGCACAGGGAAGGAATGATGTCGTAAGGTCACAGAACTGAATCCATGGAAACTGAAAACGTGGATCATGTGAAGACCATGTGAATGTTTAGTGTATGCTGTGGTTGTTAATAGTCCTCAGGTAGGATTAGACTTTTTTTTTCTGTTGCGTTTACACTGACTAATATGTTACATATATAATATACCATTAATTCTTGTTGAGTGTCTTATGCAAATTCAATACGCTCTCATCTCCACAACTTCATTAATCTGCAGGTGCATCCATCCTGGCCTACTTCTTGATCAGGCTGCAGCTCAATACTCTTCATTAGCTGAACCTTTTTCCGGGGAATATTCAATCTTAACATGAGCCAGGTCGAGCAGGACCACACAGCCGGGAATTGTGATTCTAATCGTGCAGAGGAGGACAACATACACCCATACTTGTTTAATTGGCTCATATAGCCATGTTGAGCAGGTGCTGATAACATCCCACATGCGCCGGTTTTCATATGTGCATGGCTCCTCCACCATCGCCCTCCGCGTGCCCAAGAGGAGCAGAGAGGGCAAGTAAATGGAGAGTCTGCCTGAGATATCCTCTGAGTAATTTCACCCTGTGCGTTTGAGGCTTTTTAGGGGCTTCATTTGGAGAACCCTTACCCCTCCCCTCTTCTCCCCACTCCACATATACACTATTATATAAAAAACATTATTAATATTCACCAGAAATTACTAAGGGGAGCAGAAGAGAGCAATGCCATATCCAGATGGATGCCCCTTAAATCTGTCTTCAATTAGTCTCCACTAACTTACATCTTCCAGTTGAATTCTGATTAGCTGATCTGGCAATTTACTCAGCCTGGCTGGAGAGCACTTGGTCCCCCTCCTGAGTGCAACCTAGCTGCTTTTGAGTATTGTGAACCTTTGATCAGTGCCCTCTTATTACCTATAAAAGCCAATACTATTAAATTTGCATTGCCTCATCTCCTTGTCCACAGTACTTTGTCCCTCTCCTGTATGAAAGATCATAGGCTCACATAATGAAAGAAAAAAAACCTAGTGATCTATAAAAGTAAAGCAAAGGACAATAACTTTTAGTTAATATATCTCACATCTCTCCAGTGGGATTATGAACCTGTGGCCCGGCTGCTTCCTCTGTAGCTAGCTACTTCCCTCTTGTGGACAACCAGGACACGGAGCTCCCTGAGACATTTACTGAGGTCACCATGTTCACTTTCCTCCATCTTACACTTTTTTTTTTTTTTTTTTTTTAGAAAAGCACGGAGAACGAGATTAGAAATGTGTATAACACAACAACAACTCTCCTGACATTCATCTTGAGCGTCGGCTTCATGCTCCCCCACCTCTTCTCCCCTGTCTGTGTAGAAAGTGGATCACCAGGGGACCTAAACCCTGCCTATTAACATATAGAGTCTTTATTTAAATCCCATTCACTTTTCCATCCATTTAGAAGACTAATGCCAGCAGGTTACAGCGATGGCATTGCATGAGGCCCTGATTGAGCTTCAATTTGATCATTTTATCTGACGGTGAGGTAAACAGTATCATGATGGATAAGATCTCATTACAATAGGAAAGTGAGAGTTTAATTTCCTGTACATGTTCCATCTTTATTAATGTCAGAGGCAGCAGGTCGTCAATTGCATTACAGGCCGTGATACTCTGGCTAGGCATCCTGTTTGACACAAACGAGGCCAGCGAGCCAGCTGAAGGGATTACATTTGGCACAATCCTCGGGCCAATTTTGATTTGGTTTTTGGCATCGACACTGCATCTCACGGTGTAAATTTCTTTACAACTTCTGCTTTAAAAATAGACGGCAAAACATGAAGCGTTGTGCCGTTTAATTCATCCACATTACCGTTGTCTCAATAAGCCTCCGACGAAATTCTTGAAATGGCAAGAGACCAGCTTGTGTAGAAACAGCAGACTTATTGTCTGTCAAGAAGGAAACTACAGAAGAAGTGACTATCACACCCTGACACTATCCGTCCAGTGAAAGAAAGAATGGGGGGAAAAAAACAAACTTCAATAATGAACCTGTCAACACTCCAATCTGAATACCCAGGAGCCACTACTGTCTCAACTCTCCTCCCCTGGCGATAGTCATCACCACGGACACTCTCCTGAGAGACAGCATCTCATCTATCAGTCAGTCACACACACAAACACACAAACATACGCACACCTCATCACATCTCCATTTGTCCCATTATGCCCTTAACACAGTCTAAAACACCACTACTGTACTGCTCCAGGAAATGTGGAGAGTTGAGGTGTGCATGTGAGTCTGTGTGCGGACGGACGAGTGTCTGGCATCAGTAGCTTCATTACTAGCGCGAGCTATTGCCTATGCCTGTCGCTATAAGACTCTGAGACAGCCTTGTTTGTTTGTTTCCCTGCAGTAATCCACAGTTAAGGTTTGACGTGCAGAACAGAGCCTTAGCTGTGTTAGCCACAGGCCTCTGGGAGCTGGTGCGCCATGGCATGTACCAGGAAAAGAGAGAGAGAGGCACAGGAGACTTACACCCCCTGCACCTGATCATTACCATGCTAAATTTATATTGATTGCTGTAGCTTAAGAGCTAAATGTGAGTTATTCCCCCGACGCGGCCCCTGTGTAGGATCTGTGGTGGTGGGCTGCCCGTAATCCAGAAAAACCACAACATGTGCACTGTGTTTGGCCACAGATACAGCAGTGTACATTATACAGGGCCATGGAGCTCTTATGTAAACCTGACCATCCCCTTCCAGCAGTGATTTTTAATGATGAGTTGCACAGCTCCGACATCCCAACTTTGGTGCATAGAAGGGGTGGTCATGTAAGAGTGGACAGTAGGTGGGCAGTCAGGTCCTTTCAGCTTCTTCTGCCCTTGCTCTGCTGGATAAAGTTGTGTGTTTGTGGTGTCTCTCCTCCTGCAGGCGAGCTTTCATCACACATATGCATATGTGCTTGCCCTTGACATTATCATCAGCAGATTTGCGCTAGGGGCCCAGAGGTAAGGTTGAAATACTGCTGAGGCTTCTGAGAGAGCAGTCCGCTTTAGAGAGAGTGTCCGAGGGCTAAATACGCGCCCAGAGAAGGAGGCAGGAGGAAGAGGAACAGCTCAGTAACTGAACCTAGCAGAGCACCCCTCAGGGGACAGCAGTAATTAAACAGTGATTAAATTAAGGGGCAATGCGGGCAAAACGCCGGCTGATTGACACTCTGCTGGCTCCCCTCTCTCTCTTTCGCTCTGTGTCTCTCTATCTCGCTCGCTCCGTCTCTCTGCGGGTTCGGCTCTGTCGTGGAGCATTGCTTTCGATTGACCTCCAATTACTCACCCACTCTGAATTCTTCAAGGTCCAATTTTCAAAAACTATTTTCTTAACTGTGTTAAGAGCATGGATCACTGCACACTTGTTTCTCAGAAAGCTGAGCTGCAGGACTGGAACGCAGAAGTTGAGCAAAGAGGGGAGGAGAAAAAAAAACAAAACACTTAAATGCATCGTGTCTTTGTTCCTCCAATACTATCAATGTTTACTTCAGATAAACTCACAAACTACAATCGCTGTAGCATTGCACCCGGAGCACTATCAGTCTTTACCACGGACAGACTCACAAAAGTACAATCTCAAGAAGCTGCCGGTGATTTAGAAACCGTATTTCTGCGGAATCCAAAGTCTCCCCCTTTTTGAGCCTGTAGTCAGGCAGCTTTAGAAGTGCCTTATCAAATACTCTCCTGGGGGGGTGGGATACTATAAATTACCTTTGGCGACTCCTTAAACCCAAAGCAAATAGACAGACAGAAGAGCTGAGCAACAGCAATAAAAACCTGCTTTAACAAAACAATCTGAAAAACCGAGACACTGAAATTGCCTGCCACCGAATCGAAAATTCCCCGCACGTCCCCGGCTTACCCTGCTCGCCACCAGGCCCAGAGTCCTCGGCCCCTTGAATAGATTTTTATAAACCAGGTCTTGTGCATATGAAAATACGCACCGAGGGCCCTTCAACAATCTGTTAAGTCTTCTGATAATGAAGAAAGTCCTCTTAGTGTGCAATACAAATTCAAATAGCTGTACAGGAATGGATTATGGCCCAGACAAAGAACAGGGCCCCCACTTTAGAGGATGAGTTCAAGATGACAGGTATTGATTAAGTGTTCAATGAGAGCATGCCTATGAAAGGCCAGCCACCACACAGCTCATGAAAGAATCATATAGCTCGTACACAAGGCACTCAGTAAACACACAGGCGTTGAGTGGAGGAGTGGGCGCATTCAAACATGTCATAACGCTGGACAAATAGTTGACAAGCTGCTTGCTGCTTTTCTGTGGTTAAAAGTCATTAAAAAATGATATCAAACTTTTCTTATGTATTTTTGATGCTTGTTAGTACCTATACATCTGGTTAACTATTGAAGGAAGCAGACGCAACATGAGCAAGAAGATACTGTAAGAGCACCTTTGTGGATGTGGTTTTGCCCAGAAAGACTGAAATGATTCCTTATGCCAAGATCCATCCATCTTTGGTTTGAGCAGCGCAGTTTGACACCACACATTCCTTTACTCCCGGGACTGCTATAGGAGGGAGAAGGGGAAGGATGTTCTCAAAGATAACATGTGAATTTAATTTCTTGGTGAAACAGCGGAACTGGGGGGGACTTAGCCCTCCCGAGCATAAATTGTGTAGTCGATTCGCAGTTGTCAGAGTTTGTGATGATGCCGTGCGAAGACAGCCATAATCGCAACAGCACTGCCAGCCCTGACCCACCTCATCATCCTTGACATTTAGCACGCCGCTGTTTCTCTCTCTCCCTCTCTCTCTCTCTCTCCCCTTCTTCACGGTAAACAAATGTTTTAACCCTGATTTGTATCAGTGTAACCGGAGGACACGCGGTGACATAAAGTGTGGAAAACTTCTGAGAGAGGTTGGAAGAAGACACAGAGATAATACAAAAGAGGGAGGGGGAAAAAGTGCAAGTAAACAGAGAGAGAGAGAGAGAGACAGTGCAGGGGAGAAAAAGAGGGAGAGCAGAGCAGCAGGGAGGGCGATGTGGCCAGACTGCCACCTAACAGGGGGTATCTGAGACTAATCTCTGAGGAAAGCTGTCAGGTCTCTGCAGACAATGTTCTGATGGAAAAGAGGTAATAAATGCTCCTTACAGCTATCATAAATATGCAGCTTCCTGCCTAACAGTCGCTGCTCAGACCTGGGTCGGACCTCATTATCCCTCCCTCTGTACTGGCAGGTTTGCATGCCAAGTTACAGGCAGGATCACTGAAAAAAAGCCCTTAACATAAGCCTCAGTGGGATATGTGCAGGATATGTGGCTTACTTCCGGGACTAGAAAGCTGCTCATCAAACCAGTGAGGTTTTTTTTTCTTCTTGTAGTCATACAGTACAATAAGTGGTGCTGCAGAGGGAAAAAAAAATCTATACTTCCCTTGTTATGTTTGGTTAAATTTCAAATGCACTCAGACAGTAATTGTAAAAGAGTGGAAACCAAAACATTAAGTATGTATGGTTTCTTTTTTTCCCCATCATGAATGGAACTATGTGTGGCTTAAAGGTGAATCATATGAATAATCAAACAGTACGGAAACATCTCCAGTTAAATCAAATATATCAGAAAAGAGGGTTTTACAGAGCCATCATCTGAATGTTTTCAATATACAATTTGAGATCCATGAATAGAGCTGACAAAAGGCACATTTGACTTGATTACCTCTTGACATTTCCCTCCAAGAATGAAGGCAGCAGTAGATAAGGCAATCACAGAACTGACATAGTGTAAATATATAAATATGCTCATTTATCCTGGTCTCAAGATAAAGACATAAGGGCACATAAACGCTTGAATGGACAACGTCTCTCAGCAGCCGGCAGGTCCCTGCCTGCTTCCCTTGCCTGTCTGTCTGTAGAGGCTGACAGTACAGCAGCGTGCCCTTCATTATCACCGGGTAATGCTCATCACAACGGCCGTGGCTTTTCTCCATAAAAACCCCAAGTCTCACTCACAATGAGAAATAGGGGAGATAAGGTGCAGGAGACCATTTCTCTTGACATTCACGACGGCAAACTCATCAGTCATGCTGTCAAAGGCACTGGTCTTGGCTAGTTTGGGATTTATGAGAAATAATGATGGGTTGAAAATAGCCGGTAAGGGCTTTGCTTTTACCTTTGGTTTGGGAGTGTTGTGTATTGAGGCACGTTCTGCATAAAACCCAATTTCTTTTGTCAGTGACCCTTGCACTGATTTCACATCCAATCTCACCATGTTTGGGCGGTTTGGCTGAGCCTGTTTGAGTTGGCGCTGACATTTCTGCCTCACGTGATAAAGGAGTATGGCGGTAATAACTTTATTTAAAAAAGCATGCCGTCTCCAGGAGCATTAAGAATGAGCACCACTCCCTCTGATTCACAGAGTCTTATTCAAGGGAGGGTCAGGGCTTCTGTGCTGTTAATCACATTTTAATTCATCCTAAGAATACTAACTCTGACTGAGGAACATTAACATGGACCTGTCCTCTCCCAAACCGTATCTGAAAATGGGACAACAAAACAGTAATAGCATGTGTCAAACACTCCAATTTTCTCTTCAAACTAGTGACAGCCAGTGACAGATGCTCCCAGTGCAATTCTCTTTGTAAACATTCTGGGACATCACTATCATTCATGTAGGAGCACTTATTGTGATGTACCACAAGGTCTATAACTTAATGCAAATTATTAATTCCAAAGTCATTTGAAAGTGGATTTCAATATTGTTGCAAGGGCATCATGGTTGAGTCATACAGCACAACCACACAACTATAGATTATAGTCAGGAGGACTTTTAATGGGATCCCTGTGGGACCACACTGCGAGGATGTCCTCAAGCACCAAATTATTAGTCAATTTCAGATTATCAAGTTTATTAATTACTAGTCTTAATATATCTTATGAGAGTGCCAGGAGATATAGCCTAACTACCTAAAAGCTGCAAATGAAATGCTCGGCATACATTCATATTAAACATGTTAATGATTTACTGCGTTGCTTGGCTGGCTGGCTGTGTGGCTTGCCTTTTACCTGAAGGTTCATGAACCAAAATGAAGCCACACCTGCTAAAATTGTTCAAAGTGCAACATTGCTTATAACCAAAGTGTTGAGTTTGGGGGCAATTTTGATTCAAGTGGGCGAATGAGACCTCTTGAAGCTCGAGGGTACTTGGATCCGTGTAGAAATTAAGCCATGAGATTGTAGCTGAGGGGACGGCGGATTGACAGCGACATTAGCCCCTCGGCACCTCTGCTGTATCACAGTATGGCTGTGTAAAATAGACGGACGGGAATAGCAAATGAAATCGTCGTAATAGTAGCGAGGGATGTACAGTCGGGTTGGTTTGAACTGCAGGACGGTACAAGTGAAGGATATCAAGGGTGGTGTTTTTAGTGGAATAAAATGAAGTGGCTTTGAAGTGTTTTGGTTAATGGGCCTACTCAAAGCAACTTCATACAGAAGGCACTGTCATATTTACACTGATATGAAATGAGCTCCTCCACAATGCCTCCTGCCCTATTCTTGAAACGAGTTTAAAGGTCACACTCAATTTTTTTCCTCTGTTAATTTGGATAAATTTATTGAATTCATTACATGGCAAAACTAAACAGGCAGAGAAGAGTAACTCAGTAGCAACAGAGTGCGAAAACACTCCAAGCTCCTGCTTTGAGAGCTCTCTGAGCAGGTGGCTTTTGTTGTGGCCTTGTTGATGGTTTTCTCACTGGCTGTTTTTCCCCCTCTTTCCAGGTTCAGTGACATCACATTGCTTCGCCACAAAGACTAACCTTAATGTAGACAAAGCCAAGTCGGCAAGTCTTCGGCACAAGCAACATGCACGCATGCACACACTTTTAACAGTAGGAGGTACACAGAGGGAGCAAGGCGTTTTTCAATGCATTTAGATGAGACCTTTAACAAAGGTCCCTAATGCAGATATCAATGAACCAAGGGACTGGGCTATCGGAGTGAAATTGGCTGACGGAGGGATGTCACCCCTGTGCATGAAAAATGATGGATCCCATTTGTAAACTTCTCTTCTGCCGTCCTGCCGCTCCTCTCCCCCTCCACCCCCGCCTCATGGACACATGCACACAAGCCCCCCTCCACCCTCCCACCACCCCCCTTGTCACCTTCCTCCACCACTGGTTATTAAACAAGGAAGCAAACCTATGACTTTGCTGGCAAATAACAAGTGGTGTGGTAAAATTGGCACTTTACTGGTCATTTCATCTGACTGTCAGAGAGCCCACAGAGGACCTGTGAGACCTCCTCTGATGACAGGATAGATTAACATCATGGACTTTGTTTTTCATCTTCCTTTCATTTTCCATACTACTCTCTGAGGACATCAGCAAAATGAAACCAATATCTATGAACCCACAAACAAACAACTATGGCTTTCCAAATATTAGATTTTGCGTGTTGGATTGGACAATCTACTGTATCTTTCCACTAACTCCATGGTTGGGCTTGATTTAAAAGGCAAAGGCAACACCTAACTCCACCTAATGACCACTGAAGATGAGCAGGCTGCCGCATTACAACATGCGCCTGTTGAACCTTGAAATAAAATAGATTTATATCTCAAATATAAAACTTCTCACATTTCATAAGAGTGTGTGGGTGGCTGAGATATGAATGCAAACATCAACCCAAACGACAACAGCACAGGCCATGCATAATACAACAATTTACAGAGCTTGCAGAAATCATGCTAAGCATATAAAGCGTGATAAGCAACATAATATGCATACTGAGCATTTCTAAGGAAACAATGATATATTGCTAATCATCCTAGAATGAATTACTGCATTTTTAAAAAGCGGTGTGTTGAGTCAAAGGTGTAGAGGTTAATATAGGCAAACGGGCATCTCTGCAGGAAAATGAAAACTTCCCCGGTGGAATGTGATGGCCGGCCTAAACGCTGACATTGTGGTTTCAGTGATGGAGTGACTTTGGGAAGGCTTGTGGTCTGCCAGTGTTCAAAGCTGTGCCTTGAGGGTAAGAGGTAAATTTGCTAAGTTAATCACATAATGAGGCCAATTAAACATGGGAGAGCCCAGGTGAAATGGGAGCTGCCACAGAGCCTCCAACAAATGAGACTCTGTAGCCTGGCTGATTCTCTCTCTGGACAAGAGCTGGTCAGCGCAGGTTCAGCCCCAGTAATCCTCCACTAAGTATTCACTTCCACATTTATATGGTGTATCTTATTAATGTACGTACAGTATGCTGGATTAAGTGAATCTATTGGGTGAATTAACTTAAGCAGGAATGTGTACATTAACATACAGAGTAGACTCCATCAAGGCTGCAACAGACGATTTTCATTATCCAGTAATGTGCGCGCACATGTGTATTCAAGTAATGATCACTCCCTTAGTCTATAAAATGTCAAAATTGTTAATAAATTGCTTGTTTTTCCGACCAAGTAAAAAAAAAATACAAAATATAAAAAGAAAACAAAATATATTCAAATTACAACTTTTCAAAAACACAAAGGTTATCCCACAAATTAATCCCCTGAAGTTTTACTTATATGACAGAAGAGATTTCTACATTTGTGTTTCTTTTTTGGGGTATCTTAAAAGTGGGCAGGGGGACTTGGTTGGATTGATTCCACCAATCAGCATTTAGAAAAGCTGTATCTGAATCAAAACCAGATTACTATTGTTTATCAATGTTCCCGGCTGGCAGTCAGCCTGATCAACACACCACACCCACACAGTCTTGATCAAGATAATGAGATGAGTTCTTGACCGTTGGATAACACCCCGGGATGTTTTGCCAAAACTTAGATTATTGATTATTTGGGCAGAGATACTGTATTGAATGCCATTAAGGATGATTTAAGATGGGAAGCCAAGTTTTTTTCATTTGTGATCACATTAAATGACTAACTTTAAGCAATAGTCTGGATTCATCTTGAGAGAGTAGAAGTGTTGCTGGAACCTTGAATGACACCAGACCTCTTCACACAAATTACAGCGGGAAATTTATCAAATATTCCCTGACATTGAACCTCCCCATCACAAACAAGCATTTTGGTGCCTGCGCCTGTAGTGGGTCCTCCCTGATTATAACTGCTGGGGTGCGTTGTTGACCGGAGTACCTGAGTGTTTGAGTGCTCTTGGAGAATCTACAGGAGGATAAATCACTCCAGCAGCAATTAGACCTCCCTGAGTGCTTCCTACATACCTGTAATTCCACAGGCACAGCATGCCTGAGGTCCAAGATTGTGAGGGTTATACACTGAACATGATGAATGGCAGTAAAACAGTGCATTCACGTGCCAACCTCTTATACACGAGAGTGTTAAGAGCTCAATAATCTTGGAGTATCGTCCTCTTCTAAATCATTCCAAGTTCACGTACAGTTTTAAAGGTTGGATCATTATATCTCTTTGCTCCACAATGCAGAAATTCCTTCATTGCACCTGTTCATCGACTAAGCGGCCGAGGCCCGTGGGTGTGTTGGTTAAATCTGGATGCAGAGAGAGGGAGAACTAGCCATGGATAGAATATCCTGGCTGCAAGCTGTAGGGCCAACATAAATGAAAAGCTGCATCACTGTAACGGACACAACACAAAGCAATAAGGAACTACAGAGAGAGCAGTGCATTAAAACATGAATATATAGGGAGATATATGGACACTAATGAAAGAATATTTCATCACCATCAAGGGTTTATAAAAAGGCCCACCACTCTGCCCACCAGGATCCATTAATCTGGATGTAGAGGATTTGCGTAGGGAAAAATGGACAAGGGAAATTAAGGCAGGCACATTTTACCAGATCATGTTGCGATGATTTGTTAATAAAATGCAAAGCGACAGGCTAGATGTGAGACAGCGACTAAAGCACGGCCATGATTTAGACTTAATCCGTCATTATCCCGCCTTTGAAGTGACCTCACTGTGCATGTTCCCACTGTGACCCAGAAGCGCACTCATAGCTTCTTCATTAGCCAGGATGAAACAGAGCTACAGCACATGTGACTTTGATGTCCTGTCCTGTCCACACAGACCTGCAGATACACTCACACACACACACACACACATACATACAAGCTGGCAATATACATACTCGCACATCACAGATATCCTTATCAGACTACACTGCGGCATGGAAAAACATTATGGTTTTTAATCAATTATGGCTCTCACCTTTGGGGCAGCACATTCATTACATATGATAGGAGCAGCTAGGGACAATATTCCAATTGCGTGCTGAGATTGAAATGAAAGAAATTGTATGGTTCGAGGGTAGACAAAGACTGCAATTTCACACAACTGAACATCCCTGGCTGGATTTACATATGTGCCCACAAAAAGCCCGTACTGCATGTGATTTCACTGATGTAATTTATGTGTACCCAGTGATTTATCATCCTTAGATCACCGTGTAAAAATCAAGCGCAGATCTCCTAAAGAGGCCTACACATGCTGCCAGTAAATGATGGCTGTTATAAAAGTTTATCATGACAATGAAATGGAATGAATCAATCAAAAAGGCACAGGTTGCCATCATGCAAAACGGTGTCCAATCAAAGGTAGTTATTAGGTAGGAGGTCAGAGAGATTGAATATGTGCAGAATATGCATGCAGCAACACCGGTGTTTAAAACCAATCACAATGCCGCGAGTGAAATAGGAAGGTGTAACTAAACCGGAGGCTTCAGATGGTATCACTGTTCAAAGAAGCATTCCGGATGTGCTGATGATTCATCTTAATACACACATCAAAAGACAGTATCAACAAAGGATGTTCTGGACACAGCTGTCCGACGAGCACACACCAGAATAAATAACAAGAATGCCCACCTGTTAAACTTACGTTATATACTTAGTAACATACTGATGTAAAACAACACGTACAACACAAAGAGAAACAGGTTCAAAACTGCTGCAGGTAGTAAGTTAAACTAAATTGCTGCATTCAGGGGGTGCTGGACAAAGTTCAAATGGTGTTGTTCAACAACTACCAAAGTGGTAAACCAAGTTTCATCATAGCTGAGTTTATGATTTCTGATTTTGCACTGCAACACAAGAGGGAAAACTGACAAACCTATAACCTATAACCACTTAACCTCCTCTAACACCTTTTATTTAAAGGGACTACGAGGAGTTTCGGAAAGCAAAATGTTTTCACACTACATTACCCATGAGCCTCCACACGCATGGGTAAATTCTTGGACCGGTGTGAGACGGACGAAAGCGAAAGCATTTCCCAAGAATGTTTTCATTAATCAAGAACGAAAGTCGGACTTTCAAAGGCGATCAGGTACCATCTTAGTTCCGACCATAAACAATGCCAACTAGCGATCTGGCGGCGTTATTCCCATGACCCGCTGGGCAGCATCCGGGAAACCGAAACTAGGAAATGCTGGGCAAGTCGACCACTAAATAATAATATTTAAATAACTATAAAGACAAAACGATATATTTTTTGACCCATTAACAAGTGTGGGTAATGTAGATTCATCCACATTAATATGAGACTCTTCTATAACCAAAAGCAAACTCCTCTCTGTCTCTTTAACTTAGAATACAAATAATATATTTGAGTGATAGACCACAGGAACTTGAAAACACCTGACAGTGATATTTACGGACTTTAAGAAGTTTATGTGAACAAAGTTTTATTTTCCAGGACAAAACCAAAGGAATCTTTGAAATTGGACAAGCACTGGTTGGTTTGTTACAGTTCAGTCAGTCAAAAAACTTCACTCCACAGACTTTAGAGGATCAAGCTCCTGAACAATCAACTTGGCAATTGTGAACACAGAATTAGGATGCTGCTCTTTGGGCTGAAGTTTTTAAGAAGTTCCCCTTTTACAACAACTCAAACAAAAATGCTGCCGCGAATGAACAAAACTGATCTAAATGGGACTATGGGTCATTAAGTTTAACTATTACTGCTCTGAAAAGAGTAAATATAAATATCTCACTATAGCGTATACTGCTGTACATTAATGTATATTTAAGCCTTCCTATAACAAAACGTGTGATCCTTAAAGAAAGAGCCCATCTGTGTATCTGGCACGCAGCCTGCTACAGTCTACTCTCTTACAAAAAAAGGATGCGAGCACCCAAGCGGTTAGCTGCACAACCCACATTTGCTGCATGGTGTAGAAGTAGAGTCCTTTCCCCAGGCAATGGCCCGTCAGGCCAGACAAGCAGGCCGGGTGTTAAAGTGTGAGCTGGGTACACAGAGTAACAACAGGGCCATCTGCCCTGGGAATGCACACATCCATCTTACTAAGGACAACCAGTCTGGGAGCAGATAAAGGAAAACAACAGGGGGAGAGAGAGAGGGAAGGAGCGAGAGAGAACCAGGGAGAGAGGAAGTCTGAGAGGGACAGAGAAGGGAGCAGGGGGAAGACGGCGACGCAGAGGAAAAATAGAGAAAAGCAAATGTGTACGCACGTGTATGGGTGTGAGAGTGTGTGTGTGTGTGTGTATGTGCAGAGTGATAACAAGTTGCATGAGAAAGGCTGAGTTGCAACTAAACCAGTTTTTACTTTTAAAACTTAAATTTAAAATCTGCTACAGATAAAAAGTACAATATAATTACTTAGTCTAACACCAGGATCACAACATCACTGAATTATGCAGTGTTTTTAATTTAATATTCATAATGCATTCATGTAGCTGCAAAACAGAGTATTATTCTCTCTTATTTTATTAAGCATGACATCAGGAAGGTCAGTCGAGAGGACAGCAGTAAGTCTCGGCTCCCACCGTCATCCCTGCTTCATAACCATCTGGATATGACTCTGAACACTGCAGTCAGCAATCTGGGTGCAGTGATATCATCTAGCATTCTCCATTTGTTTTTATTTTTAGACCATTTCCTCATCACTGTATAATCAGTATATATGGTCCCACTGATATAGCACTCTTTCGCTCCCGCCCCCACCCCCCCACCCCCCTCTCTGACTCCACATTACCTTATCACACTGAGAGCTTTTAGCCATGCTTCCAGCCATTAGCTTCAGACAGTGGGTAGCTACCAGGCTGGAACGGAGAGAGAGGGGGAAAGTGGCCTCCTGGTGGCTTTGGATGATGTCAGTGGTGAAAAGGTCTTTTTATAACACCACCTGTCCATCTTGTCTGCGAGGATGCTCAAGGCGGCGTGGAGCATCTGTATAAAATGACTTTGGACAATTTTCACCTCACTTACACATGAGACAAAAGTTCATAGACGCTTTTGTCCAATTGAGCCGGCTATAAAACTTTCATAACAACCACAATGTGCCCTTGACCACAGCCTTGGAAAACTGATACCGCTCAACAACATAAAACCTGTTCAACAGCTTGTGATACAAGATTGTTCTGAGGCAGCTTTCTTAAAAGCTACAAAGAGGTGTTTGTAGTTAAGAAAAAATACTACAAAGGGAAATGTTTACTATTTAAGTACATAGCAACTATTAGTTTTTCCAATCCATAATTTATAATAAGCGCAATATATCACAGCAAGTGACCAATTTTCTTTGTGCTCATTATTTCCATACCACTTTGAGCACTCCTGACCGCCACAGACCTGTAACACTTTAGCTTGAAGCCTCCAGTCGGAGCAGAACGGTGGATTTTACATCACATTGAGAACAACTGTTCAGCTGCTTACTGAAGCGTTGGAGCCGGTCAGAGGGTCCGCCGTGCGAGAAGACTGACATGTTATTGACAGATGGCTGGGCTCCTGCCCTCCACAGGAGACTTCTAAACCAAACAACTGCTGGATACACCGAGGTGATCCTCACATCAATATCAATCAATTATTCACATATTTGTGCTGGCTCGCGAAAAGCAGCTTGACTGCATTTCGTAAGTGCTAGACTCGCATGCATTTTGTAGGAGGGGAATGGAGGGAGTCCAGCTATTACCCATGCATTTGATCCTACAGTTGTGGTGAACTAACTTTCGCACTGTCACAGCGGGACACGGGACTGCGATTAAGTGGGTCAATGATTCTTATTGTCTGCATTACAGCCATTAGCCTTTATGGAGGAATACATCATATGCACCGGCTCTATATTTGAAGTAACATGCAGAGATGCCTGTTTTATTCATTTTTAGATTTCTTTCAACACAAAACCGAGGTCAAGCCTTAAACTTTTCTGCATACTAAGTGCACTTGAACTGAATGCATAACGAGGGAGGAATATTTTTGTGTGGGCGCCTCAGCTACAGTATAGCACATGCTGAAGAGGAAGAAATGGCAGTAGCAATAGTACTGTTGTTATGCAAGCAGCTGTGTTTAGTGGCTTTGGCAGTACTTGAGGGAGATCTAGTTTATTATTCCTTGTTTAGTCAGCCTCTCTGGACTTTTTCCTTGAAGTGCTTCATATGAAGTACAAAGCAAAGCAGCGCTACACTGTGTTTAATAAGAGGTTTGCTTTGGTACATACCATCACACACTCTCTGTTTCCCTCCATCATGTTACACAGAGATATTAAAGCTGTGCCCCGAGGTCAACGGCAGCGGCCCTCATTCCACCCATCACTGCGCCCTTGTGTTCTTCATAGCCACCACTATGAGAGGCAATGATTCATTTTTTTTTGATCCACTCCAATATCATTAAGTTATTAGTTGATTTCAGTGGATTTAATCAGCATAGTAATTCCTCTCCATGGGAAGATAAGTCTCTCTCAAGAGCAGTTACGCCGTCCACTATGCCTGCTGATTAGACACAAGCCCCCAAAATAATTCATCAGAAAACTGCAAAAAATAATTTATCAAAAGTGCTTCTCACAAAATCCGCTCAGGACCTTTGCTTCTTAATAATTAAACTCTGCAATTAGGCATCTTACCATGCGCTCAGTGTGAGGCTCCATGTAATATTCATAACCATACATAATTATGCAATATATTCACTGAAATAAGAGGCTATATATTCACGGTGGGGCTGTCAAGAGGCAAGACATTTTTATTTGGTTTATAACACTGTTTCATCTTATACATGAGCAGCTGTGAACGACAGAAGTGAACGAGGACGTCTGGTCCTTAGCAGTCTGACACTGTGTTCTACAGCTCTGGTTGTTAAAGGAAAAAGAAAGAGAGAAAGAGAAAGGAGGGCGGGAGAGAGAATGAGCGCTGAATGGTGATGCTCTCACAGGGGGAATCACTAATATCAAAGTCTATCTGCTGGACACAACAAAGACACACCTTGGTGGGATCAGACACTGACCACAGTCAACAGAAGATGCAGAAAGAGAGAAAGACGAGGCATTAAATTAATATGGAGCTGAGATGGGGTGCTGTCTCAGGATGCATTGTATGATAAATTATACATAATGCTCATCCCAGCATGGTAAAGAACTATAGAAAAAACAGTGCTGAAGCCCTTGATGGTGCCTGAAGCAAATAAGCAACAGCAGCGGTCTACAGTGGACACACTGTGGACAAGGTTGGCTTTCATCTTGAGATGCGGTTCAAAGCTACAGGCAACGCACAGAACAAACTGGCAATCAAAGCTAATGTGTAACTGGGCAGTGGTGCACTTCAGAGAGCCTGTCATCTCGAGTGCAGCTGAGATCACACGCAGACGCGTCTCTCACATCACAATGACTGATTTTTCAACACACAGTCTTTGGAACTTATTATTTTTCACCATGTAAATGTAAAAAAAAAGGAGACTTTGCGCTGTTGGGAGCTGCTGGCTCTTGAAGGCCTTTCATGACATGTACGTATATGATGAATGAGAAGAAAAGTATACATTTTCCTCCAACTAAAGGCTCAAATTCTCCCTCAGCGAAGCCATCCCCGAGGATACCATGTGCTCTTTGTCTGAATAAAAACTTTACAAGGATGAGCGAATGAAGCAGAGTAATAATAAAACAAGATGTACTGTAGTGGACTAACATCCAAAGAGCACTTAATGTTATACATATCATGGAAGTGGAGGCTCGGTCATGAGCTCTTATGTGTTGCAAATACAAGGAACATGCTGTATCTTCATACTGTTAATGAGCTGTGCTGTGCTATGTATGCTTTATGTATTTGAGATCAATCAGCAAATTAATGAGCTACTTAATTATATTGTTTCTACATTACATACCTTTTGGATGAATGCCATGCAAATCAAAAGGATTCTTCATGTTTCTTCTTTTCTGAGAAAAAAAAGAGCATTATTTATTCATAAACATTCAAGAGTCAAACTATAATGTCAAGACTTCTTACACTTCATAATAAACAAAATGGTGTGTTTTTCTGTTGCCACCATACACTGTGCTGCAAAACAATGACCTTTCAGAATGTGACACAATTTTACTGTCGGTATAATACAGATGTGATTAACATAAATAAGAGTTAAAGTCAAATAGGCGTAAAGGTCGTCACTCAGGACTGGTCTCGAGCCCGCGAGGTGATTTACTACAACTTAATTTGACTGTGTGGAGTAATTTATCTGTGACAGAGCAAGCCATGCAACTCTCTGCATGTCGTGCGCACATACAGACGACAATATGCCATGACTGCACACATCTAACATCTACCCAATCAGTCAAGATGCTTTACAACTTCTGTCAGTGGCCCTAACAGTTCTCATAAATAACAAGGCCATTGTACATGGTGCCAATAACTTTTGAAGGAGAATCTCAGCCAAACTGAGCCCGGTACTATCTCCTCTGTTTTTATACATGGAAGTCACGATGGAATATCCTGGTAAAGTATATAAGGGAGGCAGGGGAGAGCGAGCACTTTGATGGTAGATTTGCCTTTCGAAAAATCCCCACTATTTTCACTCAGCTGAAAAATTCCCTTCCAGGATCAAAACTGGCACAGATATTGACATTTTGATGCAAAGCAAGTGGCAGGCAGGTTTGATTCCGTTAGAGATCACTCGCATTTCCTTTCACATCCCACTTCCTGCCTCCATGGCTGAGTCTCAAGTCATGCTTTGCAGATCTGTGTCATCTGCAGATCCGCTGTGACAGTGAGTGAATATGAGGTATGAATGATGCAGAACCATTCATAAACACCAACAACAATATAATGCGATAGGGACAGAAAAATGAGTCTGCAACCGGCGAGCAAAAATGTGCTGTGATTTATTTCAAATGCCCCCTACAGTGCCCATTGACATTCGGCTGGGAAATCAGAGCCTGAACTGGAGTGTACATGGCTGAATCTCGACCTCTGGTGCTATCAATATGAGGATAATTGAAAGAGAATACATGTATACACGTAAAAATTGTACACACGTGCATGAGAGTAACATTTGATGTTAACTGTAGTCTGCTTGATAACTGCACATATGTGCATGCATATGGATGCGAATTTGTGTATTTTTATGATAGCATGGATGGCACGTGCATGAGGTAGGGAGCCTGCTGTTAGCGCAGGATGCAGTGATTTTCCTGGTGTCGCACTGACAGAGCGAACCTCAGATTGAAGGGCAGACAGTGATAACCACCTGCAGAGATTCACATCCTGTTCCATTAGTCACCTTTGGAATTTTCACAAGGGACAATGGAGGATGCTGGGAAATCACTGAATGGGCCTCACAGCCAAAGCCTGTGTTTTGTAGGCAATTAGAGTGAAATTGCCTGAACCAAGTGAAAGGCACATTCCCCAAACAAAGGAGAATGTCAAGTTTACATCACTGCTTTGGTTTGTGTTTTAACACTATGTCATCTTCTTTTCCCCAATAATCAAATGCCTGTAGCACTTATTTTGTATTTTTTCAGATGTGTTCTGCTCTAGATCAATCAAATAAAAGCCAGGCCATGCAAGTCTACTTAGAATAGGAATTCATGAAGAAAAACAAGGACTGTCATTGTAACAAGGTACATGTCCCTCTCATTCTGTCTGAGCGGTTCCAAATTACAAATGACATGGGAAATACAAAGAGAGGTGAATAATCTCAGGCTCTCAGCATGGCACACCTTAATGTGCAGGTGCCTTTAATACTAGAATAAGTCATCTGAGATTGGGAGGGCAAAAAAGCCCCACTCCAACAGATGGTGTCCATAAAGCATGGCGTAAAGCTCTCCCAGATGTTGAGAGGTGGTTGCAGATCTAGTGACATGCAATGTGCGGGAGGAACTGGTAATGCAGAGTGTATTAGTGGTCTCTTTATGGGTGCATTAGGTGCTGTGGAGGGTAATGTGGGGGCTGCCGCTGCTGCTGCCTGTGAGCTACAACCAGGCTTTATGCTTTGATGAACCTACCCTTGAAAAACCAGGACATCCGTGCCTGTACTCCGCCGAGCCTGGAAGACACCTCCCTCTCTTTAGCCTGCTGGAAAACATAAATCAGTTTCTCATATCATCATCTAGTCATATTCAATGCATATGAAGCTCTAATCAGTAAATCTGTCAGCTTTCTCCCCTTTCAGTGATATATCAGATTCATAATACTCTCCCACATATGCAGTAAATCTCTGACAAAGCCTATGTTTCTTAAAACTCAAAGACGGAGTTGCATGAAGCGGAGAACTTGACTTGAAAACAGGCAGAGGGAGTGGAGTAGCAGTTCAGTCTAGGACGCCGCTGTACTGAAAGCTCCAGTGCATTCCATAGTGTCATCTCTCTCCTTACCACTAAACAGCAGCCCAGACAGGAAGCCAGAATAAATTTCCCCAGTTCATTGTCCCCACTGAGGACTAGCAGAACATCTCAGTCTGATTAATGGCTGTACACTGTCTAATGAACAGTAATTGAATGGTATAATGCAGCAGGTCCTTAAAAGCCCAGAGGAATCGTCTTCCTCTGCCTAGCTCCCTGGAAAAGCAAGGCGGTGACATTGTCTACAGTTGATTATAGTTGACCTTGCATGGGGGCGAATAAGGCCTTTGAAATGGCTAACCTAAGCTTCGGGGAATAGGGGCACGGAAAAACCAGCTGAAAGACAAATGAAATGGACTTCCATTGGAAAGGGAAAGGAATGGATCAATGCAGCGGTCAATAATGATTCGATTTTTTATCACAAAATTCTTAAGAAGAGGAAGACGATTGATCAAACATCCCTAGCTGTATTGGCATTTCTAACAATATTAATTAAGAAAAAATGCTTAGCTGACTGGTTGATAAATCAGCCAATATTGTTAAATCAAAACAAATGATAGTTGTAAACACGATACCACGCCGGCGAGTGCAAATCTACCCTTGTCCACATTTCCTAAAAGTGTATGACATCCACAACATAGACGGAGTCGCCCCTCGTGAAATCAATCAGCTCTTTAACAGAGTGCACTCTAAAGGAAAACCCAACCTTCAGAAAGCCCAACAAAAGTCAGTCAAGTGATTATAAGAAAAGCTTTGATAAATGTGAATTGGGCTCGAGCTCGCCATCCTTCGCTCTCTTCCACTGAGATAGCCTGCCTTCACTCCCAGCGGACATCTCCACTTGGCAGAGATGCTGAATCTCGTTATTCTTTATTTGGCCCGGACCCCACAGGTCAATATTGTGCGCACACCACTGCCTTGCCTGTGTACTGTCTGTAAATGTATTCACCATTTAAATTCAATGCAATAAATCATTTAAACCTTCGGCTGAAAATGTAATCATGTAATTGAATTTGGTCATCAATATCTACTATATACATGCACATATACGGGGAGTACACGGGGCATTTCACAAGCACATATGAGCACCGGAGTGGGAGGAAATCTGTCCGAACTCTGTTCAAAGTATGAGTCATAGCAGTGCAGTTATCCCTCATTATTATTCACAGCCCTCTAAATGATGAGGTTGCTGACAGCAAGACAGCGACAGTCTGTTTGGCCTCAAAGGGAAAAGAGGAGAGTATGCATGAATGATGGTTAGACTTTAGGTGAGGTAAGTCTCACCTGCAGCATCATTATGTCTCGTCTGACAACGACTTTATAAATATAATGTAATCCTAGATAAAACATTGGTGAAGATAAAACAAAAAATGCTACGAATAACAGTTTTGGTATGGTAGAACTAACACTTCATACATATCTGACTCAAATGATGTTCTGAGCACTGACACAGTTTCCACAACTGTAGTGGAAACTGCAGTTAGTTACAGTCCAGATGTGTTCCTGCATGTTTTTGAACTGGCGAGCTTGTAACAGATGTCCTCCCTTCTCTTAATGTCAGTCTTTCTTTGCTGACAAATCAAAAACTGCTTGACAAGATAATTATTGCAAAGAGTAGCTGAGTCTGTGCAGGGATCATCAGTATTATTATTATTATTATTTTCCATTATCTAATGGTCATTCCTTGCAATCCATAGCCAATCTGAATCAGCAACATTGGTGTATGACTAAAAGCGATAAGTAATGAATTAAGCTATTGATGAGGTCTTTAGCCGGGGTCATAACTGGCCCCCAGAAGTCAATAATTATCCCGATAAGAATATCTTTATTGCAAAAGTGCACACGGCAGCAAAATCATCACCACACCAAAACATCCCCCTATGGTGTAATTGCCACTGCTTGAAATTATAGTTTTCATTAAAACAAAATGTTCAAGGTTATTGATTGCTTAAATAAGACTCAATATCTTCTCATTTCAAAGCTGAATGAAATTGCTTGGAATAGTAATATCACCCAACTACAGTGTGCATTCATCACAGTTACACTGCCTCATATTGCCGTCCCTCGGGGATTATTAGAGCAAAATAAGTGTATTTAAATGAGTGTAATTTCTAGGAACCAAAGATCCATGCAAAAACATCTGTATGCGCCGCTCAGCCGTACTTCATCACTGTGAACGTACACAATAACCAGAGTAAAAGACAGACATCAAATACAACCACATGCTGTTATGGAGCTCGACTCTAATAACCAGCACAAACTTCTGTGTATTTTTTTCTAAGCTTGAGGCCGTGATACACACAGTATCTTTGGCTGCAGCAGAGTTTTCACAACTCATACTATATAAAGTTGTACCTGAGGCTCAGGTGTCTTTAATCATGTGTCTCCAGTGCCAGTATTGTGCCCTGTGCCTTTCACCGACTCTCCTTGCCCTGAAGAAAGGTTGCACTGGCAAATACACAGACCACAAATAAACAGACAGAACCATGGAGACTGAAAAACAAGTTATATACACATTAGATTCGAGTATAGTTGCTGGAAGCAGGTCTATGTGATGCTCTTGCAATTATGGAAATGGTGATTACCATAATTGCTGGTTAGAGCACTTTTATGTGACCTAATCCAAAAGCAAATGAAAAAATTGGACATAATAATAAAGCAAAACTGAACTAAATGTGAAATAGTTACTACATAGAACTTATAACAAGGGTACTTACATTCTTCCTGGAAGCTGCAGACAAAAGACCTCTGCAGACACAAGCTGTCTGAATCATGGAGGGGGCCTTGCAGGGACTCGCAGAACAACTCCTGTCTTCATACTCCTCTTCAACTATTTTGGCCTCAACCTGCAGGAAAGGAGAAAAAAAATCCCCCTTGGCTCACACTGTACTGTACTGCTGTATTGATTTTGCAAAATATTTATATATTTATGTAACTTGTTCTATTGAGCATTCATTAGCCTTATACTGAGCAGAAAATGATGCTGCACTACAAGTATATTCTTAATTCTGTTTGAAGCTGAAAAACACACAGAAAGGTAAAGCTTAATGGGAGGAAAACGGGGAGACGATGATACACTGTAAGACATGCATTTTGCAGCAAAGCAACCAAAGCAAATGTAAACAGCTTGTTGCACTGTTTATAATGTTTAGATTTGTCTTCCATGGTGTCAAGAAGTAAAATGATCCAAACTGATGAGTTCAGTCAGTAGCACACTGTTAATTTAACTGGAATCAGCACATGGGCCTGTGTGTTTATCTTTGGTGATGTTGATGTTAGTGATTTTGGACTGGATTCAATTCTTACTTCCCGTTAGATAAACAGGGTGTTAAAAGACCACATGCTAAAATTTGACCTCATAAACTGCAGTATTGTATTATGGGTCACCTGATCAAACTGGCAGATCCACCTTCACCTGGCCGTCCTCCTGCACCTCTGCCTCTGCTGCCATTTTGCTCCTTTTGTTTTGCACACTGAACACACTGCCCTCTGAGAAAAGTGATTAATCACAATTACCTCATCTGCTGGCAGTCGCCATCTCATTCTTCTGCACTCTCTCTCTCTCTCTCTCTCTCTCTCTCTCTCCGTCCCTCCATCCCTCACTGCCCTCTCCCTTTTCCTTCTCCTGTTGAACTTCACTCGAGATCAATGTTGCTGTCAAGCCATTTATTTATTTAGAATGGTCCCGCAGACCAAAGGGCCACAGAAAGCCACAGCTGCCGTGCCACAAATATGGCCAGCCAGCGTGAACTTTGGGTCCAGGGTTAGTCCCTGACAGTGACAGGCCGCTCTTGATGCATGTGGGGAATAGCTTATATGGCAACGTCACAGTGTTTCTGTCCTTGTAAACAAACTCCGTTTTGTCTCTGGCTGCTGGATCTTATACCGGATGGAATGTGAATAATGAAACGCACTGCAGAGCTTGAATGGCCTCAATTAATTTCATTTAAATAGTATTGTAAATAAGCAGGCACTGTAAATTAACCGGTGATAAAAGAAGCAATGTATAGAAAAATAGTTCAGTGGTTCACAGGTTTAGCTCAAAGAGGAAATTACACAGCTGCAGAAGATGTAGACTTTATGTTTCTGTTTTTCACTCAGGCATCACATTTGGATCTGATTTTTGCTAGAAGAAGGCAAAATGATGAAATAAATCAGCTGCCAAAAGCTCTGATCCCATACCCGGTGTTGGTTGTGAAAACTACATTTCCCTTTTGAAGGCTTCTAAGAGTAGATTTAGTTGCAGGGAAGACTCATAGCTTTTATCTTTTTAACTGTTGGGCCTTTGGTGATTCCTTTTGAGAGAAGAAACCATACTGTACTATGGGCATGATCAGGTATCCACAGCATGGCCAAGAAAGTGCACCCTGGCCTGGCTACTAATATAAGCCCAACAGGAGAAATATGTTATTTTTCTTCCACTATGAAAGGATGGAAGGTTTCAAACTGTGGCGATTATCCAATTTATTCGACCACAACATATCATGTTATTCGTGGCCCAGGATGAGTCTTTCAAGTTGAGTCGCTGTATTACTGAGCACAGATGGTAAAACAAACACCCATGAAACAGTGCCTACTGAATAACTAAACAGAACAAGATACTTACTCTACAGTAATGATATAGAAAGTATCACTTTTAAACAGCCAGACTGCTCAAATGTTCAAACCCATCAATCGAGCCGAATATTTTGTCACTCCAATGAACTTTTGTCAGCATTTTTTGGGGGGGATTAATATCTTATTGCCATTTAGATTTCTGCATCAGGAGAAAATTGGAGCATTTTGTTTCCCCCCACATAGTTAGCAGGGATTTCTGGATTCATATTCAACAAAATGGCCTGATTGAATTCATCTATGATTTAAGCCCCTTGACGGTGTTTGAAGTCTTGTTCTGTTTAATATTCACAGAAAAGAGTCATGTTTCTTTCAAAGAGCAGCGAGCTGTGCTCTGTTTGGACTTTAAAGAACAGGTTGAGCATTCAAAGAAAGCTCCTCCACCTGCCAAATTCTGGATTTACTCTATGTTTGCAAAACACACACACACCACTCGAGTCCTATCTCCACACTCACACACAGAGGAATATGTAGTTGTGCACACACATACTGTGCCCAAACACATGTATATAGATATAAGTTTGTCTTTGCCAACAGGTTTCTGCATGTTGTCATAGTGAGAGAGGATGGGCTGGAGGAAGAAACAACACTCAGAGACAGAAAGAGAGAGAGGGATTTCTATAGAGCTGCTGTGCCTACCCCCTATCGAGAAGAGAACTGGGTTTCTGGACAGCTGCCTCTGTTGTTTGGTTCTCTCTGGCTTAGCTGTGTGTTTCTTCATCTGGCCTCTGGCTGTGTGCTCAAGGTCCTTTCTAAAGCCTGTGTGTGCAAACTACATGAGGAGACAAAAGAGTGGAGAATACAGGAGTAGAGATTAAGGCATATTTTCACAGACTTCTCTGTGATTCATCATTGACTGTTTTTTTGCTGTTGTTCTGTAAAGGGTGAGAAGAAAAAAGACAAAACACGATGGGTGAAACTTGTTTCTGCTCTCTTTTCAACGCTTTTTTACATTTTCCATTGACCTCAATTTTTCATGAGTTGATATGCTTTGTAGCTCCCCCGTGACTCCTACTGTATTGAATTCATCTGGTTCCAATACATCCCGTGCACAACCTATCAATCACTTGGGAGTGTGGCAAACTAATCATTTATTGATGAAATGGGGCAGCCATGAATTTCTAACTGCATTTGTCTTATTTATCAAGCCAGATCAAACAATGAAAATCCAAACAAGCTTAAAGGGAAAGGGAGGGAGTCGTAGGGAATAACTTATTCTTCAGCAGTAGACAGCAGAAGGTTATTGATGGAGAGGAGAGGGAGAAGAAAAAAAAACAGGCTTGGGACTTAGTTGCATTGTGGGAGAGTGAGGGAGCAGGAGAGGAAAAGAGAGAAAAGAGAGAGGGAGCAGCGGGGAGAGTTCAGAGTGATGTTCAGACAGCAGGGTACACATCTGAATTAATGCTTCCACAAAAGGCAATTTTCTCCTCACGGGCTCCTCATCCCCTCTGTAGGTAGCAAGGTGAGGTATGTCTCCCTTACAGAGAATGAGAGACACAGACACAGAGAGCGGGAGAGAGCAGACTTAATGTTTCTTTTCAGCTACAGTGCTCTTTACTGCGGCTGCCTGGCTGGATCCCTGGGCTGGCTCGGGGGATAGTGTAGTGATCTCAGGCTTCCACCAGAATACACTTCTGGCAATGGTGTTTGCAAGCTCACTAACATGGAGTCTGGGGAATAACCGCGTTGTTTCTTCACTTGTTTGCTTTCTTTAATGCAGAGGCAAAGTCTGTTGGTATTCTTTTGAATTTCTACAGCCGTTGGTGGGCCGAGGGAGAGAAATAAAACAACAAAAGAAGAGTGAAGTTTTGCCTTGTATATTCAGCGATGGGGAGTTGAAACAGAGTTCACACTCCAGTGCCGTAGTGTCCACAACCACACGAGATCAAAGACGGAAGAGCAGTGGCACTGTCGCAGTGGTAAGCTGTTAATTCAGTTTCGTAACCTCAATTCATCCGTTGAGTGATGTGAAACAACTTTTATGCTGAAGATGGGAGTCAAAATATATCTGGGCAGTCAAAAAAATTTGAACAGCGTGTTGTGCATGTTTACAGCTCGGTGCCGAGATGCAAATAGATGCTTATTTAAATCAACAAAGTTATATCAAGACCGTCTCACTCTGGGAGGGGAAAGCAGAGGACGAGGGGCGCTGCAGAGCTGGGAGAGTACAGTACAAGAAGCAGCGCAACTGTGAAACACGGCAGTGGAAAAGCTGAGGTCATCTCCCCTCTCGTTCTGCATTACATATCTACAGTACCGTGTCCTGTGGGAGCAGACAACTGTGTGTATCAGGAGGCCCCAGAGAGAGAGAGACAGAGGGAGAAAGAGAGTGCAAGAGTTAGTGCGAGAGGGGCTCAGGGGGACCCGAGCAGCAAGTAATCTGTAGCCCTCTCAAGTGGCAGAGAACAGGAGTCAACAAGAGGACACTGTGATATGATAGCCAGGGGAAAACAGGGGTCCCAACCAATTGGACCGACCAGCCTCCAGCCATCGTGACTGTGGTATCAGTAGGAGCCACTCCCAAGGCCGGGTCCTCAGCGGAGCAGACATGCTGGCAGCAGCAAGGGGGTATAGTTTTCCACGGGGCATTGCTACTTCCCCTAACCAATGAGCTCATCCAAGAAAAGCAGAGGAATGGGAAGCAGCGGCGAGTCGTTGCTGGTGTCAGAAAGTGCTGCTCTTGGAGGTTTACTGTAGTCAGACTTTCTGGGCTGTTTTCACAGGATGCTTAGTGTAAAGTACAAATGCGCCGCTCATTCTGATTACTGTAATGTGAAAGTACTTTGCTTTGATGCACACCATTATTCTTTTTTTTTACCCCCTCTTTGTCTCTTTGCATTCTGCTCTCCCCTATTAATCTTCTCTTTCTGCTATGTCTACCTCAAAGTGTTCTACCTCATCATGTCTGTGAACACCTAACTCAGCATATATGCTCGCTTCCAACAGGGACATGGTGTGCTGGAGAGTTTCAATATTACACTCTGCAGAGCCGTCAGCTCAGACTTCAGTAGTTGCTCCAGACCAGATGTCTCATTCAGCGGTGCAGAAACGCTCCGCCGCTAGGTACAGACGGGACAGGACAGACACCATTACCGTACAGTGAGGTGGCATGAGCAAGGTTACATTTTACACAGCCTCACTTGGCATGTTTAAATTATCTTTTTACAGGCATTTCTATCCAGACTGCTGTTGTTTTGTGAGGTCAAACTGGAATTAATGGCAGACATGACCCTATAAATGTATGTATAATCAGTAAGCTAAACAACTGACAGATCAAGACAGAGTGGGCAATATTTGTCACATGTATCTTTCCCCTCTGAAAGGTCCTTATTAACTGGTCAAATCATGTTTACAAATTCATGAGGGATGAGACGAAGAGGCAAGGGGAGTAAAATGCGGCAGCATCATGTCTTGTGAATGACTAATACTACAATGAGCTGCTGGATGCAAAACACAGCCATAGCTCTGTCTCTGTCTCCACCTCATGGTACTGTGTGAAATGGCAAAAGCTGTGGTCTTGGCATTTCAGATTCACTCACCCAGTGTGCTCGGTCTGAACATCAGTAAAGCAAAGTTGGATACTAGTGTGGTTTTTCATCTGTTGTTCTACGTCTGGATATGTTTTAATGGGCTCAAAAAAAAAGCTTCAAATAAGGCACAGCAGTAAAGCTGATTCAAATAAGCTACTAATAAATATTCATGTTTTTTTCCTTAGTATAATGGAAGGCAACCACATATACAGCTAGAGATGAGGTTAGGGGTATTTTTCTCCATCTGAAAAAATTGGCATCTGCCACCGCACTGTCATCTTTCATGGTTAGAAAAATCAGATGTCAGACACATCTCTCACACGGGGGCCCCATCGCTACCTCAACCTGCTGAGTGAGCATATTCGCATCTTCAGTGTGTGATCTGGTGTTCATCTCGGGGCCCACAGCAGTGCAATCCTCACATGGATTCAAAGCATTTCACTGTCTACTTAATCACAATACAAATTGTCCCGGTTCTGGTTTGAATAAGAGATTTTTTCTGTTGTTTTCAGTCAGTGAAGTCCCCCTGGTGCATATGATCTGTCTATGAGGCTCACTGCACTTGATCAAGTGGGCCAGTCCGTCTCTGTGGGGATTACCCATCAAAGTGGAAAGCAACGGTAACTCAATGCCTCCCGCAGACAGTGATTGATGATAGCGCTGTTTCATAACGAATTACACCCCCACAACAAGTCTCACACGTGGGAAATGTTAATTGAAATGCTGTGTGCGCAAAGATATGCTTTTCCACTGCGATGCTATCAAGGTGTTACAACAATAAACTGAGGTGAAATTAGGGGGGGGAAATGTAACAGTTTTGCATGTTGCAAGAATGTGAACAACCAGATGGCAAACTGCACCCAACTCTGAAGCAGCTGTACTCACCACATCCTTTGCATGTCTTGTCTTTCTAATAGGAGGCAGGATGTCTTGACTGCAGGGAAGAAAAGGGGAAACCAAAGCTGACAAAGACATTTTTCCCTTTCCTTTTTTAATCAATACAGGAACCCAGCACTTATTTGATTTGTATAAATAAAGACTTATGTCACCGACTAAACCAACATAATGTGTGTACCTTCCAAAATAAAATCCCCTTGGGACCTTCCGCTCATAAGAGTGTTGAACTTTTCTGCGCCACCTGCAACACGGTTGTTCTCCAGTGCACTGGAAACCGCAGACAGGGTCTTCATCTAATAAGCAAAGCCTGGAAATCCAAGTGAAGAAACAGCACAAACTTAAGCAATGCATTGTGGTTGTTTCATGTTGTTCTTTATAAATACCAGCAGGTTTCCAAATAAGCAGATATTGCCGAACAAGCTCTTTTGGATGAATTCCAGTCAGCACATCACAAACCAATATGATCCCAGTGACTAATTAGAAATACTTCTACTCTGCTAAATATATTTGAACTGAGGGGAAAATAATCTGAGCCATTGGATTTACATTAGGCTACATGAACCCAAAGAGTTCTCCTGAGTGGCTTTGCACTAACCATCCTATGCCATACATATCCTTACCTTATATTTTGTTTTATTTGGGCATTTGTAACTAGGTGTTGGAGGTTTTCTATAGTATGCAGATGCTGATACAATCCACTGATACAGTTCAGTTTTCTAACTAATAATTTCACAAATCAAGTGAATAAGGTTACAACCAGCTTACTTTAACCCTCACCTCGTCTAAACCTAGACTAGAATCTACCATATCTTTATTATTTTATTAGGCTATTAGCTACTATCGAGGATAATAGATGCGCTTCCAGTTTATTGCTACAGTTGTGTGTTTTTGGACGGCAGTATACTGTATTAACCACTAGGTGTCACAGTTACGAACTTCATTTATCGGTGAACCTTGGTGTTGGGACAGTTTGGCCGATCTGGGACACCGTAGTGTTGAGGTGTCGTTCATTTTTATTTCTTTTACAAGGTAAGCCTGTAACGGAAATATCTTAACATAAATCGCACATTCGGTCTTTTTTTAGTTACCCTGTCTGTAAGAAGTTACTAAACCATTTGCCGCGGTCTGTGACATCAACATCATAGTATTTGTCCATATGCTCGTAAATTTGGCTAGCCGCCCTCCCGTCAAATGTGCACCTGTTCAGTTGAAGCAGTAATGTTAACGTACCGGTATGTGGGATTAGTTTTTGAGACCCTAACTGCTTGTTTTCCGGTCATGGAAAACACACAAAGCAAGAAAAAATAAGTTAAATGTCATAGAAAAACTCTTACCTCTGTCTCTCTGTGACTTTTGAGTGAACGCAAACGATTTAAAAGCATGTGCTACATCCTGGCTAGCCAAAGATATTCAATCCCAGCATCCCTAGCCCTTAGCGGCCCACGTGACACTACGCAGCCAATCAAATTTGGGGATTATTACTGTATTGCGCTAGCCTGACGAATAATCTTTCAGTCATAATAAAATCAAAAATTGATAATGATGACATAGGATAATCGTTTTTTTGTTTGTATTTTATTTTATGGACACCTTACGTTTCTTCCCTTTACCACTCATCACTATTAGCATTAATCAAAACTATCATAACTCTCCAATGTGGCTTCTTTCTGGATAAACATGTCCAATTTTACAAACTCAAGTAAAGAAAAAACAAAAAAAACGGTATCAGTAGGTGTAACAGGATGTTTTTTTATCTCCTTATTTTTATGCACTGTTGTGATATCTACCATTCACAGACCTTTTCTTCGCCACAGATTATCTGCCAATCCACTGTTGGACAGAGCTGTCTAAATTGTTTACCACAAAGGTAACCAGAGATTCCACCAACAATGGCACCTAATTGGTTTAGGCCAGACAAGTCCTGGTCAATGAAATGCATAATTCATCTCAGCATTAATTATTCATTTCTTAAGGGACGGGTGGTGGTGGGCTTTATTAGGAGAACTGCATCATGCATATTCAAATTCCTCATCTTAGAGCGGTGCAATATTATCTCAGCTGGGATGCCCATCCCAAAAAACAATAGCAGCCGGGGCTGTAAGACAACTTCTATTAATCACACAACTAAACCATTGAGGATTTTCAAAGAAGAAAATGTCATACTAACCCACGGTGTGTAATGTCTTGTTTTTGTCTTTCAGCAACCATTACGCTGTCAGACAATTACCAAGTGTAATTAATTTATTATTTTTGTCAAGCCTCTTGTGTTTAGTTGACACATTATTTTTTAATAATAGTCATGTTACAGAAAATCTGTCTGTGTTAATTTAACTTAGTGCAACAAACAAGACTGCAATGTGTTAAATCCACAATGTGTGTTTAATCCACAGCATCAGATTCAATTCACTGCCTAAAACAGATTTTAACATTTTCTCCAAGGAAATAATAATATAGAGAGATTACCAACAGTTAAGTCACAATAAATGTATCCTTTAAAGCATGACTGCTAATATATAAATTAAAATGTATGTTTGGTTTGTTTTTGTCTTAGTGATGCTCCTCCTGTGAAATGCAGTGGGTGGTTTCCCAAAGAGATGACTCCTGTGCCTTGTCGATTGGAGGATCAGGGAGCAGTGGTGGGAGAGTTTCACTTGACAATCTCAAAGGTCAATGCCACTCATTTTTTGTTGTACATATAATGTACAATTTGTTATCACTGTTTCCCACAGTTGGTAAGTCAGAAGATGTAAACATGCACTGATTAAAGTGAGAAACTGGAATGTGGATGTTTTAAGATGTGAGGTCACTTGAGCTATTGCACCCCAAGGATCTCTTGCCTAAAATGAATGTCAGAATTTAATTTAGCTACTTTAGTTTGAACAATTATAACTTTAACTGTTCAGTCATAACTTTAATGTTAACATCTGTGCTGTTTTTACTAATATTTGGTGTCAAAAAGTCCAGTAAACCTGTTGTAAGAGATCATTACAGTGCAGTACAATTTATATGCACTGGGTGGTGGCTGTGTAACACTGACTCAGGATTCAGTTCATAGCACTGTTCCACTAAATTTAGTCAGCTCAGGGACAGACAATAATGTGCAAACATTGTGTCTCTTTCTTGGATTATTAGTGAATGTTTATTGTACAACAACCTCCACATAACTTCTTATATGGATATGAATATAAGATGCATAGTGTATTCGATTTCTCTCATTAAAAGCACCCAACTGGAAACAAAATCTTTCTTTAATTTCTTATGTTTTCTACAAAATCTACAGCCCTCTGCATTTGCTCATTTGCCTTGTTTGTTGATGGCACTGTAGCAGATATTGCTTGGTAAATACAGTAGTTTGCATAACAAAAACTTTAGTATATTACCTAGAATGCTGTTGAAAACATTAATGAATCACAGCATGTGAAATTAAGGTTGCACTTAAAGTGAGTCAAATTCCAACATGTAGAACAAACACTCAGGTTATTGTGTGAGTTCAGAAAAAAAGGCTTATAAGTTTGTAAAGACAGAAAATAATGTTTGCACAACTTACATGCCATTTTGTCATCTTATTTACAGATAGAAAGAAACGCACAAACATTATCTTTTGTTCCATTATATTCGTCAAATCTTTTAGCAGCTGTTCACTACAGACTGCACTCAGACACTGTCTTTGTCAAATTCACAGACAAAATACATGGTTGGGTGGCACGCTACGTCAGTCCACTCTCCAGAGGCCAACATCTCGGCACAGTCCTCGTCGTCATAGGCGTTGTTGGGCTCTCCTTTCCTCCATTTGCTGAAAGTGGTCATGGGAGAGCGATCCACGTAGGTGAAAACACCCTCTCGGTCCAGGTCATGAATGCCAATGTAGACTCTGTTCAGGCCCGCCTCGGTAATGTATCCTGCAATGGCCGCGTTGGCTCCCTCATCCTTGGGCATGGCCAGGTGCCCTCCCCTCGTCTGACAGTAGACCTCGGCGTCGGCGTAGCGTTTCTCCTCCTTCACCAACAGATAGACTTTACTGTCTGTCTCTTTTATGCCAGCAACAGCTGCAGGGGAGGGCAGTGCTGAAAAATGAGCACTTGTATATCTATAAATTTCACATTGACATGCCCAGCATTTGCAGTACTTTGAGCAGGGGGAGGAAAGTAATAGCAAGGATAAAGGAAGTCAGACAAGAATTTTGAAATGTTAACAAAAGAAGTGCTTTAGAAGAGAGAGGAAAAAAAGGAAGAATGTGAAGATCATACCATTTTTAATGAATTTCAGTTCAGCGGAAAGTTGGGCCACAAGAATGTCCATTTCTCCAATCATCTTTCTCATGGGCGTGCACTCACATGGGATACCTGATAAGGCAAGAATGTGGTGGGTCACTACATCATATACTAATGAATCATTCTCAGATATCGCCAAATGTTTTTATTTGGACCTGCAACAGTCTTGACTAACAAGATAAATAAGCTGATGATATCTCACCTGGCTCTCCATCAGGGCCTCTTGGACCTGGATCCCCCCTGTCTCCTTTTACCCCTGGAATATGAAATTTGTTTGTTTTTTTATACAATATTTGCTCATTTATTTCTCAGTCAACAAAGCCGCAGTTGTGTATTTTATAATAACCTTTCATTCCACTTGGGCCCACTTTTCCGTAACGTCCCATAATTCCTTTCTGTCCTTGCAGACCAGGTTGCCCTAAAAAAGAAAAGTCAGTGTGACAGCAACATGTTAGAACAGAAACACAGCATACATCTATCCAAATATCCAAATTTAAGTCAGTGAAAAAACAAGCTGAATTTCTTTTAAACCACTATTTACTTTTTCAAGGTAGGTCAATTTAAATGAAGAGTCTGAGACTTCTCTTTTGAAAGCATGAGAACACCCTCCACTCCTCATTAAGGTCTTCAGTAAACACTTTCACAGCAGTGGATTCTGCAGATCATTTCTCCTCCAACCTCTCACCCAAATGTAAACACTTGACCATATCTGGATAGCCTGTTGGTGATGTAACAGCACATTATCAGCCCAAGCAATGCGATCTTTACCCTAGTTCTTTTTTCTTTTTTTTTTGTTTCAGCTTAGTGGTACTGGTAAACCAAAAAAAAACGGAGAAAAAGAAGAGGATGCATAAGCATGTGTGTCTGTTAAATATTTTCTTATCTTCCTTTGTTGTGAGTACAAAAACTATACCTGGCTCTCCAGGCGGGCCAACTCTTCCCGGCCTCCCTGGTGCTCCTTTTTGTCCTTTCTCTCCCGGTTCTCCTTTTGTAGGGGGGAAAAAAAAACAGTAAATATGAAGACAGATACTGTTTTTGTTCACCTTGTATTTTTTGTTTGTGTGTATAAGAATGACATGCCTTTGAGTCCAGGAACAAGGATCTGAACAGTGCAGCCCTCCTCTACCAAGTCCTGCCCATAAGATGTCTGCACTGATAAGAAACTCAACATCACAGACATTAGCACCATTAGTAGTAAGAGCTTGTCTCCTCTCATTCTTCAACATGGGCTGGTTAATGGGCTACACTGGAGAAACAAGAGAGATTACGAGAGTGCGAAATGATTAAGAATTATTCGCAAAACAAAACAATTTAAGTTGGGCTATAGATATACGTATATTCAGAAGCAAAACAGTAATGCAACTTAATCAGATGATGTGTTAGCAACGTTGTACCCCCTGGAGAATTGTATAAACATCCACCATACGTCTGAAGCAGGCATAGATGGTAGCTTGATAAGGAAAATGATTAGTTTAAACCAAAGATCAAGTTCTGGTAGAAATAGCTGTTTAGAAAGGACATATGAGAGTTATATCTGCTAAGACCAAAGACATTTTCAGCTTCACTTAGGAAATCTTTGCATTGAGTAACCCCTAAGGGAAAACAATAGTCAGAAAGGTGTAAACAGTGTACTGAATTTGAGAATATGCATGGCCTACCTGTAGAGGAACTCTCCAGACAGAGGGGAGAAGAACTGCCAGTTTGCAAAGACTTGCAGAGGCTTTGTACGATGGCGGTACTACAGAAACATTTCATGTTCCTGCACACGCACCACAGAATGTGTGTGATAGGACATTCGTAAACAGTTCACAGATAAAGTCCGAAGCAGCTGGGGCTCCACAGATAATTGGCTGGGAAAGTGGTCAAGTGATTGACAGCGGAGGGGCCGGATAAATCCTCCAACTGAACAACTTTGTCAGATGTTTAGAAAAGCAAAGGAAACTTATCAGGTATTTTAAGTTCCAGTTTGTATGGGTTTGCCTGAACTTTCTCCACTTTTTCAGGAAACTTATCTCATGAGGGTTTGTGTGGCAATGGATAATACACTACACACTATATTAATGATGTGAGTTAGTTCTTCTAATATATTCTTATGTTCTGTGTGATTAAAAACACCCTAAAATGCACCATATTTGTCCAGTGCCACACAGCATACTCTTATGTAATTTCTTTTTAATTAAAAATTAATGTGTGAAGATGATGATACTGGTACTGTACACTAGACCCAAATATATACATACATATACATAAAAGTTGAATATGATAAGTTGTTGCCCAGGCCTCTACCAAACACTCACGGAGGATTTTCATTCAGGGAGTCAAATTAACATCATGATTACTTTTCCCGTTGCACTCTGGTTGGTGCTTCTGAGAAGAAGAGCAGAGATACTTGGTGTAACTTCAAGCTGACATTTACAACACAGTATTTCTCTTTTAACTTTTGTAATTAGTTAAATTTCATTTTCTAAGACATGACTACAAAGAGTTTGTAATAATATGCCTAAGAGTCATGTCCTCTGAAGAAATTAGAATTTTATATGAAAACTGTAGTTCACTATATTGAGCTTCTGACACATTTTTCCACAGCTCACTTGTTCCTTGTGATGTTCAATTCTCCAGTGCGTCTCTTTCCTGCTCTTTGCCTGAAAGTGATTTGTAATTAGATTGGGATTTGTCCTAAAACATGCAGACCTGCTACTCCCCAATATGGCCACTTGATGGAGCCATTGCCTATGCATGCACAGTACAGGACTTGAAAATAAGTATCTCCAGCTATTTTTATTTGCAGTTTGTTAGTCAGTACTTCAGTGACCCACACGTGTTATGATAGCAAAAGCCATTCATGCTTCAAGAAGACTTCAGCCTCAATAGTCTGTTTACTGTTGCAGTGCAGTGCTCTGTCTTAGACTTTGCCAGAGTGAAAAAAGATATGATCAAATTAACAAAACAGTGAGTCATTGCTGTATCCTAGTGGTTGCTAGACTGGGAAAAATAATATATGTCTGTGCCTGACGTCGTCAAGTGGTGCTTGTCTTTATGTGCATAATTTAGGAAGTCATGCAATTACTAACTTGGTCTTAAACCTGTGAACATAAAATGCCATGTTAATGTTTACATGCTGTCATCTAGTGTCTGTAATGAGATATGGTTCAATAGGGGAGTATCAGATGTCCTAATTAGATTTAAAAAACCCAGTGGCTGCTCTCAGTGGTGGATTGGGTGTCTCCTTCAAAAATCCCCCCCAAAAGTTTTATATTACCTGACTCTGAAATATTCATGACTCAAGGCAACATTTGCTGTGTCTTTTCAAGGTGGCCAATGAAGTAGTAGTAGTAGTTGTGTGGACTAAATGTATCCCTTAACTCCAGTGTTGGCACAAAGTAATTAATATAAATTGTAAAACTAGGCCACCCATATTCACACACTGATTTATCTTTTTATCAAATCAAATGTCAAGTTTATACTAAAGCCTGAATGGGTGCAAGCAAGTGTACCTGCAACTTATCATTTCCCACTCCTATAATTTGTGTGTAGGCTATGACAGAATGGATGTTGGATCACATAGGCCTAACATAATCGCTTTAAATAAACATTATTGTTTTCTTTGTAATGTTGCTGTGTGAGAGAAATTGTTCATTTGTTAAATATGGCCACTATCTCTCCCCATTTAAATGTTTACCTCTGTGGTGCAGAAAAGCTACCTGACACAGGATCTTACGAGCCGCACTTAAACGGCCCGTCAGTGACTGTACAGTCAGGGTGACGTCACCTGTGCTCACCGGAGCGCGAGCGCAGCCTGTCATCCAGACAGCCTGCTGCTCCACTGTCCGGTCCTGTCCTGTCCTGCCCTGTCCTGTCCCAGGAGGAGAGAAAGACCGAGAAAGCTGGACTACAGCGACATCCGCATGAGGGACTTAAAACCTGTCGCTGTCTCCCTGCACGTACATTTCGCTGTCTGAGGGATACGAGTCGTAAGTGTCCCCTCTTTTGTCCAACTTTTACACTTTGCAGCGAATAGCCAGGCTCAGCAGCAGCTCTGGGTAGCTACTGTATTAATTTCACAGAAGGTCAGCTATCATTGCTGGAATGAGTGCAGTTACTGTAGTTTTCTTTGTATGCTAACCACTAATGATTGTATCTGTTGAGCATCAAGCTTTACCCACATTAGGTATCAGACTCTCTCAGTAGTTATTCCTAAGGGGCTTAGTGCAGTTAGTTCCTTGTATAGACGGTGGATATTTGTATAAATTCATCTAATTGCCATGAGGTTATCTTGAGCTCAATCCAAAAGCCCCTGGAAAACCTTATAGCAGTATATCACTTATGTACTGTACTACTGTGTTTTCCCATAGTAGCTTAATGTTTAACTGTGTTTTGAAGTGTCATGGTTTCAGTTTTTATTTTCCTATGCTGTGTTTTCATTCAGTTCCCTCATGTCTCCTCACTTTAGCCCTCTCTCATTATTGCAAAGTCTTCCTACCCTCTTTTAAACCAAAACTTAACCCTGTCAGACTGTGGATTTTAAAGGATACAGCACTTGAAAGTATGAACTTTGCGTACGTGGGTCTTCATCCTGTTGCCCCGTGGTCATTATCCAATGATTTCCATGTCCCCTTTTGCCTGGTAGAGAACAGGAAACAAGAGGCAGGAAGGAAGAGGCGTGTTTGTGTGTCCTGCTTTGCCTCTGAGCCCCAGTCTCCCATTCGTGTGTGTGTGTGTATGTTTATGTTTCCTCCTTTTCCATACAGTAATTTTCTTTGTTTCATGTGACACTTTTGCAATTTGCATTGTCCTGCTAACTGATCACTTACTTTTATTTGCTAGGCTTAGCTCTCATTTGAAACGTCTCACCTCACTGTCTGGATTAGGGTCAAATACTAAGAGGATTTAAAGCTGCAGAGTCAAAGTTACTCATGAGGGACGGGTCTCAGCTGAGCAGTGAGTGATGCCTTTGCTTTGTGGTGTAGACTTTTAAGGTATAAGGTTGTCTCTCTAAGTGATATACCAGAGTGTTTGGGGGTTTGCCTTGAAAATTGCATGTGGATCCTTTAGCTCTTGGTTCAGGGAGCACCGCTGTACATGATGAAGACGGATGTGTTATATATACAGTAGAGCCACGTCTACAGCAGACTGGCACAGATGGGATGCTTTTGTATATCAAACAAGCATTAATTTTGTCTTAAGCGCGTTCTGTTTATTTCTGTCATTATACCCAGATCTGTGTCGTCATGTTGGCTTGAGCTGGGTGTATTTCCTGTATGGACATAATGTATTTAAACTTAACTACAAGAAGGACATTTTTTGTGATTATCAGTCGTCCATGTTATGTTTGGATGTGTTTAAACACACCATTAAAAGCCCTACAGTTTTAGTGTGTGACAGGGATGTATTATATATAACCTTTATTTCACTTCGAAAGACCATTGAGGGGGAGTCCTCATTTACAATGGTGTCGAGAAAAGTTCACAGCAACACAACAAAACACAAAACAATAGGCACATAGTTGTCCAAGTCTCTGAAAGACACAGACAGAGCCTTTTCATTTGCCACAGTCAACTCTAATCAGTGTTGTAGAATAAGATTTCTGATTGAACTCTCAGTGTGAAGACAATTATTTGGCTCTGCAAAGAGGTTCAAAAGGCTTCTACCACTGTGCCACTCAATCAACTCCTTTTTGCTGTAGTTTTGGTCTTTACGATGGGCCGGTGCTTTGATGTGAGATATTGTCCTCTCGCTCTGCTGTTGGGCTACATATGGCAAAGGGAACAAGTGTAAACAGAGTATTATTGCTCTAATAGTAGATATGCCATATAACAATAAAGTGAGATAACAACACACCATTTGTCTGCTGCTGTGGGTGTGAATTATCCAACACAGTTTTCAAAGATCTTATGATATATTGTTATATATTTTGTTTTTTGTTTTTTACAGTTGTTCATTAACATTGGTCGACAGCCGTTTCTCCAAATCATCCCGTTCTTGTTTGAATTTCTCACATATCTGTGTTGTCCTGCCCAGATTTAAAGCATTTGGTCTTGAATGCAGTGCTCCATACAGTCACTTTTCAAACTACTTAAACGTATATTCTTATTTTGATAAGTTCACCTGTTCCTTGTGTTACAAAATCCCTCAAGTGAGTGGCAGATGGGAGAGTGTACATATGTGCAGAAAAGTATACAGTGATCACTTGGTAGATGTAGGTGTATTGACCAGACCTGGCATGAGCTTTACAATGTAGCAGTAAAAGTCTATACCTGATGTTTCCTTATTAGTGTAGCAACCGAAGACTGAAATGATTTACTCATTTTACTAAAAATTTATCATGTAGCACAAATGAATAAAATATTCAAAATGTCTTTCCATTCCTTGTTTTAGTGCTCGTCACCAGATATATGGAGGTGATAACATTGTCCGTGAATGCTATCAAACAGAAGATGGTGAGCAATGCCAGATCATTGTTCCTTTTTGATTATTTGGTTATCTAGATTCAGCTGAAATAAACAGAGATGGTCACTCCAGGTTTTACCATCTCCCGTCCCACACTGTGCTGCTTTCATATACTGTAGTACCTGCTGAACTTTGAGTTCTTGTTGAAGGCTGCATCAGCATTTTCCAGCGACTATCGTTTCTGACATTTGACCTCAATCCCTGAGGCTAATTGGATCCTCAAGCATAACGTCAGCACTTTTACTTTGCAGAACTCTGTGGTCGCAGGATTAACTGTGAAGAACCAGACACCTAGTTTTCACCTTTGGTTGGTGAGATTGTTAACACAAGATACAGGCAGAATTTTGCAATGGGGACGAACAACTGTCTTAAAATGTCCAATCTGCAGTTAGGCTTTCAAATGATGCAAACACTAAAATAAACAAGTGGTTGCACCAACTTTCCTGTAGTGACTGTCACTGGCTACGCTTTGAAAAATTAGCTAACTATGTAAAAGGGCATACATTATTTAGTCAATAAGTATATTTACTTTACTATTCCCAAACAGTGACCAGTGTAAACACAGTAGGCTACATTCACATTTTGAAAGCGTAGCCTCAGGATCAACTACAACAGACAGACCTAAGATGCGTCAAGCAGACAAGTGTATGTGAGGTTACCTGAGGTGCCATTGTCCTGACTCAGGCGTGCATCCCCCAGGAGACACCTTTAGTCATGTTCCAGTGGGAAATCCTACAAGATGAGTAGGATGAATAACAGGTTAATGGAAAGAAAAACAGATAGGTCAAGTTCCGGCGGATTGCTATTGTAATAAAAACATTTTTTACTGTCTTGTAGTTTAGCAAAGACTGTGAAGGGAAAGAGGAACAGGAACTGGCTGCCATGCAAATAGGGAGTAGGTGGTCATAGGGATGTCAGAAACAGTTGACAAATGATCTTCTCAGTCTTCAAATGAGCAATGCTGGCTTTGTTTTCTGTTTTTCACCTATGTAGCTCTGGAGGAAATGTGAATTACTTTTTGTGTAGCTTGGGGAAGAGACGAGAGCAGCAACTTTGAAGCGGATTCAGTTTTTTTTAAGTTCTTCAGTGAAAATTGCAAAAGTGTGTTCACAGTAGTTTGCTTTTTTATTTTAAACTACATAATATGTGCTTTTATTTTATTTAAGGTTACCTTTATTCCACATTCTGTCTCCTTCCAGCTCCTGGTTGTGTAGGCGTGCTGACTGGAGGTAAGCCATGGAGGACGGGAAGCCAGTATGGGCTCCCCACCCCGCCGACGGGTTCCAGCTGGGCATGATCGTTGACATAGGAGCCGACACGCTCACCATAGAACCACTGAACCAGAGGGGCAAGGTGGGTCGTCACATACAAATACACACTCACATGCACACGTGCTACGTAGCTTTCTGTTTACAGGCAAATGGGTTAGGGACTGAGGTAGGTTGTTTTCCTTTTACATGGCTCAGCAAGTTGATGTGAGAATTGAACATGAATTGGTTGTTGTTTGCATTAATCCCAGGTGGGTCATCACCACATGGCTTTAATGAAAAAATGTCATGTATAAAATGAAAACTTTCTTTGTTTTCTATAATTTCATTGGTCCCTGTCTAAAGTGCGAGCTCAGTTATATAGGCGTTAGCACAACAATGTGTAAAATGTGAGAAACATGAGAGACCACATGTACAGTGGCATGAATAAATAAAGAGTGCAGCAGCAGGTGTGCTGATAGTGTTGCCTAGAGGGAGAGCGGCTCATTAGGAGGTAAAGGCCACCTGTTACACCTGAGCCGTCACATGTCCCCAGTAAGCAGGCCTCTGGTGTTTACAACAGCCATGCACCATAGCAGCTCCCTTTGCATGTGTTATCATCATAGAGTATATGGACCTTTCTGACATCAGACAGTTTGGCTTCTTAGAGTAGCAAAGGCACAGGTGTATCTAACAGCATTTCATTCAAGTGTCCAAGTAAGCTATGACAGGACTCAGGCAGCCAAACATAATTAAGTTTATTATTTCCTCTCAGCTTTTCTTTGTGTCATGTCGAAATGCTGTTATTGAATAATGTCTGTCCTGATGTGCCAGTGAGGCAGCATGCTAAACACCACTGCTCTCGTACTCGTATGTTTGTAGAGTAAAGTTCACAAGAATTAATCTTTTAATTTTTGGTTTAAAAATGCAGTTTTGTAGTTAGAAAACCTTAAGTTTGCACTTGGATCTGTAGAATTGGACGCAAGCAATTATCTAACCCCCCACTCACAGATAACTGAGTAGTATTAAGATTGTATGGTTTCACTAAATGACTCAATGAAATGCGATGTAAATCTTTAAGTTACATTCAGCTGGAAAAAATTTTAATGAGTTTGAAGTGAACCTCGGAAAAGCGTTGAATCATTATCAGTTCATGTCCTATCGCCAGGCAGAAAATCTGTTTCATTCACTGAGGGAATGAAAGGCCCATTGAGTGTGTTTTTTTACTGCAGTGTTGAACTCATTAGTGCCTCATCTCTGTGCATGGCTCTCAGCCTGGCTGCCTCTTCTTCTTTGTCAATTTTATCGGTTAGACATTTCTCACATGGTTGTTATTGTGGATGGGCATGTCCAGACTGAGCCAAGGTACTGTAGCAGGCACACAAAGCAGATTCTGTTTATGTTAACAAGCTGTTGGTGGTAATAAACCATGCATCATAGCTCAGGCTGGGTCACAATCACACACACACACAAGCAGCGGCATTGATATAGGAAGTGTAATGAATATGTAAATGGGGGGAAAGAGGCTTTATTACATTGATATATGCTGCAGGGAATAACCAGGCACAGTCACTGTTCTGCTTTAATCAAGCCACTCATGACTGATTCTTTAAATACTGAGCTTTGGTCGTTTTTAATAATACCGCATCTTGATTGGTTCCCACAAGAGCTGTTCAAAACACCAGCATCATCTCTCCTGCACCACACACACACATACTCGGTCACTCAGGTGTTCAGATCCTGTTGCGCTCCCACCAAATTATTCATTGTCCTGCCATGTCTCCCCTTGTTTCTCTCACAGCCGGCTTGTTCCATTGAGTTTATTTCCATTAACTCAGACTCTTAAACAATAGAGTGAGAATATCAGTAACTAATTCAGCCTGGGAACATGTCGCACCAAACATCATTACTGTGATCTTTAAGCATGATGAATGATTCATGTTTATGCACGCTTGCTTAGCTTTTTGTGATGTTTAATATGTCTCTGTTTTATGGGATGCGGGGAAAATTAGTTTTGTGTCATAAGCTTTTCAAATAACGATATGTAAACAATAAATAATCTTGTATTTAAAGTTGGCAGGGCCTTATGGAGACACTGTGACTTGAAGCATTTTATCATCAAAGCTGTTTATGTTACAGACCTTCCTTGCTCCAATGAGCCAAGTCTTCCCAGCAGAAGATGATGTCAACAAGCACGTGGATGACAACTGTAAGTTACTGACCTTCAGATGCTTGTAAGGTTATTATTGTTATTACTTTATAGAATTTCACAATTTAATTTTCTTGTCCTCCTGTGTGTTTTCTTCCTGTTTTCAGGTTCCCTTATGTATCTGAATGAAGCCACTCTTCTCAACAACGTTAGAGTGCGGTACAGTAAAGACCACATATACGTACGTTCTCCTCTTCTCCTGCACATGTCCCCATTAGTTTTAGTATAAATCCTTTATTACTATCCAGCTGCATCATGAGGAAAGAGAGTAACAAGTTAGAGGACAGAGGGAGAGAGGATCCCTATCCCAGTTTCCCTGGGGGAAAGGTACCAGGTGGTAAAGAGAGAAGGGAAGCTAACAGAGGGTCACAGAGTCAGACTGGCAAACCCAATCCTGATCCCAGTCACTCACTTAGGAAATGAGGGACAGCTGGTAGATGAGAGAAGAAAGACAGGGAAACAAGTCAAGGTGTGTCTCAGCAGCCTTCTCCGGGCTCATTTTCACCTCTGTTGTCTCTCATTGTTCAATAATTTATCTGTATTTTTTGCTGTCTATTAATGCTCTCTAAATGCAGAGTCCTTAACCATTGCTGTCTTTACCTCTCTTACAGACTTATGTGGCCAATATCTTGATAGCTGTGAATCCCTACTATGACATCCCCAAACTGTACGGCCCTGATGCCATCAAGTCGTACCAGGGGAAGTCACTCGGCACTCTGCCGCCTCACGTCTATGCTATAGGTGAGAGCTCACACCCAGCTAATCACTGTTACAAGGACAATGCAGCAGAGTATATAACAACAAGCTCAAGCTATGTTATTCAAAAAGCATACCAACAACATTCCCTCTGAAGGCTGAGATATCCTGAGGTTATTTTATGAACAGCCTTGGTGTTATCTTGAGTTAACCTTGCACAACTAAAACAAGGAATGTAGAGTAGGAACGCACAATATCTCTTTTTTCCCACCGATACCAATAACCAATGACTTCTTATAACAATGCCCATGCCATTAACCAGTAACTTCCTGCTTCTCATAACCGATGCCAATACCAATAACAGATAACATTTTTGATAGTTTATATACACCTGAGGTTAAGAAAGGCTAATATGTAGTGAGTAGAGATGAATTTAACATTATAGGTCCCCCTCTGACCAAATAATATAACTCACATCACTACTGTATCACATCACAACAAAAACAAGAACAGTTATGACTCTTCAAAAATCTATATTTATTATTATTTCAAAATAAACTTATGATACAAATGGACTGAACATGAGTGAAATCAAGGCAATGTTGGCTAATCATAATTGGCTCTAGAAATGTCATTATCAGACTTCTCTGTGTATTTTGGCCAATAATTATCTGTACAGATGGTTATCGTGCATCCCTATTGTAGAGTAATTTGCAGTGTCAACAATGGCATTATATCTGTAATATTGAAATTTTATCAAGACAACTTCACAGCTATTTGCATTGTGGCATTATTATTATGTACTGATTTGTAAGTAATCATAGATATTTTTTTTCCCTTTTCAGCTGACAAAGCCTACAGGGACATGAAGGTTTTAAAGATCAGCCAGTCCATCATAGTTTCTGGTGAATCTGGTGCTGGAAAGACAGAAAACACCAAGTTTGTTCTCAGGTATGAAGTCAGTGTGAATTCTTCTCTTTCCTTTGCCCTCATCCCTTTTCTGGTTGTGTGTTCCACCTCATTGAGAGTCACTAATGGTGTTTTGCAAATCTCTGCCAAAAAACAACAATGAACAATACAACATTAGCGTGGACGCCATCTGCTATGAAACAAGCAGAAATTATGACACCTGCACACTTGTCCTCTGTTTTTTTTTATGTTTTCCTTCTCTGAAGGAGAAATTGAAATAAGCCAAGGAGTACTCCATTATTGTCTGTGCAGCTATATATCTTGCACCTGTAAAGGAAAGCCACTGTACCTGTAGTAGTGTTAGTGTCTTTAAACTCTCTCTCATTTCTATCCTATAGGTATCTGACCACAACATATGGAAGTGGTCAAGATATTGATGAGAGAATTGTAGAAGGTAATATGTTGAATAATTAAAAACTTACATATGTTTGTTGTATTTTGGTGGTAGTGTGATCCTGATCATTTTTTACTCTTTTTTATTTTATTTTGAACCTCAGCAAATCCCCTTCTTGAGGCCTTTGGAAATGCAAAAACAGTCCGCAATAATAACAGCAGTCGCTTTGGGAAGTTTGTGGAAATCCACTTCAATGAGAAGGTAAGGGATGGGCGATTGATGCTCCAAGTTGATTTGTAAGTCACTATGTGTGGAACATGGATTCAAGAATTTGCTTTTGAGCCCTGATTTTCCTTTTGTTTCGCCAGAACGCAGTCGTGGGTGGATTTGTTTCCCATTATTTGTTAGAGAAGTCAAGGATTTGCATGCAGAGTAATGACGAGAGGAACTACCACATCTTCTACAGGCTGTGTGCTGGGGCATCTGAGGACATCAAGAAGAATCTGCATCTAGACTCCCCAGACAGTTTCAGGGTCAGTGAGCTAATGTGGACCCCAGAGACTGGGGTGTTAATGTTTCTCAGACAAAGAACACATACAGTATAATACTGCACTGTGAGCCAGTGTAATGTAATTTAAGTGAAATGAAACTGAGCAGAACTCAGCATTTTGAAGGCTGTTTGATAATGTAAACAGGTTTTCTCAGTTTTTTGTTGTAAGCATTGGGGGCCATGCACTTGAGGTTATTTTTAGTGACATCTCCACAAGAACCAAAGGGTCCTCCCTAGTGAAATCAACCTCTCCTCAGTAACCAAATATTTTGCAATTGAATTCTGTCCTGTTCAAATGTAATTATCAGCTCAGCAGGGGCAAAGTCAGAGAGCATAAAGGTGTTTATCCCAGACGTTATTTCCTTCTACATGCTCTACAAAACAGAGCAACAAGCAGCTCAAGCTGTTCCTTCACATGTTTATCATAGTGTCATTATATCAGGTCCCTGAGGTGACACCCACATCAACAGAGGCAATTACTTCATGCAATTCACCACTAGTCAGCTGTGGAGCAATATTAGAAGACAGCAGAGTAAATCTTTTAGATGCTGAAAATCAATACAAATATCCCCAGTATGTGTTGATACTGTGCCTGAATTGAATTTATCAAAGTACTAATTATGTTTAAGTGTTTTCTAAGATGATTTTTCTCTGTCGCAGTATCTGAACCGAGGATGCACCAGATACTTTGCCTGCGGGGACTCCGATAAACAAATTATGCAGAATCGCAAGAGTCCTGAGGTAATGTCACGTCATGTCCCTGTTTGATCGCTCCAGTTCAATACACAATTACTGTTGACATGTTTTTTGGGTTACATTTTACCTACTGTGTGGAAAAGTATTAAATGCCAAGAAACAAAGGCCTAAAATATCTTGTAATGTAACGCTATTAAATTATTTCCTGTGCAATAAATCATTCAGATACAGTATACAGTATTGTTTTGAGCACACACTGGACTGAAAGCAAATCCCAAACCATATTTAAGAAAGTCTGCTGCAAAGGTGATATGATATGCAGAAAGTGATCAATCACAATATTTTATGCCAAGAAATTCGTTCAGGTCTGTATATTTGATGAATTATGTAAAACATGAAAAAGAGCCAGTGCCTTGTTGAGTTGCAGTGCAAAGCCTGAAGGAGACATGTAATTAATATCATGAAACAATTAGAAGAATAAGTGTGACAGGTTGCTCTCTCAGGGACTAATTATGCATGTTCATTTCACTTCTTGTTTTCTAGGATAGAATAATATCTTCTTTTGTGCTAATCAAAATTTCAGATGCAACAGTGGTAAACAAAGGAGATGCTTTCAGTTTAGAATGTGTTTATTTAACCAAGAGCATTAAAATAAGTGCAGTGATTGAATCATATTTTACCTTAAAGGCCAAATAAAACCTTTATTCTTATTTTTTTGTTTTTTTTTTTGTTTTACTGTAATTCATCCTTACTCATACTTTTATATTGAAATATTGTAATCTCACAGATTCTTTCTAGATGCTCAGAGACAGTAATATGTTATTGGATTAACTGTGTGTTTTTGAAATATGAGAAAATCTTGAAAATTATAATTGTAAAACGCTTTACTTTAACACATCAATGATTTGAAGTGCTTTCATCATAGATGCGAATAATGCATGTATTATGAAGGGGTTTTTATTCCAAATGCTCACCGTAGTTTGAGATTACAAAGTCTGTGAATAGAAGCTCTGTGTGGTTGTAAGTACACTGTGTGTTATATTAACATGGTTCTAATGAAGTCATTGTGCATCTGTCTGTCCCAACACGTGTCTCTGTTACTGTAAATAGGACAATCAGGTGATGTTTCTTTTTTTATCAGGGCTTTGTGCTCCCTACTCTTTATCCTGTATTCTTCCTAAAGTAAACACTGAGATGCTCAGGTTTTACATGCTGCTGTTTGTAGTGCATGCTTCCTCTTTGTCTGCATGTGTCTGCCTGGATTGGGTGAGGTCGGGGCTGGGTGGTGCTTTGATTGAAAAATACAAAGGATGTTTGCTTACTCAGCTTTTTTTTTTTTTCAGTAATACAGTACAAGGCAGGGCTGCACAATTATTGTACAGTATATTTCCCATAGTGACAATAAATATTTGTTTAAGACTGACATTGTATTTTGCAGGTTTGCCATCAGTTAAAGTATTTTATTCCCATCAATGCAATAACTGTGAATGGTCTCTTATATTACATTAAGAGTATACATTTAGTCATAATTGTGCAGCAGATTGATCTATAATCTTGATTTTTGAAGTGGTCTAGTCCAGTGACATTTTTTTTACTGCATGCCTGTGCTGTTTTCATCACTCCTGACATGCTGCTGAATTTTAGAGCAGATCTGTCTTTCCCTTAAATATATAAATACTTCAATTATTAAGACATTTGGAGACAAAGCCACTGTGCCAGAGGAGCTGTAGTTTATAGGATGGTGTGTTTGCTGTGTTTTGTTGGTGGGGGCACTTTTTACATGTTACTGTAGTGTAAAATATTTCTCTCACTGATATTCATGGTTGCATCTCATTTGTAACTCATAAATATTCCCCATTTCTCCTGTCTATTTCTTTTGCAGCATCTAAAGGTCGGTGCTCTGAAGGATCCTCTTCTTGACGACCAGGGCGACTTCAACAGGATGTGTGTGGCCATGAAGAAGATTGGTCTGGATGACACTGAGAAGCTGGACCTGTTCAGGGTGGTTGCTGGTGTTCTGCATCTGGGGAACATTGACTTTGAGGAAACAGGGAGCTCCTCAGGTGAGGAACAACATGTATTGATGTATCTCTTCAGAAGTTGCATTGCAGCTTCCAGTACACTCTTTTTGTTGTTGGCATTGTTTGTCCTTTTAGCCATGGGGATTTATCACTATTCATAAACACAATCAAGGCCATCAAATTTTTTAGCTATTCTGCTGCCACAAATTTACTTCCTCTTTTGTACAAGTTGCTATCAGTTCATTTACTGTACAGTTGTAATTGTGAGCTCTTAGAGTCTACACTTGTGTGTGATTAGATTGGTGTACATATTTGAAGACCAGCCATATGTCCTTGGATGTCACAACAATTTTCTGTAACCCTGGCAACCATTATCTATGCCCCTGACTTCTTTTTCACTCTTTATCTTCCTATCTGTACAGTCAGTGCAGTGTCTCTGTGGAGTAAATAAATACAGTTAAAAGTTTTTTGAAGGCACTTTTTAACAGTTTCCCTTCATACGATGAATGACTGCTGCTAAATCTTCCAAAACTGCGTGTACCACTTTACTCACTTTTTGATATGCTAATTTTGTAAGTAAATGGTGTATGCAACTTGTGGGATAGTGTGATTACAAAGATGTTAAATTAATTGTGTTTTTAAAATTATAGATGAACCATCCTAACACCCGTCAGTTCAGCAGAAAACTGGTTCTGTAAAACCCACAAAAAGGAAAATACAAGGAATGGCTTATATAACTCTTCCTGTGTGTTTCAGGTGGCTGTGTCCTAAAAAATCAGTCAGGTCAGACTTTGGAGTACTGCGCTGATCTGCTGGGTCTTGACAAAGACGATCTGCGTGTCAGCCTCACCACAAGAGTCATGCTCACTACAGCAGGGGGCGCCAAAGGAACAGTTATCAAGTAAGAAAGTGTGGCTTCCAGCTTTTCAGACTCTTTACAACTTCTTTTGGTAATTTATTTTTATGGGGAAAATTATCTTCTTTTTTTTCTTTTTTTTGAGGCTACTGCCAGTGTTAACTAACAAATACATCCATCAACTGAAATTAAATGAGTGAAGGCAGTGAGCCTAGGATGAATCTAAAAATAGCTAATAATCCTTAGACAGAGATTAACCAACCAGAATTTAATCGGCACAGGCAATGGATAGGCAGTTGTTGCTGTACTTATCTGTACTAGTCTGCTAAGTATTAAGATGTCTTTATTGTGCAAAATGAGGCGATTAAATCCGAGCACTGAATTAAGCCTGTTATTTGATCGTCTTAATATAAGAGAGAACAGTATATGACAGATCTGATTATTTAATGCCACAACGTGCTCATCTTCATTTTCACAGTAGACACAGGAAAACACTTTATTTTCCTTAGGTAACCTCTACTTCTGTACAGTATGATTGCACATTGTTTTCAGGCAGGTTAAAACATACTCTGAGGAGAATATGGTGCAGTCCTTGTGGCATTACTATGTAGTTTTGGTGGTGATGTGGTGTTTGAGTGATGGGGCCAGGTTTGGTAGATTAATATTTCAGGAGGGCCAGATGCTGGGCTGGCCTGGAAGTGTTTTCTCCACATAAATAATGCAGCCTGTATCTGAGGAGGCAGGCGAGCATGGCAGCAGTACAGTAAAGACCCTGGTGTCTGGGGAGCAGGTGGAGCTAAGGGGTCCTGGCTTTGTCATTAAGCCCCAGACAGATCCACTCTACCCCTGGGAGGTTGAGGGTAAGAGAGGGGGTGGTGGACATGATCAGGGATGACTGAGCCTCTAGTGTGCATATGAAATATTGTAACTGATAAAAAAAATGCCTGTCAGAAAACACATGAAATTCTTATAATTAATCTACGTAAGACCTTCTGCATTTAACTTTTGTTGTCACAGTGAAACAGAGAAAAGCTAACCTGTTCTCGTGAGAGACATGATAAGTCGACTTTTCCTGTTTGTAATGGATGAGGGTTATTCTTCTCATGAAGACTGGGTGGGTGGAATATCAAAAGAAAGACAGTGGGTAAAGCAAAAAAAGAGCTTTCTATTTTAAATTCATCCTCTCCTCAGCAGGGACAGCTGAGGTGAACTCTGGGCCACTGTGGAACTGAACTTTGTCCATACCTTCAACCCCTCTAAATAATTTAATATAAATGGTGTTGAAGTGTCATTAGACAGCCAAGTAGAGTTCAAGGTTCACATCTTAGTTTGAATAGGCTATGTTCTCTTTGGCTTAGAAAGCCTAATTTTAAAATGATCACCTAGCTTGACTATAAGGATCAGAGGGGGGTGACACTGTGGCAAAATGTGTCAGATTAACAAATCTAAGATTTTCCTGCCACATAAAAGTTGGGCTGATTTTAAAAAAGAAAAAGAAATGGATTTAACAGGAGATTTGCATGTCCCAGTTTCGGACTGTCCCTCACTGCCCCACTTTGTGTTTCCCTCTAGGGTGCCTCTAAAGGTGGAACAGGCAAACAATGCCCGCGATGCCCTGGCCAAGGCAGTGTACAGCCGCCTCTTCGATCATGTGGTCAAACGAGTAAACCAGTGTTTCCCTTTCCAGACGTCCTCCAACTTCATCGGGGTGCTGGACATCGCTGGGTTTGGTAATGAAATGCAGTTAGTCTACTACAAAATGTGGACGTTTCAATTAAACTTAACATATTGTGTATGTTTAGGCCATCATAGCTATTGACAGAATTGACCAACTGAAAATCAGCATCCACATACCCTTCATTTTGTCTTGGTGGCACATTTGTCCATTGGTTTGTTCATTCAGTCTAAAGAGACACTGTCTGTACAGCATGTTTCCTAATAGAAGTACCCTAATACATTGCATGCACGCTCATCATTACCAAGGCTTCTGCATGAGAATTAATTTTCTTCGCTGCCATAATTAACACAAGCTTTACAAATTTTTTCATTCTGGAATTAATTGAAATATATGTTTTTTTCTGTTTATATCTCCTCTCAGAGTATTTTGAGCACAACAGCTTTGAGCAGTTCTGTATTAATTACTGCAATGAGAAGCTGCAGCAGTTCTTCAACGAGCGTATTCTCAAAGAGGTGGGTGAGCGCTGTGTGGATTAAGGTGATTCAGTGCGGTTTACCTCTGTTATCCTGGGAAACCTGCCACGTCATGTCACTCACAAGCCAAACTTAGTGACTTTCTCACAAGCCAGGAGGAAGAGGCTGGCACTCACTAAGCTCCTCTGTCTTTTTTCTCTGTGTGTGTGTATATTTTCCCTACGTCTCTCCGGTGCGCTCTCTCATTAGAATGCTAATTTCTCAAGGGACATGATGAGGCTTGTTTCTCTCCTGTGATCTCTTAGTGTTATTCTCCTCCAAGGTTTCCAATTAATACACTGCAATTCTAGTTAAAGCCTCTGTCTCATTATCTGAACCCTATGTTGTGGGTTTGATGTTTTGTTTTTTGTCTGTTTGTCTTTTTGAGATGTTCTGAAACCAGTGAGAACATTTTTTTTGTGTGTGTGTGTTGATTTTTGCCATTTTCTGGACATGTCTGTACAGGAGCAAGAACTGTATCAAAAGGAAGGGCTTGGAGTGAATGAGGTGCATTATGTTGACAATCAGGACTGCATAGGTGAGTTCATCCGAGACATCTTTCCTCCCCAAATCCATGTTAACCCTTGAAGATGTGTGCAGTCATTTTGATCACTTCCTTGTGTGGACGTTCACTTTTCAAAAGTTGATTCAGTGTCGAAAATAAAGAAGTTTCTAGGCAACACATACTTCAAAACAAATTGCAATGCCACACTTTGAACATACAGTACGTATCTGCTTGAGCTGGGTTCAAAATCAAAGGTACATACAGTATGTCAAGGCTGTCCATGTACTGATATCTTCCTGTATCTCGTACATTGGGTGATTGGAAGTGGAAAGAGATCTGTCGAGTGACAACCGAGGACATCATTATCAAGTGTCGCCTTTGAGAGCCTGTATAACGCACAAGTACTGACCAAGATGTGGCTCTCTGTAGAACCCACACACCACACATCTACAGAGCCTGGTTCAGGCGTAACAACATCGACTCACCTATGTGGCGTCGGAGCAGCGAAAATATACCTGTCAGCTGGGACAAAAATACCGACTTCTCATTATTGTAGAAACGGTCATATCCATGAGTCTGAGGGGAGCAAGCGTAATGACTGAGTATTTGTGGGTTTACGGCATCTTTTGTGTTATGTGAGGCTGGAGAAATGATATCCCCTCGTCTTTGTTGTCTCTGTCCTCAAATAAATCCCCAAATCAATGGGATGAAGTAGTCAGTCTATCAAGGTGGAGCAGTTTGATTTGTATTTCAAAGGCTGTGATTATTCAGGGTGCGAGGTTAACTGACAACCGTGAATAACATTTACGACTTGCAAATGACCGTTTGCGTTGGCCATTAATTCACTCATCAGTCTTCGGGATTTATGCACAGGTGCTTGTTCATGCAAATTTTTCCTAAGGTCCTTGGCTATTAGATTTTATTCCACAACAGCAAGCTGCATGAATAATTCAGATTTGTGGCTAAATGAGCATCCTGATGATGAGCATGGTTTGTGCTCTGAATATTCACATCCAGAAACAGTAAAAAGTGGAAATTTCCAATAAATCAAATGTTTCAGAACCTGAATCTAACTGTAAGTGATATTGTAACTTCTTTACCATATCGGCTCCTGCTGCCACCTCGCACCTTCCTTAAGCACTGTTGCGGAGATAGTGTTCATCAGTCTTGTTGTGGTTTGGATTATGTTAAAAGAACCTCTCGACATGTCATATCCTACTACATACATCTCAAAGAGACATTCTATGGCTGCACATAAAGACAAATAATAATACAGTGGTTGACAGATAAATATTTGTTCTTTCTAGACCTCGTGGAAGCAAAACTGGTGGGAGTCCTGGACATTTTGGATGAAGAGAACCGGCTTCCTCAGCCCAGTGACCAACACTTTGCACTGGCTGTTCACAGCAAACATAAAGACCATTTCAGACTGACGGTCAGTCCTCTCAGCTGTGCTCCCTCTCTCTCACCCTCCTACTCTCCCCTTCCACTATGTTTCTTATTCTCTCCCTCCCTTTGTCTTTCCCTTCTCCCATGTGCTATTATTCTCTTTCTTTGTGTATTAAGCTCTTTTGTGACACCAGGGAGCAGTGTAACTGCACAGTGCTCCTGCCATTGTGGTCTTTTTCACTCTGTCTGCTTGTTACAGCAGTTTTGTGAATAACACGCAGTCCCACTCCCTCGCTCTGTCTCTGTCTTTGTCGCTATTGTTTGCCTGCTGCCTGTATCTCTGCAAGCATGAAATCCTTTTAGCAATGTAGCCTTGACACCAGTTCAAGCTTTAGATTAGAGGTGGCTGGCTGCAACCACACTCTACTGCAGAGAGAGTTATACTTAAATAAATATTCTATACACTAAACAAGTGGAAACACATTAATCTTAATCATAAGTGCTTCATATGCCGCAGGCTAACATTTCTGCAATTCAGTTTTCACACTTTAAAGATAATTTATTATGGTTTTCTTCTTTAATAGCACTAATGGAGCTTAAAGTGCTGGTTGCTACATTTTATATTTCATTATACGAATAATGTTGTGGTCCTTTATAATACTTGTCCACATAAGATGAATATAGCATTTATAAAATATATATTTGGACTGTCTCCAGTTGTTTTTCCTTGTAAATTCACAAAATAACTACAAATTGACCGGTACACAGTGAGAAGATCTTGTTTTTCGCAGGACCTCATTGATCTGAATGTTTCACTCTACAAACCAGCACTCCTCATTCAGCAGTGGGGTGGATAAACAAGCTTTTCTTTTGTAGAGACAGTGATGGATGATCAAAGCAGTGTAATTTAATATGATTTGCTTTCTTCCTCTTCTTAGGTTCCCAGGAAGTCAAAGTTGACCATTCACAGGAATCTCCGAGATGATGAGGGCTTCATCATCCGGCACTTTGCTGGAGCTGTCTGCTATGAAACGGTCCGTCGTAACACAAACATTATTATACAGAGCTATTTAAGCTTGGTGGTGTTACCATACTAATGTGGAATGTATTTTTTCCACATGCTTATGTTATGTGCATACAGTACATAGGAGTTACATAAGTGGAGTAGTTAGCAGTTAAAGCTTATTAAAAACGAAGGAAGCAAATCAATGTTGTTCACGGTTAAGTAATCAATAATGTTTGTGATTTCTTTCTTGAAAAATCTCATATATACTGAAGCATATTTGTTGTCCTGTTAAAAAATCTCACAACTGTACAACTCTTATGCTGAGAAAAGTTGCCTCTGTGAAGTGTGCTGTTTGCTGCAGGGATCGAGCCATTCTTTATTTGTATTTTAATGTAGTGCATCTGTGTAAAATCTACCACTACATGAATGCATGCATGTGCATGTGTGTGCCCACAGACTCGGTTTGTGGAGAAGAATAATGATGCCCTCCACATGTCCCTGGAGAGTTTAGTTTGTGAATCAAAAGACAAATTTGTCCGAGAGCTGTTTGAGAACTCCAGCACCACCAAGGACTCCAAACAGAAGGCAGGCAAACTCGGCTTCATCAGCGTTGGCAACAAGTTCAAGGTCAGTGTGGCTGTTAAAGTTTGTAATTTTTTTCTGTTAGCACAAAGTCCCAGAAGTCGAGGAAAACCTGCTCATTTTTAGTATAGCATTACATTATTTAAATTTCACAATAATAAACAATGACCCAAATAGAGGAATAAACGTGTTATCTGTCACTCAATTCTCATTCAATCCTAACATTTTTTGTGTTGTTTTGAGACCTGTAAATTGCAAATATAATACAAGTTCGACAGAGAGTGTTGTCCTACTGGACTAGTTTGAAACAAACAATCGATGCATGAAAAACAGGGAGACAGCCACAGAACTGTGGAATAGTTTACAATGCTGTATCGTCTGTCTTTGCTTCTTTTCTAACTCTAGTCTCCAGATCTGTAACTTCTTTCCTTTCCACTCTCCCAACCCTTTTTCTCCTCATCATTCAGGGTTCCCCTCTTAGGTTTCCTCCAGTCTCCCTTCTCTTTCCCCTGAGAAAAACTTTATTGGTGGATAAAGCTGGATAAAGCCAGCTTGAGGTATAATAGAGATGAGTTGGGAAAAAAAAGAGAATGCCTGAATGTCTCTTTCTTTCTTTCTCACAAGTGTTTAGAGTGAGGGGAGAACTCAACCTTCAGCAGCATTTTCCAACAACAGTCAGCTTCCTTTTATCTATCACTTACTTATATCGCACCAACTATCTTCTGTATATCTTCTATTCTTCTTTATTACAAATGTAGACGCTTTGCTTGAAACATGGACAAAGGCTCAAAGACGATGTGGGTGTTTTATTAGGGCACCTATAGCCAATGGGACAAGATGTGTTCATATTCAAATGTTCTTAGACATTTTCAAAGCAGCATTAGTTTACTGGTTCATTTATAAGTCATTACATTCATGCACAACATGCCTTATACTGTAAGCGCAATAATTTTTCCTTCCTGTGTTGGCTCTCTTCATGACGAACTTTTAAAACCAAACTATGATCCAACTGTTGTTTTTGTACCCACAGACCCAACTGAACCTGCTGCTGGAGAAGCTGCGCAGCACTGTGAGTAAAATTTATGTAATTTCCTGCTCCGAATCAATATAAATAAATCACCCTCTGACAACAAAATGTGTGTGTTGAATGTGTAAACACATATTACAGTACTTCTATACATGTTTTTATTCATATGCCTGTTAAAGGCAGACAATTTTCCCTGATTAATGTGTGTGCGTGTGTGTGTGTGTGTGTGTAGGGCTCCAGTTTCATTCGCTGTGTGAAACCCAACCTGAAAATGGTCAGCCACCAGTTTGAAGGAGCTCTGATTCTCTCACAGCTACAGTGCTCAGGTGGGTTTTGAAAAAAGTATGGGTACCATACTACTTCTATGGCGACATATTCACGATTTACAATTTCTCAGCCATTTACAGTCAAGTTCACGTTCTTGAGATAGACGACAATACTGAAACATATTTTGATAAAATATGAATGTCATATACCTACAGTAAGAAACTAAACAAAAGTTTCGGAAATCAGAAATGAATATTGGATGTGGTACAAAAAGTTTTTAAGGAGTGCAAGATATGTATATTTACATTTTCCCCCACTGCTTCCCATAAAGGTTAAATATGTTAAACTATCATGACTGAAAAAGCCTAGGAAGGCATAGACTTCATTGTGCATTTTGTCAGTGTTTTTCATACTGGACTCTACACTGCCATGACTTATTTAATTATTTAACTTTTTTTTACTAATGGTGAGTCCACAATTTCAATCCACATATTTCATTAAAAAAAAAAACCCTGAAAACTGTGCTAAATTTCATCAAAATACTACTTGCTCTGTGCAAACTAATAACAGTGCACATTTCACAGTGCTCTAAAATTCTTTAGGCAATCTTGTTTCTTTTTGGTCACCCTTTATATATTAAAACAGGGTATCCGCGGGGTCTTGAAAAGTATTAAAAGGTGATAAATCAATTTGGGGAAAATTAAGACCCTTAAAAAGTATTAAAAAGTCTTTTCACGACTTTATAAAGTCTTAAATTTTGATGGTATTTTTTCTAAATTAGCTGTCCAAGAGTTTGAGTCCTAAAAAACATTGTGAAAGTGTGTGAATTTATTCATTTTATGCAATGTGTTGTTTTGTTTTTTTGCCTTTGATTTATTATCCCAGCCTATTTTGAATTCTGTTGTATCATAGTGGTCTATAGTCTTTATCACAAACTAAAACTGTTAAGTTGAAAGTGTCACTGATGTAAATGGTCACAGCTTGAAGTGGCGGTGAGGTGTCGAAAAATATTGAGAAGGTCTTGAAAAAGTCTTAAAAAGGTTTTAAAATTAACTTCAAGATTCCTGTATATACCCTGTAAAACCATGCATTTTTCTTTCATTGTTTTGATTAGGCATGGTGTCGGTGTTGGACCTGATGCAGGGCGGCTTCCCCTCCAGAGCCCCCTTCCATGAACTCTACAACATGTATAAACAGTACATGCCAGCCAAACTTACACGACTGAATCCACGACTCTTCTGCAAGGTGGGTTTACATAGATTCAGTTCATTGGAGAAATACAAAGTGTGCAGTTGGGTTTAAATAACAAGCTTATCTGTTTAAATATAGCCTAATTAGTTGTGTAATTTGTTCAAAGCAAAAAAAAAAAAGCCTATAGCCACACTTGAGTGACCCATTTGAGGAATGCTTAACTAACATAATGTGCAGTGTCCTAAATTCTTCACATATAGGCTGCAATCTTATTGTGTCACTGAATGTGTATTTGTTCCTCTGCAGGCATTGTTCAAAGCTCTGGGACTTAACGACAATGACTTCAAGTTTGGACTGACCAAAGTGTTTTTCCGTCCTGGAAAGGTACAGTTAAGTCAACAAAATTAATTACCCCTTGATTTTGCAGGTCATTTTGTACAATATGTGGTCCAGCTCTTGGGAACAGAAATATCCCTGACTGAAGAGGATTGTTGCTTAACTTGTTATCTGTACCTTTTGTTTGCATGTATGTGTGTGCATCAGTTTGCTGAGTTTGACCAGATCATGAGGTCTGATCCCGATCACCTCGCTGAGCTGCTGAAGAAAGTCAATAAGTGGTTGGTGTGTAGCCTCTGGAAGAAAGTCCAGTGGTGCGCCTTGTCTGTCATCAAACGTATGTTAAAATTGAATTATTAGATCCTCACTGTGTTTTTTTTATTTGTTTACCGCACCATGTGGGGCGAAATAATATGCTATTATTATAAAATTCTGTTTTGCTATGGTTTAGGTCTGTTTCAGATGGTGAACCCACTTGTAAAGCCATGATTTCATTTCCATTTAATAGTGCTCTAGTCATAGTGCCTGAAGCTCTTTCTGTATCTTTCTTCTTGATGTCATATGACACCTGGCTTGAATCAGTCCCTTCTCATAGAAAGGTGGCACTAGTGATAAAACCCTCTCTGGAGAGTCACCCACACCTCACTGAACGCTTCTAAGCAACTGTATCAACTGTAGAAAGACACAAATCTTGCATCAGCACAATCTATCATTCTATCCATCTATCCATATCAGTGTTAGGCGAGGCAAGGCAATTTTATTTGTATAGCCCGTTTTTACAAACAGTTTGTCTCAAAGGGCTTTACATGGCACCATAACAACATCCTCTGCCCTTAGACCCTCACATCGACTGAGGACAAACTCCATAGTGTTAGTTAAGATACTTCACTTTCCAGGGGACGACTGTAAGATTTTCTGCTATTTCCCCATGCTTTATTATGCAGCTCTAATAGCTATACTAAATCATATTTCACACTTTTTCATTCTTTCGCATTGAAAGCAGCAGCCTCTAGCAAAATGGAATAGTACTTTCAAAGCAGTTCCCTGAACCATTACCCTCTGTGGCAAGTTATTGATTTCCACCATTTAACAAAATGCAGGCGGGCCTTTGCTTATTTGTGTAAAAGCACTGAATGAAATTACATTACAGTTACAGAAGAACATTACCTCTGCTGGACCACACATTTCTTGCATAACCCAAGACCTGAGGAAATGTATGATCCTGGTCCTGGTCATTTATTTCCTTCCACGCCTCACCTGATTATTGCAGTTTTATTTTCACATACAGTACTGTATGTGTGTGAATGAGACAGAGAGTGTGTGCACATGCAGTCATTTACTCTCATGGCTTTCCAATATACATATTTTACAATTGCATTTTATATATATTTTTTTATTTGTAAGTGGCTATTTGGCATTAAAAACCAATGGTATTTGCAGAGCAAGCTTCCCATACCCTTAAGAGAGATTAATAAATATTGCAATAATTTCAAGTTGTGTCTGTGTGTGAGTCCAGTATGAATACATTTGTCTTTTCTTTTCTCATCTTCAACAGTGAGGAACAAGATGAGCTATAGAGCTTTGGCCTGCATCAAGATTCAGAAGACTGTCCGCATGTGGTTGTGTAAGAAGAAGCATAAGCCACGGTGCGTGTCTCTCCCTGCTTTTTTAACCCACTCACACAAACACACACACACACACACACTCACATCCATCATTTTTACCATCTTTCTGTTTGTCTGTGCCCTTTTTTTTCTTTTTTTCCCCCCTGTACTCTTTGTGTGTGGTTCTTATTCAAACGGATTCACGCTTGGTGGGTTTTGATGGCTTTCCAACACATTGTGCATTTAGGAGTTCAAATCAATCCAAAAAGTCATCTGCGGAGAAATGATGTCTCACCGTACTGCTTTGGGAAACACCACATTGGATTGCATTTGGAAACATGGCTCTCGAGAAAGTGGCTATCCAGATGATTGGTTTTCAGATTTTCAGTTCAGTTTTTAGAGTCAGATTTAGATTGGAAGTGGCAGAATATGTATGGATGCATGTGGAAAAATTTTATATCAAGCATACACATACTGTATGTAGTTCAGTATGAAAGCTTGTTTTTTTCATAGGAAGAAACAATTTATCTATTTTTGGTTTTAAACTAAAACAAGTAAGAAGGAAATCTATTCTTAAAAAATGTGTCCTTTTGAATTTTAAGATGTTTATTGTATTTCCATCACTAATTTCTAATTTCTCTTTCCTCTCATAGCATCGATGGTATGGTGAAAGTTCGAAACTTGAAGAAACACATGGAGCGCTTCAATGAGGTGGTAAACGTACTGAAAGAGGGCAAACAGGAGATGGCCAAACAGGTCCAAGACTTGGCTGCCTGCATAGATGCTCTGTTAACCAAGATAAAGGTGAGTCCTTGATAGGTGAGCAGGCCTGACTGCGTTCACTTCCTTCATAACACCCACGGATTATTGCTCTGCTAACTTTTAAGCTCCTCATGTCAACAGTTTTTGAATTGCTTTGGGCATGATCTAATCTGAGCAATAGGGTGTACATGAAACAGTTTGCTTTTGTTTATCCAGGGTCAGGGAATACTTTTCAGAGCACCTATCTGGCCTTAAGCATGACTGCTTCAGATTTGTACTCTTCCCCTGCATTCACACCTGTCGCTTCCCCACACAAAGAGTCCTCTCTTATTGTATACTATGCTTTTTCTTAAGTGCTACGTGTCCTTTTCTCATTCTTTCGCTCAGAATCAATATTTTCAATCAGCTCAGGATAAGAAGAAGAGCTAGGTGAAGAAGAAATCCTCTTCTCTCCAATAATTAAATTACTGCAGTTGCTTTGCTAAATTTTCAAACTTGGTTAGTGAAATCCCAGCTCTCCCCGTGCAATAACCACCAGCCTTATTGGACCTTCTAGGTACAGCAAATCATCACAAACACATTAACAAGATATCCAGACAATAGTGTTGGTTACATTAACATTTTTATTATTCTGTAGTCAGGTGAACACAATCAACAGGTATGATTAGAGTGCTTATAGGTATCCTGATTGACACTGATGGCACCAGTGACTCTTGACCCTTTCACTCCCCTCTATCACAATCACCATCTCCACCTCCCCTATGTACCTCGGTTAGCCTATTAGCAGCTCCACTGTGGACACGCATGACGATGTGAGTGCTTAGAAATTGCTCATGGCATGGCATCTCTGAGTGAATAATGCATGAGGTGCCACTGGCTGTCATTCAGGCCTCTGTACATTGGGGACAGGACCTTGTCATCTTCTCTCCCAGTGCAACTGTTAGAGACTCAGTTTAATGAAGCTTCACAATACGTTGACCTCTTCTACCCTGCCTGATTGTCTGACAAGTATAGTGGGGAATTGAGCATTGTGGCTGCGGTTTGCAAGTGACAGCCGTAGTGTCAGTCAGTGTTGTCCTGTTTTTTTGGCTACATGGGAAAGTTGTGCTGTGGTAACGGTGCCAAGTCAGGGTGAGTGCACTTAGCGTCTCCTGAACATTTCAGTGCAAGGTGTAACAGGGCAAAATATACAACAATATACTCAGAAGAGCTTGTTAAGCATCCCGTGGGAGTTTGACTGGATAAATACTGGATAAATGGTGTACAAAGCAGCACACGGCTTTGAACTCCACTGAGGTGTGAGGCTTTGTTTGATAAAGATTTTTTTTTTTAAAAACACAGATTTTGTGAGCATTATTTTGTTTTGTCTTTACCCCTAGACCTCAGTGATGACTTGGAAAGAGATTGACACAGAGTACCAGGGGCTGGTGAAACGCTCAGAGCAGCTGCTTTCCTCCATGCAAAAGAAGAAGCAAGAGGAGGAAGAGAGCGAGCGGCTGAAGCACATCGAAGAGGAGATGGAGAAAGAGAGGAAGAGGAGAGAGAAGGAGGAGCAAAAACGCAAACAGGAGGAAGAGGACAGAAGGATGTAAGTGATGGAATGGGGAAGACAATTATGAGATGTTTTAGTAAATGTTATGTCAATGTATAATATTGTTTACTCTCTACAAACATTTTAGGAAAGCAGAGATGGAGCTCAAGAGGAAGCAGGATGAAGAGGACCGGAAAAAGAGAGAGGAAGAAGAGAAAGTTATTCAGGTGTGGAGCACCTTCAATTTGATATTATTCCATCTATTTAGACTCAGGACTAATACTTCTCCAAAGCTCCATGCGTGTACTCCACAATGAGGTTACCAGCCCCTCTACACTCAAAACCTGCCGTTATAACACATTTAAGAGAGATGGTTTCCTAGATTTAATTCTAATCCTGAACCAAGCAAGTTTCCTCCATATGAAGTGCAGTAATGATTCTAGTAAACTCAACCATGTCACAAAATGCTCATGATTCTTCCTTTTTCAAGGGGGAACATAAAAATAAACACATAACATAAGCATGTAATAAGATAGTAGAGACCTGTTTTACATCAATAGAGATTGGGGCTGAAAAACATCCCAGCAGAGTTTAGTCAATTAATGAAATATCTACAGTGTCTCAATATGTTTTTAGAATGTGCAATTTTTTATTCAATGGCAATCGAGCTGAAGCAACCCTGTCAATGAATGGGATAGTAAGTAAACAGAAAATTGCAGCTATTTTGATAAGTGATAAAAAATGACAGTTCATTGGTTCCATCTTTGTCTGGTGTCTTAATGATTCCCCAACAGTTATCCAACAAAATTTGCATCTTTCACTGAGCATCTTTACTGTCTTTCTGAGCTTTTATACTGTAGATCAAATGTTTCATTGATAAATCAAGAATATAATATTGACAATGAAAATAAATGATAATCTTTTGTTGCAAAAGAACTGACAGCAAACAAAGCAAATGACATTTGGTGTCAGAAATGCCTCAACATCAGAGCCTTTTTTAGAAAGGCATTTTGTTTAGAAGCTACAGTATATACTGTATTCATGCCTGATGTGAAATGATAATAACTGATTAGAAATAAATTATAACTGAAACAAAGTGAAATGTAGGCGGCTCTCTGCTTGCAACAGCATAATAATAACTCAAAGCAAATTTCATGCCTCTTGACGTTGATTTTCATACATCATCACACTCAGCATACAAATAAATACCACGGCTTCTAAGGATGTGGTATAAGGTACTGTATGTGTGTAAGTAGAAGAAAAATCACATTAAACCATCAGTACATTTCTCACTCTGCCTGATCTCCACACTGTATGAAACATTCACTTGTTCTTTCGTTATCCATCTGACATTGGTCAGATTCCCAGTGGGTTTTCCACAAGGTCTTGATTGATGATTCCACTTGCTGCCGTGTTTCCCCTAACTGAACTACTTTATCCCTCCACAAGCGATCCTGTGTTGTATTATTGTGCCTTTTATTCTCATCTACACCTTCTCACCTTCATCTCTCCCCAGCTATCACAAATGCTGCTCTTTTTTTCTTTCTAGCAGTGGGGTTGTTGACACCAGGCTGTCATAAGCCACGTTTCTCAAGACACTCTTTGCTAAGTTTGTTTATTCCCAGCTGTAAGGCTCAAAGCTGCTGCAGTAAACTTTCTAAAGGTGTCTGCTGTGACTTCAGTGGCATTTTACTTTGTGTTCTCTGCTATTTTCTGCTGTGTCAGAAAAGGTTAGTGCTGTATCCTCCTCCCTCCAAACTTTGTATCATAGTGTATTTCAGCCTAACCTTACGGGATGTCATCCAGTTATTGAGGCTTAACTGTTCATTTCCCAAAGCAGAAGAGGACCACTCAATTGCAGGCTTTCCATGAGTTTTCCATATCAATCACAGCCATATAGTTGAGTGACTCAATTCATCTCACACACCTCATGCTGCAAGCAGGTGATGTAATTGACATGAACTGATGAAGCCTCTTCCTAGACAAATAACCAAGTCCAGTTGCTTTTGATTTAAATTTCTTTGGGGATAACAATGACCTGGACAAATGAGAATATTCACAGGCAATTTGACTTTAATTAGGATAATTGTCAAAGAGAGAGAGGGTATCAAGAGAGACTTGAGGATTTCAGATAAATTGTTTGTGTGAGAGTCTTGAAAAAATGCAGAATATCAGAACAAATCACAGATTTTAGTTTTGGTTCTCATGCGTCACTCTGGTCATGTATCACAGCTGCTGGTTGGGCCATTCTACAGTATGAAAAAATATAGAAAATATATTCTTAACTGGAAAGTTATTTATATTTGAAGTTCCTCAAAGAAAATAGTGCCGTCTATCTCTTTACTGTATCTATCTCTGTTTCAGGCTATATGAATTTGCCATTAATTATGCCGGTGTACCAATTTCTATGCTATTTACAGACTTTTCTATTCAATGAGGTGCAATAAAAATCTGTGGTTGGAATCTGGGTCAAACCTTTTTCAAAATGTCCCCACTGAGTTTTGTTGTTGTGTCTAGACAAAAGACCAGTAAAGCTTTATTAGCCACCCTACAACCAGGATAAATATGTCTAATCAGGCTTGGGTAGCAGAGCAGAGCGGCTCCAATTGTTATGAAGGGCCTGGCACATATGACAGCTTTGGTATTAAGACAGGATCTAGACTTTTGTAGAAGTCACATTAAGAGCGGAAGTGTTGTGCTGTGTGTTTGTGTGTGTGTTTGCAGGCAGAGCTGGAATTACAGCTGGCTGTGGAGCGTGAGGAGCAGGTTCAGCGTGCAACCATAGTGGAGCAGGAGAGAAGAGACAGGGAGTTAGCCATGAGAATCGCCCAGAGTGAGGCAGAGCTGATCACTGAAGAAGGACAGATGGATGCTGGCCTGCGCAGGTATTGTATATACAGTATGTGAACACAATGAACACCTTTGCATAATACATACTGCTCTTATGCACAATGAACAAGGAGTCTTGACCTAAGCCAACGTGTGTGTGTGCTGCTGTGTTTTCTCCCAGTGATGAGACTTTTTCAGGTCTTCCTATCTCCTCATCCTCAGCCAGAGCCATGTAAGATATCAGTGCAGCTTTCTGTGACCGCCCATATCCATGCGTACCTAACACCAGCAGTAATCACTCCCTCCCTCACTGTCTGTCTAAATCTCTATCACAGTCCTAAATCTCTCAGATGCTTAAAATAGCTGCAAGATTATACCAGCAATGCAAAGCCAACAGAAAATAAAATCTTCAACTTTAAAAAAAATCAGTAGTAAAATTCAGATGTATGGTAGATGCTGCTACATTTTCATGAATCATGAGCCATTTAGTGGATAATTATGTGTAATGATCATTGATTGCTCAAAAATCAGCAAAGCAAATCATAAATGAGAGGTGGATCACAATATGCACTGTGATCTCTTTATGTTTCTGATCCTAATTGGTTCTGCATGAGCCCATAGAGTGTAAAGCTTGTCTGTGTGTCCTTAGCAGTGCTAGTGGCTAAGCACAAGCTTGTTAGCTTGATTGTGTATCTGCTTCCCTTTTCTAATATGTTCATTGTTTACAAACATTGCTTATTTGGTGTTCCTGTTGTCTTCATGTAAATATATTTTATAACTGCTCCATACATTTAAATTCCACTGATTATCTAAGAGATATTTTGTTGTAGCTGTTACTCCTTCACTCTACCTCTGTCTTCAATCTCAGTAGTGATCTCAGTGGATTATAATTACTAGCTGTTGTTTTTCTATTTTCTATGCAAATACTTTTTCCCTGGAAAGAGTTTTCTACTGTTGTTGTGTGAGTCAATGCTAGACGAGGTCTCCTGGTAAAGACAAAAATAACAAACTAGGTGGAAGAAAACAATACTCCATGATGCAGATGGTCATTTTGAATTTCCCTGTACTATTTTAGCCAGCAAGCTGATCTGAACACTGACACCTTATTAGTGTTAACATAGATAATACTGGAATTTCCCTCAACTCAAAAAATGAGCACAGACCAGGTTATTAGTCTTGTCTTTGCTTGAAAATTCCCCCAGAAAGCAGAAATACCTCAAACTACGGCCAAAAGGTCACACTCTGTGACATGAATTTGCTGAGGTGATGCCTAGCAGGCTGCGGCATCGAGCACCCATTACAGCACATACCTGTCATTCAAATTGGCCACATCCTCAGTTATGCATAACATTAAGCCCAAAAAGAATTTAAATTAAATAGGCAGTGTCATAAAGGAGAAAATGAGCTATAGAGACCAAAGACATTTTTTTTTTGTACTAGGCTCCAAACGTTGTTTAATTGTGCTGTAAAGTTGGCCATTTTAACACGGGGGTCTCAGGGGACTGTGTCACTTTTGGAGCCAGCCTCATGAGGCTATTTGAGGAAAGGCAGTTTTTGGCACCACAATGTTGGCTTCATTTTTCAGCCCTGTAGGATGCCACTTGAGTTTAATGTACCATACTCACTAGCTGTGTTCAAAATCACTCCTCATTCACTCATTCACTTCTCCCTAAATAATAGAGATTCTGCAGTTTATGAGCAGACATTTACTAATCATTGCCCCTTTACATCACCACTTAGTCACAACAGTAGTGTTGCATCTATAACTATGTAGATAATGCCCTATGTAGTTAGTAGAAATGATTTTGGACAACAGCTATTGAAAACACTGTTGAAATGAATGTATGTTTAACAAGTACACACGTGACTTGCCATCCAGATACAGCGTATCACTGCACTGAAACAACTCAGCTTTGTCTTGAAGCCAAAAGAAGTTATCTTGAGCCTGTGTGGTCCTTATCTGCAGGTCCACTGAGCACAGTATTACATTTGATCCAATAGCTTGTAATCTTGTCAGTGTTGGCTCAGGCTTCCAGGGGCCACTTTGCATGTGTCTCCTGCTCTCCCTGTGAGTCAGCTGACCCCTGGCAACCAAAAGGAGATCCATGGCAACAGAGCCGCTCCAAAGTTCACGTGTGTTGCATGTGCACCCCACAGAGCTTAAGCACATGACAGCTCGCTTGCAGTGGAAGCAGACAACACTGGCTGCCGTTGCCGACATAGTAGCCAAGACCCCTGGGCTCCCTCCACCTTCCCCCTCCCCTCCAACTATCTATTTCCTGTTCACCTGCTGCCAAAAGCCATCACTACACTTCCACTTCTTCTTCCCCCCCTCCGCCTGCAGCAGAAGTAAAGCCTCAGCACTGGTTTGTCACCATCACACTCTGGCACGCGTCTCAGCCTGAATCAGTTTCATCCCTCCAGTCAGTATGAATTATAAATGGCAATGGTAATCTGGCTAATGTTTCGTTCATCAGTAATCCTCTACGCTGAGACATTAGCAGCTATGCCGACTGTAAATAGAGGAGGTAAATCCTTTGTTCGATTGAATTAGCAGCTTCAGCTCAGCAGGGAAGCTGGAGACATGAGTCCAAACCTGCAGTAAAGTCCAGTAATGGCTACTCCTAGTTTTTCAGTTATCTTACATTCCTGTGAACATAAGCCTTGAAAATACACCCAAAGTGCCAGCAGATGTAAAATAGCTAGGGATGTCCCGATCACATTTTTTTGCCCCCGAGTCCGAGTCCGAGTCATTTGATTTTGAGTATCTGCCGATACCGAGTCCCGATCCGATACTTTGGCAATGCAGTAAAGTTTTTAATGTAGATCAACTGTATCATCCCACTATTTTTCTGTTCTTTGTGCTCTACTAGGGATGTAACAATATCACAATCTCACAATAATACTCTACCTCAATAACAAGCCCATGACATTTATTGCAGTATTGTAAGACATGCCATGATATCAAACTCTCAATGTATATTAGCACAGTAGCTCCACAGTATAATATTAATGCCGTTATCCATAAGTCAACAACAAGAACATTTGGTCAAAAATAAAATAGCTTATCATGTCTTTCTCAATCACCAGCCTCTCTCCCCTGATCCCACCCTCTCCTGCCTGTCTGCCCCCCCCCCCCGCCCCCCCGCCTCACCTCGCTCCTTCTCCCTCCCTCCCTCACCCAGCTCACCTTGCTCCTTCTCCCTCTCTAACTTTAAATAAATACCTGGTTCTGTATCTGCCATCACGCAACACAACGGTAGTTTTTTATTCAACAGGATGAGAAGTTTAACAATGTCCGCGACATCTGCGCGGTCGGTCCGTGTGTCGGTCTCACGTGCGTTACGTCGGACTCGCTCTCAGTAGAAGCTGCAGTGACTGTTGTTGCTGCAGGTGTGTGTAGCGCTCAAACATCAACAACAAGCTGCTTGGAAGTCAGCAGTGAAACAACGCAGCCACACACACACAAACAAACAGTGAGCTGACACGGTGACACGATCGTCTCTCACACTCTAGCAAGCGCCGTCATTTCATATCGTTACTTGTCCGCGACGACGCAGCCACACACACACACACCGTGGAGCTGTGCGCCACAGACCATGCACAAAACACAAGCACACTGCACCGAATGCGCGTCGCTTTGGGTAATGAGCGCACATGACGAACGTCTACAGTAAAAGTAATACATCTGAACGCCCCCTATGCGGCCCGTCTTCGCTTTAGACAGATAGGAAAACCCTGACATGTAGATATGTAATATATCCGATTCCTGATCGGGATGTAACGTCCGATTCCGATCGAGTCTGAAACCACGTGATCGACCCCGATTTCCGATCACGTGATCGGATCGGGACATCCCTAAAAATAGCATCTGGCAAGTTGTAACATTAGAATGAAAGAGTGGGCTGTTAGGATATGGACAAAGTCTGCTCCCGTGCTCTCCTGCTGATTGGCCTCTAATGTGAATTTAATCGGTTGAGACGATGAGGACGGCTTGAAAGAAAGGCGGCATCTGTCTGGCCTTGTCACACTGTACCTGTCTGCACGCCGCACCCTTTTTTTCTTTTTCTTTTTTCTCCCTCTCACCCGTGTTCATCTGTTCATTATCGTAGAGGTCCTCAGGTACAGGCGACCAAAGCTGCTGCTGGCGTGAAAAAGTATGACCTCAGCAAGTGGAAGTATGCTGAGCTGCGAGATGTTATCAACACTTCCTGTGGTGAGAAACCCAAACACACCCAAGATCAGTATGATGCTGACGTTTTCAACAAAACAATGAGTGTGTGAGTGTGTCTATGTGTGTGAGTGCGCACTAAACCAGCTGCTACAAACAGATCAAGGTGGGAGAGCTCTTAGTGAGATGCATGATACACATCTTTGCCCTCCTTCACTCCAAATTATTTTAATCCCCACATGATATCATTTAATTAAGAAACAGCCCATATTTTAGCAAGTTTCTTCCCAAAAAAGATGTGACACCATCTCTGTTCTCTCAACTTTTTCATCTTAACTTTTCGAGTTTTCAAAGTTATTGTTAAAAAACTGCGCCTTCAGCTGTGCAGAACGTGGACACAAGATGTTTTGCCTGAGAAAATCAAAAGACCAATGTGAGGATGTTGCCACAGCTGCTACAGCTCATCAGGGTGCGTTTTAGTGGTGGAGAGAGCAAATTATCACCATTATGGTGGAAAGGCAGACTTCTGCTCTACCTTGTCATCCCCAGCCAACCCTCTCCTCAGTCAGCATGAAAAGCAGATGCCTTTCTGCTGGCTCCCTTATGGACGCCTTTAAAATTACACTGTATACAGTACTCAGATCAGTGTTCGGGACTCTGATATCCCCTGTGGGATTTCAAGGACATCTGGCTAATTTGTGGAACCCATTTGCTTTGGTGGAGCTGCTGGTAATACCAAAAACCTGAAGTCTGACTGTTTATAGCCTTATGTGCTCTTATGTGCTTTTCTCCTGCATATTTCATCTTAGGGAAGAAACTATGCTGCAAGTCCCTTAATCTGCATACTGTGTTTTATTTTTAAATTTAAATTTTTATATTGTAATTAACAAAATAAAAAGACTGGTGCATCTGTTATGTATTAGTTAATCTCATGCCTTAGTTTGTCTTGGAGTTTATTTGAGGTTGTTCCCAGTTTAGTTGATTTGTGCACAAACCACCAAATATTCAATGTGACTTCCAAATGACTAAAATACCAAGTGTTGTAAACAATATTCCAACTCCAATATCCTCTAAATACTCTAATATCCCTCTTTACTTGTTTAATATTATACTTTATCTCGAAAAATATGTGTATATCTTTAGACCAGTCTACATCAGACAGAAGTGATAACATCCTTTCATGTTTCATGTCTTTCACAAATGTTGCCATTAATTTTTGCATGTTGATTTGATTACTCTCTGGTGTCATGTTGTGTGGACAGATATTGAGCTGCTGGCGGCCTGCAGAGAGGAGTTCCACCGTCGTCTGAAGGTGTACCACGCATGGAAGTCCAAGAATAAGAAACGCACCGATGACGGGAGTGATCAGAGAGCTCCTAAATCTGTCACTGACTATGGTTAGTGTAACCGCGTGTTCCCAGTTTCATTCCATTGCTCTAAATTAATCTCATTATAATGATTCACCGTTGGGAAAGAGCACAAATCTGTACGCTCTCAGATTCAGCATATAAACATGGTGCACAGTTACAGATGCACGCCTCACCTCGGTCACATTAGGTTACAGGTGACGAATGTTTATTTCCTCCACTTTCACCTCTCGCTTTCATTGGCAGGAATAAGTGACCTGCACAAATAGCCCGCCTGCATTTTCTAACCTTCAATTAGCCGATGAAATGGCACGGCCTAAAGATGCAGCTGCCTTCTGTCTGGCTCTGTCAGAAATATTTGTTCTAATTAGCGAGTAACTGCCAACGATGCCACATCAGGTTCTGTGGCTGCTTGCATGACAGCCTGCTGCTCTGCTCCGATTCATTCTCAGCTCAGCCAAGCATGCTTTGCACCACACTACACACATGCACAAATCTTATTTAGCGGCTCAAGAGATTGCTGGTGCTTTGCATTTCCTGTCTTTTTTCATCTTTAAAAACACATTAGCTTTGATGGAGAATGGGAACATTAGATTCACTGTAGCTTCTACTTCCACTATATTTACTTGCCTTTTATTTTTTTGATATAATAGCTCCTGAAAGCCGTACTGGCTGTGCTTTGTTTGCCTTATATTTGGATCCTGTTCTTGGCCTCTGCCGATGCAACAGGGGTTTTATCAGGGCCATTTCATAAGAGGCTAAAAGCTGCTTTACCTGGCTTTCCCGTGTGGCATTTCCTGGGTTCTTTTTGATCTTGTATGTTTTGAAAGTTTTAGACTTTATTTTCTTCCCAGCAGTGTGCTCTCATAAAAACATGAATTACATTCATTTGAAACCAGATGACAGATGTTTTGTTTTGTTTTGTAAATATATTTCTCCTTACAGTGCTACTCTGGAGATCTCTAGTTTCATGTTGAATATCTGAATGTGTATGGCACACTCCGTCTCTCTGTTACCTCTGCAGCTGAACAGAACCCAGCTCCTCCAATGATGGCCCAGCATCAGGAAGTGGCCATGAACCGCCAGCAGCGATATTTCCGTATTCCCTTCATTCGGCCCGCAGACCAGTACAAAGACCCCCAGAATAAAAAGAAAGGCTGGTGGTACGCCCACTTTGATGGGCCCTGGATAGCCAGACAGATGGAGCTTCACCCGGACAAACGGCCCATTGTGTTGGTCGCAGGTGAATCAGCAGCATTTGCTTTTCGTCATATTATAGGAACAACATCTCTGAAAAAAAAATCCTATTTATTTTTGGGTTATTTCAGGAATACAGATAAGCCTTATTTTCACTGTGAAATCTTCTGCTGGTAAACCTCTGCCCTCATTCCTCAACCACTCAGGCAAAGATGACATGGAGATGTGTGAGCTGAGTCTGGAGGAGACGGGCCTGACCAGGAAGAGGGGGGCTGAAATCCTGCCCAGGCAGTTTGAAGAAATCTGGGAACGGTGTGATGGAATTCAGTACCTCAAGAAAGCCATTGAGAATAAGCAGGCCCGCCCCACATACGCTACTGCCATGCTCCAGAGTCTCCTCAAATGAACCAGGGCCCACAAGATAAGCTCACAATGACCAGCTTAATCCTGAAACACAACACTGATACACACACACACACACACACACACACTCCCAAACACGAACAGGGCAGGGCGGCACAGTGCACCTGTGGTTTGCGGGATGAAATTAAGATACCACAGAAAAGATGCAGAATCATCTGATTTTTAACTACCTGTATGTTGTTTCTTCTCACTTTTTATATCTTTATTTTGCAGTGGAACACCTCATTTGTGTAGGGCTAGGATTTATGTTCAGTCTCCTTCTCAATCTAAACTTGAATGCAATATCCCACTGTGGGGCCTTAAAATGCAGAATCACTGCACAACACCAAGGAAGTCTTAACTGGTGTGTAGACTGTCTGTAGTAACTGTCAAACTGGAACCTTAATGGTCTGCAATAGGGACAAAAAACTGCTTTTAACAGTGTCTTCTCAGAATATTAAAACTATAATTCACATTGTGTCCATGAATACATCTGATTAGAAACACAAGCAATTTTTCTTCCTATACTTAAATGTGACAATCATGGATATAAAGTCATACAACTAAGACATAGAGAAGTTATATTTATAAAATATACATAATCTTATACTTTATTCATAATGAGTAAAATATATATATTTTAAATATACATATATATTTCATTTTCTGCCTGCATCAAATGGAACAAAACTCTTGACTGTTTTTCTTTGTGTAGTTTGTATTTTCCTTCCAGAATACCTTTTTTTGGGGGAAAAAAAAAAAATCACTTGAAGAAGTGCTTATTACCACCTTCGGGTTTTGTCTTTTTATCAATCCATCATTTTTCTTGGCACACACAAACACTCACACCACACACCTCTGTTGACTGTGGAAATCCTTGAAAAGTTACTTTTTTGTATTGTTGTTTATTTGATATCCAAGAAAATGTAGAAGTTTGTTTGCAGTTTTGTGGCGTTGGGGTTGTTTTACAGACAATAATGTAATATTTGCGTGTACGTGTGTTATGCGTGTTTGTTAAAGTAATATTTTATGAAGCTGATTAGTTGACTCCTCTGTTGGTCGGGTCATGAACCAGCCAGTCATCTCAACACTACATTTGTTCAGACTTACACATAATTAACTGGAAATACAGTCGACTGTAGCTAATGATACACTTTCATACAGTACTGTATGTTCCCTCTTTCAGTGTCTGTTGTACTTTGGCCTTTGCACTGGACTGCAGTAGAAAATAAATGTTTGCCCCCATGTTTTTTTCTTGCCAAGTAACTGCTGATAATTCACACTGGGACATAAGATATGCTGGTAACATAGCTGTTAGTGGCCAGCGCTCTGTAAATGGACCTGACATCCTAATGCTAATAGCAGCTAACGAGATTAGTGTGTAGATTAATTAAACAACAAAGCCTAATGTACTGCTGGTGTGGTCACTGAGCTGAGCCTCACTCCAGTTAAGTCAACTGGATAAAAAACAACTTAAAGGCCCTCCAGGGCATATTTTCAGTGACATTTGGTAACCAATACTAATAAACATTAAGTTAACCCATAGATATGGTCTATTTAAGCCTCAGTCTCAATCAGTATATTCAAATTTTCACATCTGACATTTAATTGTCACTCCTATAAATTCTGTAATATTCGCCTATCCAAGGCGTACCCAAAGTAAATTGAATGCTGTTCTTGAACTGTTTGGAGAATATGGATGGGCTTGGTCTCTTTTGAAAGGTATCACTCTGAAGTTTTTCCCCAAACTGAAATAATCACTATAAGTGCTACTATCATTGAGTAATCTAAGTGGGAGCACACTGAATTAGAATGTTTTTATTCTCGCCTGAATTTTTTTGTTGCAATCAGATGCCTGAAGATGAGTGTAGCTGAGAATTTTAGCTGGAAAACACAATGGGACTACAGCATGAAGCCTTACCTGGCCCCAGTTCAAATTTGATAACAATCCTGCTAAAAATGAGTATTTTACACATGTTTTTCTAAGTGTATATCTAGGCGTTTTCCTAAAGTTGCCATTGACAAACAATACATGCGCCAAAGTGCAGCTTTTGCAAAGTTACGCATGAAAATGGCGGTGCTGCCTTTTCCCAGGGACCGTGAATGCAGCACATCGTTCGTTTCGTAATTTCATTGGCTATTCAATGCTACAGTTGTCATCGGGATCGGTTTCTATTGGCTGAAGCCATTCAGCGCTGTCGGAGGGGATGTTCCTCATGAGACACAGCCACTCATTCGCTATTGCAGGCGGCAGCCGGAGAGAGGGAGCTTGTGATTGGTCGAGTGAGCTGTCAATCGAAAGGTCAGAGGGCAGCGCCATTTTGTAAAGTGAAATAAACATTGTTTTCATGTAAACGCCGGACTTATGAGGAGAAATAAACGGATTTACTGGATATACAATGCGTAATTTCATAAGATGCAGCAGCGGGATGAGGTTATCTACCGGTACAACCGTGTGTTTTGGACTAAATACTTTACTGGATTGGATTTACTGGACTTTTCTGAATGTAACGACACCAAGTTTGTGGGGAAACCCAGTGATCCTGAGCCTGCCCTGACACAAATCGTGAGTTATATCGGCTTTTTACGAACTTTGTTAGCATGTTTATAGTCTGATTCGAGTGTTGCTGTGATGATTATATTTAGGAATGGTCGGCATATCTTTAATCACAAGAGTTTTAGCTTTCCAACGATATGTGGCATGACTATTTCAAGTGACTGGTGACATCCTCTGTGACACCTCCCTGATTAAAACCCGGGCCGTCGGAATGGCAACAGGTTAAAGCATTCAAAAAACAAACAAAACATCAACATTTTTAACACAAAAAATATTTTATTTTTTGCTTTTAAATGTAAAATGTGTAAAAAAAAGAAAGTCCAAATCCCCAAAGACAAATGATTAGTGGGAAAAGTAGTTATGAACAGGACAAACGGATGGACAGACAACACAGCAGCCAGTATTTCTATACACAATATGTCATGACCAAAGTCAACAGCTTATACATTCATTCTCTTTTTGGGACACAACAATGTTCAGGAATAGCATTAAAACAAACAACACTGTTAAGTCTAAAGTTAAGATACCACCATGTGTATCAGTTTGTAAATAATAAATACCTCATTGTGAGGAAAGAACAACCTTTGCCAAGGGTATACAGGAAATGTTCCTACCATTCAATATTTAAAATAAATATTAGGTTCCACTTTAAAACAACCTAAATCCACCTTAACATCCATAGCTCTTTGTCTAACAAGACACTTTTTTCACTATGAACAAATAATCTCAACCACTGGTCTACTGTACCTGCATTTGCAGCACCATATACAGTTTAAACAGCAATGTGTTCAGCTGTGTTGGCTTCTCAGCAGGTGTCATCAAAGAACAGTCACTTCAAAACATTCGTTATCCGACGCCCGTAAGAGACAACATGTTCTGTATTCATTTGGCAGTTGCCACGTCTAGGAGAGAGAGGAGAGAGTGACTCATTTCAACAACGCATTTTCCAGATGAGTGAAAACACAATACCCTTATATGTACAGTACATCTACAAGTGCATTGTATGAATCAATCAAGAGGAACTATTCTTCATTGCTCTAAACACATCACAGAAGTATTGATCAGCACAGATAACGTGCTTGTTTTCTTTGGAAATCATTTGAAGGTTAGGTTACGTTAATTGATTTTGTATTATAAATGAAGTAGTTCTTCACATGCACAAAAGTCGACAATGATTTGGTTTGCGAGTGAAAAAAATCAGCAAAGGCAGCATGCACAGAGGTTTTACCTTTGCACGCATCATAGAGCTGTGAAATAATTGATGTAAAGGTTACTGAAAATTGGTGACACTGTCCTGGAGCATATGATAAGATACATTTTATAAACCACATTCAGTATCTAAAGTGTGAAATCTCAGTATATAACTTCAAAAGTATTGTATGTCTTACAAAACCTTGGTTTTACATTGCCTATTTCTTCAATGACTGTACCTCTTACTCCCTACAAGGTTACACTTTTAGGTTGAACTTTCAGTGCATCTTTATGAGAGCTACAACATCAGGGTTCAGTCTTTTGGTGCTCACCTGATTGTGTGGTATGCAGTGATGAAAGTCCACCATCTCCGAGACTAACTTTTCTGATCTTGTTGTGTAGAGTTGTCTGGGGATCTACGGAGACAGACAGTAGACAGGTTCAGTCAGTGTTTCATTACTATATTATAGTCCCGCAGACACCTCAAGTGGATGAACTGATGCAATGCAAATGAAAGAAAGCACTACACTCTACCACATGAGACTACACCTACAATTACTACCGCACAGTTTGTTGTTTGAGTTGGCACAAAGAATTGTCAGTGTTCTGGGTGCTGGCTCCCTTAAACTGTCTAAACTGTGTTTGATTCTGGGGATCAAAGCCTCCGAGCAGCGACTGAAGGTGCAAGAGGACCTTGATCTACATTTAATTACCATTAAAGCCACAGTGAACAGTTTCAAAGACATTTCCTCAACAGACACTTTTTCAACTTGATGGTGAATTTAAGATTCAGAGCACAAAACAAAGATGAAATGTGAACTGAACCTTCCTGATAATCTGCAGAGAGTTTGTTAGATTGTGTTAGTTCATATTAGTTGATGGTTTTTTCTAAGTTAAGTTTAGTTGCTTTAGTCTTTTGTGCTGCACGGCACAGTATACCTCAATACTCAGATGTATATTTTCAATTGAGGCAAAATGTTCTCGCTCAGATTGTTGGGATCGAGAAGAAGATGAACTTGAAGAACACGGTAACGTGGACACTTGAGTTAAGATACCATCGTCATTCTCAAACATTGGGTTCACCCTCAAAGTATTCTCAAAGGCATAGGGAGCATGGGTGTGCCTACAACGTAAAGGAGATGAGGCAGTGAATGGAAATGCTTTTAAAACAGGAGGGAAACACTTCAAAGTAGGTATAAGAAACTGGCTCATACTTACACCAAAGTGACAGCCTTTCTGGTCTTTATGCATTTCTTGTTAATGAATATCAAAATGCCAATAACGGCACAAACAAAGCAGAGACTTCCCACGAGGCAGGTTACAATTAATGGAGGGTCCACCGGCATCGACACCAGCTCATTGCAGTGCTCTCCGTGATAGTGCCAGTATTTACCTACAGGACATCTGCAACAGACAAGAGTACATAAGTATCATGTACAGAAGTATGAGTATACGTGCATGGGTTAGAGGGATGCACCCGTAAGCATCCTAGTTCAAATAAAACCACTTCTCTAATGAAATACATTAATGATCTCTGAATTAGAACAACTTGTTTCAGCATTTTCTTCATTCATTAATCATCTTGAACTTTCTCAAGAGTGCAGGTTTTTTAGCAGCCAACTCTCGGAAGTTCTTGGATGTGCCACAAATCAAACGTTTTCAAAGGAGAACCTGCTTGTGCTTGCATCTGCATCACAACACAATAAAGACCGAGATGAGATGTTTTTGTGCTCTTTGTGTTCTCTTTTCGTTTGTCAGCTGTTGTTTACCTGCAGGTGGCTCCATGCCCGGGGATTATTTCGCACAGGCCTCCGTTGAGACAATAGTTTGGCTGCAGAGAGCAGGTGCTCTGACACGGCAGGCCATCCACGGCGCTGTAGCCTGGATCACACTGGCACTCCGCCTCCTCAGTCCAACTGTTTACCACGCAGCGTGAAAACTCATTGCAGGCCAGGAACTTACAGGGGTCTGCTTGGTCAGCTGAAACCAACAGACAGGGGAGAGAGGGGAAGAAGCAGACGAGAAGAGGGAGGTGGAAGAAACAGACCAGAAAGGTGGTAGCTCATTAACATCAATGCACATGTCTCTCTCTGTCTACAGATTCAGAGGGGAAATTAAAGGTCATTTTGATTGATGTGAATGTTGTCTGTTTTCAATAAGGTTCGCCAAATGAGGTCACGAACAGTCATGAACTCGTCCAACCAAAAAGATTTATACAACAACACACTTGCACTGCTTTAGAGACAGCAGAGTGTGGATGCATGCTGTGGACTGTCTGACCTTGTGGCATGAATGACCATAAGTCACCACAAGAACAGATAATGTCAGGATGAGGTGTCTGCCTCCTGTCATCACATCTTAAAGGATTGCCATATTTCATTCACACAGCACGAGCAAGGACATTTCACCTGGTTCCACTTCCAAGGAGCGACTGTCGATCTCGATGTCAAGCCGCTTCGATGCCGCATTACAGAAGTCTTCGAGCACACAGTGCACAGCTTCGGTGACATTATAAGGTACTGGCTTGTCCAATTTCATCTTGCTGTTCACCACCACACTCCCATTCCTGAAGTTGAGAATTTCCAGCTGCTTAAATCCAGTCAAATTGGACTGAAGATATGGAAGAAGCTGTGGGGAATGAGAGGAAGAGCAAATTAATTTCTTAGGGGCTTCTTTTTCATCAATTTATTCAACTACTCATTTTTGAAATTCTAAAGATGTTCTGAAGTTTCTCATTTAAAAAGATTAGTTTTTGTGCAGTTAGTGATTGGAAAAAAAAAAGTTTACAGGAGAAAAAGGGAACATAGTCATTAAGATTGATTTCTTCTTATAGCATGAAAAATTAGCTATCCTTGATCCTATGAGGACGGAGAGTTTCACTTGGATATTTTAAGTAGTAATGTCAGATTGATGTCTATGTCAAGAGTCAGTGAAGATCTGCATCCTCAGAAGAAGACCATATAGGAGCAAGGAATACATTGACAGGAGCTTGTCATAGCACGGCCTATTTTGAATTATTCAGGTCACATTTTACACAGTGTGAATGCTATGAATAGTTCATAATTAAATTTTGATGCAAGCATGAAATCCTGCCATTACTGCGTCGACTGCATAATTAGATCCAGAGCAAAATTAGGGTTAGGTTTACAAGTGTAAGTATAGGAAGATGGCATATGTTCATTCTAGTCACGAAAAGGTTTGAGAACGCATGATAGAAAGATCAAACACTTGCAACGACTTGCAACACAACAAAGCTACCTCAAGTCAAAGACATCTATAATATATGCTGTTTGGTGGAGGCTGCTATGTCAGTACATACATGCTATATTGTTGTGTCATGTATCTCTGTATTTCCCCACCTACACTGCCTGACACAGTCAAAACACAATTGATACAGTTGCTAAAAAAAGAAAAAGTGAATAGTAACATTTTCATATCTGTTTCACCATTTAACAATTCTTTCATCAAAGAAATTAAGAGTTCAAAATCAAACTGCAGCAATAACCTGCTATATCTTAGCTAGTGACCTTAGCTAAAGCTAATTTAGCCCCTATTTACTAGCAATGTCCTGTGCTTTTCTGTAAATTTCCATTGCATTCTTTAGATTTTAGATTTAATCCCTTTATAATTTATTGAGCTTTTTCTTAAAAAAAAAAAAAAGCAATCTCTTCAACGTAAAAACACATATAAGCACTTGTTTACTTAACATCTTATCATTTTCCACCACATTGTTACATGTTAAATTTTCCTACAGACTCACACTTGCACCTCTCAGGGGCTGATCCATTAGGACTATGGACTTGGACTGATGACGGTGGTGATATTTAGGTGGGAAGGAAGTCAACCAGCTCAAGTAATGGACCTGCATCAATGTTCATCGATCTGAACCGCTCTCCCCCCAACCAATTCATGTTCACTGCGGACGAGGCAAACATCAAACCACCACAGTGTGAGAGGGGGAGATTATGCTGCTTTAGCTGGCCTGGCTGTTGAGTGAGAGATAAGAGGCCTTAAGGAGCTCTGCCCTGATCGGGTTACTTCACTTATCACAGTCAGACACTTAACTGAGGGCTAGGTCCCTATGGCTAATAGTCTCTGAGAGAAGAGTGCGAGATTGTCCAACATCCAGAACAAATGGGCAACAGGGTGCGTGCAGCACAACTACACACACAGGTCATCCATTTGTCTCAATGCAGAACGTCAAATTATACATGTTCACTGTAGATTAGATACCAATTTGTTGCTCTATTGCCTTCCACACAAGGTCAAAGCCAAGTCCTTTCACAACAAACCTCAGTGCACTGTGTACTGTCAACTAAGGAACAGTAGACATGCCATTCCTTTGCCACCTATACAAACTACACTTTTGTATAGCATGGAACACACACAGCCGTAACTTCAAACTTAGACACAATCACAATTTGCTTCTCAGAGGTAAGGTTACACTTGTATCTACTGGTTCTTGTTTTGGAAAACCCAGTGAAACATCCTTTCTCTGAGGTCAAGAAAAGAAATAAGTCACATGGAATATATTATGCTGCCATGAAAATGTTTCTGATTTACTGGAGAAAATAAAGTCATTCCAACCTCCATGTCCAAATTTATTGGTTGCTTCACAAACCAGTAGGTACAGGAGTAATGGAGGAGTGTGGCAAAGGAAAACAAGGGAGCTGAAAACTACAGTATCAAAAAAGGTGTCCAATATCCAGCAAAACATTACATGTTTATGACATGATGATGTCCATTTAAATGGGCGGCGTAATGTATATATGACATCTTGTCATTATTGTTCCTGCTATTTTTCAGTCTTTTATACAAAATAGCCCATTTAAAGGACAATATCTAAATGGGATACTGACAAGACAGTATGGTAAAATACTTACCAGTCAAACGGCTGACCACATAAGTTTTGCCAGGAAGCTAAATACATTGATTAATGAGGAGGACTGTTTGGGCAACCATTAAAGATTGGAGATGGAGTGTTATTTGATAGTATTTTGTATTTTTGTATGTTGTAAACATCCATGTAAGTTGTGTAATTTCTGTCCCATTCCTACCTCTTCACATTGTATGTCCTGATCCAGTGAATACAAGATAGAAAATATCTAAAAATGTATCTCTCCATGGAAAATGACCCATTCTCTTTAAGAATACAAAATCAAAACAGATTCAGTTCATGGCATGAATCATCAAACTTTTCACCTTCATGTATTACTATCATAATAAATAAGTTAACTGACAGAGAATCAAAATAAAAATACATTATTAACCATTCACCTTAATCATGAAGCCTTAGCACTCAGAAGAGTGTAAGCAACCCTTTCCAGTAGCTAATAATTCCCACTGCACCTTGGCATTGCAGCAAACAGACAATACAATTTGTATTGATGAGCCTGCTCAACACAGAGCACCTTTGAACAATCCTAAAATACCATCCTCTCTATCAACCCCGAAGACGTTCTTCACTTGATTTAAGCTAAAGGTGCAGGTTTAAAGAAAGAACAGTCCCACAAATGCAATATTCATTCTATGTACACACTGTATTTACATATAGGCCTAAATTAGTGATCTATTCTATTTTATTCAATTGGCTTAGTTGCCTGTGGCAGAACATACAATTATGTCTATAAGAGCAGGTAACCCATACACAGTAATGCAGCAACATGCATGCAGATGTCCACACGAAACCTGACTGATGTCGAACTAAGCAGATTGGAACCATTAATAGCACAATGTGTGTGGTGCTGGAACTGACCAGAATTACTTAAAGCTTCTTAGCACAAACCAATGACTAAGGCAGACCCATGTCCCATGATTCAGACTGCCCACAGTGAGTTTGCTGTCTACCACCTATATAGCAATACAGTTCTACAAAGACAAAAGGCCTGCTGTTACTCACTATTAGGTTGCCCTCTTTAATACTGAAAGTTTATTTTTAAGGCTTCAATCATGTACAAGTACACTGGCAAGTGCTGCAACACACGCAAAATATTCCACATACTTAATTTCTCATTTTCAAAGAGAAACCTGAAAGCGGTATACACTGTACACATGTGCACAAAATGTCGCCAAACAATAGACACGCAATAATCGATGCAAGCTATACACTGTCATACAACACAGCTTCACCAAGCAGCAACTTTTTAGTAGGCTACATCAGTCCAGAGAAATAACAAGCTGTTTTGTTCCCATTGTTGATCTTTAAAATGAATAGCTCAGTAGTTTGGGGAACCCACTTTATAGTTGAAAGGGAAGCTAAATGTGAAGCTCCTAGCTGGTGGCTAGTTTGCCTAGCTGGACAAAGAGAGCTAGCTACAATGTATTGTTTAATCTCAACAGAAACCAATCTTAACATCTGGATGGAATCAGGGTAGTTGTTTTCCTGTTTTCAGTCTTTATGCTAAGCAAAGCTAACTGGTCACCAAAACAGACCCACACTGCACTCTAGGTGGTAGATTAGCTGTTGTGGGTGAATGAAATGGGCCTATATTCTGCGGTCAACTTTGTGCATAATGCAAGCCAAAACTTTACTTTTCTTTCTGTCTGAACACACTATATGCAAGAAAGAGAATAAGCAGATATTCCCAAAATGCTGAACTATGTAGCCCAATAATTTACAATATTCTGTTTTGTTGGTTCCATTAATATTTCACTCCTAATAACATCTGTCAATATTCAACAACTTAAAAACAAAATCCCTTGCAGACAAACTTTACAAAATTCTTAGAAATGAATCAAACAGCATCTAAACAGTCCCTTAAAAAAAAAACTCCAAAACTTTAGCACAATCCAAAGAGTTAAGGCAAAACACACAAAACCTTGAACCATCTTGGAGCTCAATTCACACATAAATCCACAAAAAAAGCAACAGCATGAGGAAGAACTAACATCTAATGTGAGGACAAAGAGCAAAGCTGAAAACTAAAGCTGAGTGTTTTAGAAAGGTTAGAAATGTTAGGTGCTTTCAGACTGTTCAATACTGCATTTCAAAAAGGTTAGTTAAGAAATAGAAAGGTCATGCTCTCTCTGAGGCATTGGAGATTTAGTTCCAATATGGAAAAAAAAAAATACCGGTATGGAGGCTAAAGTTGTCTGTCTCTTAAGACCGGATTTACTGGAAGCTCCAGGGTTTGGCGAGTTTCTTGACTTCGAGTGCTGTGTCTAAGTGAAACAGAATAATTTGAGGAGCTTTTTAATTATACTGTTGACATGGTGACTTCGCTGATATCAAAACATTTGCAGAATTGATCAAGAATTTGGCGACTGGTTAAAGCCTTATTATCACACTTTACAGCACTTATAAAAATAAAATTTATTGGTGAAAAAATATAAATTTGTGATTATTTACTCTTAACATATCAGATCAACAAATAACTGCGAGGATAAGGCACATCCTCACTTGACAACAAGATTTCGATTAAGCACCAACTCTACTTTAAAATGTCCTAGCCTTTGCTAAAGTTTCACATAAAACCAAAGTTAAAACGTAACCATAGCTCACATGTCCTTTGATCACTTGTTTTATCTGGGGCTAGAAAAGGAAGTATGAGAATGAAGCATGGAGAAGCATGATATCCAGCACAAAAGCTTGTGTACCTACCAGTTCAAGAAAGGTATTCTCCAGTGATTTATACTCCGGGGAGCTCTTGTTGAACAGGTCATCAGAAAACATCATGTTTGTGACCCTCAAGCTAAAGAAAACCACTAACTCTTTGCTCCTGTCCACTGCGGTCAACAGAGGGGTGCTGGCTTGTCTCATGGCCGGTGCAGCTGTCGATTCGTACGGGCGTTCATCAGACTCTGAAGGGAATCCACTACCGCTCTCTTCCTCCAGAGGCTCGGTCACCTCTGCCTCTGTCCCGTTCTGACTCAGTCCTATTTCCTCTTGAAAGTCTGAGCTCTCCGCAAGAAGGTCCGTCGAGGCCGGGGTCATCTCACTGTGCCCTCCACTGGACTCGTCTGTGTCTTCAGGGGCTTCGCTGCTCTCTACAGGAGATGGCAAAGGCTCCACATCTGGTTCTGGTTCAGTGCCTTGGATCTCATCCTCATGAGGTGATGGTGTGGAGACTGGGACTAAAGCATCTGCAATCTCTGCAATTGGAGGATCTGTTGGCTCTGGTACATCAGTGATAACTACATCACTCATCACTTCTTCAGGTTGGGAGCCTGACGTTGCCGGAGGAAGGTCCTCGTCCTGTGGCTCTGGATGTTCTTTATTGATCCCATCAGCTGGATCTGGTTCTTGTAAAATAGAGCATGAGATTGGTTTTACAAGCAGGGGCTAGAAACACAGGTACACTAACTATTCCGACTTATGTGTCATTTTCTCCTGGGATCCACTATGTTTTGGTGATAATTTCAGACCTTTGATATCCATGTTAAAAACACAAAAGTTACCGGTTTACTTTTCATGAGAGGTTTGATAGTACTTTCAAGTCTGTGCATTACATTACAGTCAGAAAGCCTTTAGCATAGCCTACAAATAAAGTCAGAACAGGACAAAATGTTTTAAGGTCAACCTTCCAGGACTTCTAAGATTGATTAATTAGCATTTTATTGATTCATTCATTATCCATACCACTTATCTTTGTAGAGTCATGAGGGGCTGGAGCCAATCCCAGCTGACACTGGGTAAGGGCAGGGTACACCCTGGACAGACCGCCAGTCTGTCACAAGGCTGGGAGAACATGCAAACTCTGCACATGTGTCTTAGCTGAATGAGGTCGTAGATATTTTTGGGAACATCAAATGTCATTGTACTGAACATGCCATTAAAACTTTATTGTGTTTATACTTTGCGTTTGAAGACTCTGTATAATCTAGTTTCAGTCCCAAAAGATATTTTATTCACCACCCAGGAAATATAATTCTAATCTTATAATCAAATAGAAAGCTATTCAATGTTAAACTAGTAATGTTTCAGATACATTTGTCAGATTACTTTACTTAATTGTGTTCATTCTGTTCTTTCAAACCTTCTTTTGATAACTTATTTTCTTTATCTTCCCCTTTCTACTGCTTATTACCTTATTTCCTTTGATAATTTGTCTTTGGTTGATAAATAGATTCAACCTGAAGCCACCATATTGTCTGTCACCTCTTCTGCAGGTTTAGCCTCACCTTGTTCAGTTGATGGTATCTCCTCCACCCCTGGCTCTGTCACCTCCTCTCCTTGCTGTGTGGAAACTTCCAGTATTGTTTCTGGGATTATAATGTCATTGGCCTCTTCAGCAGGATCCTCTGCGGACTCCTCTTCTACTGCTGCCATCAGAGGAGGCTCATCAGAGGCGGCAACAGTGGTTTCTGGGAGGACGGTTGGGATGAAAGGCACAACAGTGGGTGTTTCTGGTTTGATTGTAGAAGCTTCCAGAGAGTTTTCTATCACTGCCACTGTGGGGAAGAAGCTTTGGGCGCTGTCCTCAGTTGGAGGCTTTGTGTTGTCGTCTTCAGATGCTAGGTCTACGCCATCAACGGGATTCATGCCGAGCTCAGCAACTGGATAAATTGTGGTTACTGAAATGGAAAAGTTAAATGTTTATAAATATGGCAGAGCACTACCATATAGTTTCATTCAGTGAAAGTATGATTATACTTACCAGTCTCAAAACTGAGAGTCCGTATGTCCAGTGGTAGTGACGGCTCCTGTTTTAAGGCCTTGACAATAATGTGCTTCAATTTAGGAGCATTTACATCCTCGTGTGCGTCCGTCCCAGGCGCCTCAAGACCCTCAGGATCATCGTTAAGCTCTGTTTCTCCATTAAAGACCACGGCGTAACGTACAGACACGTCCTCTGTGCTGATCAACACAACAAATCAAGCCAGAATACCTCACTGTTAATAAGTGTCTAATCGCAAAGCAAATAATAGCAGCAAACCTTTACTGAAAAGCTTAATGAAACTCACCGAACTCCCAGAATACGAATCTCTTTGAATCCTGGAACTTTTTCAAACACTTGAAGCATCTATACAAAGGGAAAGTGAAATGGGTTACAAAGAAACAATACTAGCAATACTAGGCTTAGCTAATCATCCAGTGGATCGCTACTGTATATGCAAGTTACATAGAAAATGTATATAAAACAACAACAACAAAAATCTAATGGGGATCGAATGAGGTGATAACGACAAGTGTGCATGCAGGTGTGTGAGGGCCAGTGCAAGGCAGGGGGGGAATTGCAGGCTCTGAATCAACCAGGTAAGAGAGGTTTATCATAACTCACATATAATTGCACTCCTTTTATAATTTAATTATTACTTTCTTCTGGAAAACGTGTAAAGCAATTTTAACTGGTTTATTTCTAAAACAGGTAGTGGATGTTCAGTTGTGCTTTCTTTCTTTTTTTTCATTGTATAAGCAAGATCCTAAACTAAGCAGCATAACATTTAGCAATTCCGGAGAAGGATGAAAGACAACAGAACGAGTTTACTGCTGAAACTGATGAATTGCTTGCTGCATGCATGTCGATGGGCAGCCGGAAACTAACATTAGCTGGATTAGCTCACAGCCTTGAGAAGTGCTGTTAATGACTCTGCTGAAACCCCAGTGGACGAACCTCTAATGGGTGGGTACGAGTTTCTTTTTCTGTGGAGTGTGATCAGTGGTTGTGTGTGAGTTTGTGTTTGGAGGGGGCGCAGCACAAGAATAATATGCAGTGGGACCACTCATGTTTATGCTATGCTATAGGCCTAGCTTGAGATCAGCCATGTCAGCCACATGTAAATGCTGTTACTCTTGTTTCTTAATTCAGCATCAGCAAAAGCAGCTGCTGTTAAATAAGGCCAGCATTTCCATTGTGTTGTGCAAGCTTGACACAGTTTCAAGGATGTATAATATTTCGAACACTGGATAGTAGTATGTAGGCCTACACTTTTAGGCCTTTCTCTTGCAGCCAACATGATCATAGTGAAACCTAAAAAACTGTTCTGTTGAAAGAAAGGACAGCGGCTTTTCGCTACCAGAAGTCATTCTTCAAGTGTGGTCATGTCTCTTCACTCAGAGATTATCTACATGATTAGATCTTACTATTCCAGGCTCGTGGTCATTTAGAAGTCTTATCTTAAGTCCCGTGGCTGGTCCTTTAAAGCGTTTAAATCAATTAGGGTGAATTTTACACCTGCGAATACAATGTCATAGTCTCACAGTCACAGTCAGTGCACTGTAAAACAACTTGCACAATTAAAGTTAAAGGAGGAGAAACGTAGAAAGAGACAGAGGGTTCTGTTCAGTTAATAAGTGGCCAGTTATCTGACGTGTGAAATGAAGGTTAGTAGAGGACACAATTGGCTCAGAGAAGCATTAACATCAACATGCTGTGATTCTGTGAACACAGTGCTCACCCTGTTTGTGAGCTCTCGTGCGACGTCGTCGTAATGTGGAGCCTCAGGATCACTGAGTAGCTCGCTGTATGTCGGGTCCACGATGGTGACACTGAACTCAACAATGTACTCCTCGTAGTTCTCTTTTATCATATTGGGATCATCTATGATCTGGCAAACACAAGTCCACAGCACATTGCAATTACTATAGAGGCTCAGAAGAGTGTTATTCTGAAAAGCGAGGTCAAAGGTGTCAAATATCTCACCTCATCTTCAGGAAGCATGATCATAGGTGGTGTCCAGGTGCCTGAGACAAAACAGCAACTCACCAATTATGATGCAATTATGCAAATGTATTGACAACAGTGGTGGGATTGCTTCCAGTGAACAATATTGATGCATTCATGTCCAACTCACAGTCCAATCCTGGCTCTGGGGTCCCTGTGACAAATCTGAAAAAGAAAAACAACATAGTTGTTAGGAATGTATTAGTTGACTATGAACTGTGCTGAGGTGTTAATAACTTCTTTCATGCTTTCATTGCCTCCAATAATGAAAGTACCACAAATCATTTTCCAGTTAATCACTAATTTTTCAGCATTTTGCAATAAACACAAACGAGAACTTACATTTATCACAAAGTTTAAGAGAGAAGTTTATACCTACCCTTCGCTTTCAGACTGTTCAGCCACTCTCTGGAAACAAGGAACAGGATATATCAGCTATCACAAATTTACACTGGAGATTAACAAGAAAACAAACAACATGCAGTAAGAAAATACTTCCATAAATGTGTTAGTGCTGCACTCACTCTGGCCACCATCTCCAGATGCTCCTGAGAGCTGCTGAAGTTTTGAGCCAGGTCGTCCAGACAGAGGTTTTCATGCTGACAGGTGTAAACCCACGCTCGGTACTCTTCTGAGTTTGGGACTCTGTCCAAGAAGATGCGGAACGCTTCCCAGATGGCTTCCTGACAAACTGGACATATATTACACAACTCTTTGTTTTGACATTTGTTTCAAAATATCAGATGAAATATATCACACTGAAAAATAAATAGGAATACAGACCAAATACAGGACTGCTAGAAATAGTAGGGTAAAACGACGGAAAGTAGAGCATGGAGAAATCAAATAACATAAAAGTCATAAAGAGAATTGTTGGTATTGATCTTGGCATCTCAGCATGTGAGGAGTCTGCTGCGATTCAGCAATTTATAAGCTTTTAATTTCCTTCACAGAAACATTTCAGTGCAGCATTAGATATGAATGCCAGGCACATAAAAGTCTACAGAGCCATAATGTTGCAATAAATCACAGAATGTATGTATTCACATTTTAACTGGAACAGCAGAAAACTGTAGTAAAGCCCCTGGTTCAGTAAATGTCAAATTGCATGTTTATAAAACATTAAATGTTCATGGCATTTTTGTTAATATTAAAACCATGGGCACAAAGACCCCCTGAAGCAACCAATATGTTTTGTCCGTCGCTGTGAGGGAAACAAGCTCCACATTGTCCAATATCTTGGTGCCTGTGGGAAATTTAGTCTGCGACAAACTCATTTCTGGACCGAAGCCATTAAATCCAATACAGCAAATTAATCAGCCTCATTTTAAAATCATACACCACAGCAGCTGTTTACTGGCTACAATTTGTATAACCAACCAATTGTGACACTTAAGGTGTCAATCTCAGCCTCCCATAATCATCTACAATCCATCTCTTGTGGACAAAAGATGTTTGCATAAAACTTCATTGTGAGGGCCGAAACATATTTTCATTATCCTTTCAAATTAAAAGTTGCAAAAGGAAAAACATCAAAGCAGGCAGCTAAGACATCTCTTGGGGACATTTTTACACTGTAAGATGTTTAGTCATGATTATGCATAGAGTTTAAACAGTACATTACCAGTATACCTTCACATCAGGGAGTAACATTGGCTTTTACCTCTCAGCTTGTAATAGGCGCGATGGCTGCCGATGACAGCTTTGATCGTCTCCTGGGGACACACTTTGACCCCTGTGGTGAACTCGGCTGACCTCTTTGTCCGGTGTCCATCCTGCTCTGCTCTGACATTTGTGGTGTGTCTGATTGGTCGAGAAGCTTCCAGAAAGTGGCGGTATTTCACATCCCTGAGTCCAGAAAAATCGGGGTCATGAAGGTCTGTAAAAGCATTCAGTGAAGTTAGAAGTTTTGAAACAACAAACAACTGTTTTTGTTGTTGCTATTGTTGTTGTTTTTTACAGTTTTCAGAAAAAGAAATTTGATTAAACATTAAACATCTGAGTGCTTTGTGATAATGAATTTTGTGTATTATCATGAAAGTGTGAGATTTCTTGCTCATTAGTACAGAGCGTTTGTGTGGATGCAAGTTATAATTAACAACTGACAGGTGACAATACAAAACCAAAAGTGCATTTGTGTTGAAACTGTGCTGTAGTTAGTTTGTCTCTTTATGAACAGCTTCATAAATTCAATGAATAATTCAAACACAAAAATCATGGGTGTTGTTGGCAAACCAAAATCTTGCTTATGCAACCTAGAATAAAGTTTTTATTTTTCCATGACACAAAGTAAGTGTCAAAGTGTATCTTAGTAATTCTTGCAGTGTGTACAAGACAAGGATTCAGTACCAGCTACCAGTCAGTATTTGATGAGACAGATACAAAATCCAACAAGTTACATCATTGCATCTGTCTGACTCTTTTACTGTAAGTTTACTGCTGCACTCCCACTACTTTATAAATAGCACCTGGCTTTCCAGTGAAAAGTGTATTTGCATGGTGGGTGTCTGTCCCTATTCTGGGCCCATCTGACACAAAGAGATTCTCTGTGTGTGTGCTGTCAGTTCACTGTTATGTAAAAATGTTTTGGGCCCGGAGCTTGGCCGTGCTGGTTTATACTTAGAAGGATGTCATCTTGAATGCGAGCAAAGTGCACAGATGTGTAGAGAAAGTGATAGAGTAACACTGTCTTCTCCCTGAGGAATGGTTTCTGAGACGCTTCAGGCAACTTGCCTTGACCTGGCCTGGCAAAACTGCTTAGCAGTGTAAGGATGAGTCTGTACTGGGCAGCGTCCAGGTGTGAATGAGTAGAAATGCACGCTTGTGGATTAAAGCTGAAAACGGATATGCGTGCACTAGCAAACCTTAAAGAGATTAAAATGAGGTACAGGTGATTACCCTGCTGATTTTAGCTGTTACTGAAAACCAATCCTGTGATATGTTTGCGTTCCAATTCCATAAATTATTTCAAAGAGAAACAGCACACATGATGAGGAGAATTGCCCCAATTTTCTGATCACCTTAGTAAGGAAAACAAGCTCAGTCACCCTGGTGAGGTATTACAGGAAGGTAATTCTGAACCATTACACAATCCGATGTGCCAGTCAACCCTAACACAGTCAACCCATTGAATAAAGCTATTTTAGAAGAAAGGCACTCATTGTGATGCCAGGTGGCAACCCTCAGAGGGCTTCTTAAGACATTAAGCTAGGATTTATGAGCCCCAAAACACAGACTGGAGGTCAAATAAGAAACTGTGCCTCCACTGGATTAAAGAACAGAATAAAAGTTATGGAAAAGTAAAAAACAAGTGATTCTAAATAATATAATCGCTGTTTCCATTTTAACTGTAGGTAAACAACAGCGTCATCTGCATAAGTACTTGACTGCCCCCTGATATTCAGCATGTAGCAGCAAAACTGTGTGGACCCAAACTGAACCACAAGAGACCACTTGACACAGCCACAGTCCAGAAGTTGTAAAGTGATAGCAGGCTGTTGTCTGTGTTTGTAGTAGTATCTACAATGAACTGTTTGGGGCTTTAAAAAATACTTGGAATTTCACTACTGAATTGACTTATTATAGAAGATTAATGAAAAACGATGATGAAATAATGTTCTCCCAAATATGAGGAGTTTGAGCCTATTTAAAGAGATTTGCTAGTTAGTACATTTCATATGAGAAGACAATAAGAATGAATTTTATAATGGACATAGGTTTGATTATATAATTTTACAGAGATTGTCTCTAGAACTTTTTTGTTTGTCTTGTTTAAAATGTGATGCTACAACAATTCATTGTACAAAACTAGTGATGCAATTGAAACACATGCAGCTACCTCTGGCACACTGTTTACAGTTGCAAATGATGCCTTGTGTTGTCACATGGTTACATTCCTGTTTGTCTCATATAAAACTCACACTCTTGTAATAATAATAATAAAATGGTAAAAATGATTATCCTTGAGGCAATAATAAGTGGTAGTGGGTGTATTTCATTATACTACATGGTTTTCCATAAAGTTGGAGTAAAATATATTTTACACCTCTTCTGATGAAATGACTGTGACAATGTGATTTTTTTCTTGATGAATAAGATATATATCTATCTCAAACCTCTATTGATCATTCTCTTCCAATCATATCACTGTGTGAAAATTAAACCACAATTAAAGCAGAAGTAAGCGATCCGGTCGTTTTGGCTAATGCTGCGTTCCAGGCAGGCTTTTGAAACCGTAAATTACAGCTTCAAGTCACGACTTAGTAGCGTTCCAGGCAACCCACTCGTGTTTTTCCAACCTGTTTTACCTGTGAAAGTCACTATAACGGCCACTCGTAACTTCCGACCCGTGAAGTCGTACCAGATCGAACTGGTATGACTTCACAGGTCGGAAAAACACGAGTTACGGGCTGCCCTGAACGCACCATAACTTCTTGTCAGCCGACGGAGTTAGCAGCCCCCGCCCTCGTCATGGATCTATTGGTCCTCGTCCCTACGTCACCACATTCAGGCGCATCCCTTGGCTGCACACACAGCCCTTCATGCCGTTCTCTCTCCTCATTGGATAAAACTTGTAGGATACGAGAAAAGTTTTCTCCGCAGCTCAGAGCAGAGCAGAGTGACTGACAGACCCGTGTTTCGGTCCAAACACTCTATGTAAGTGATTGCTGTCGGAAGATATAACTATTTAAGACTTATATTAACACAAAAATATCGCTTACTTCTGCTTTAACCTTTATGAAGGGAATAAAAAGAGAAATGTGTCTGAAAACAAGTATTCCAACTTTATGGGCAACAGTGTATACACAGGTGTGTGTTGTATCCACTTTGTGTATGCTATCGTATCATAACCAAAGTAGGAAAGCCTGCAGTATAAGTAGCCTTTACTAAAGAATTAGAACTTGTTCAACACACAGGAATTCATTGATGTTTGCTTGAGAAAAAAAACTGTGTTAATCTCTGTATTACACATAAATAATAACCCCTACAATGAACAATATTGTTTTCCTCAGATCCAAATTTGGCCCAACACCAAGAACATGAAAAGAATGTGTGGCCACTGATATTGTTGCCTGTAGCATTTTGGGCAAATGTGCCCCCTATTTAGTGACTGCCAGGCAGACCCATTCACCATGCACTGGGCCCTCCTTTTCCAAACATTCCTGCAGGTCAGACAGTGGCATGAAATTTAGCCAAGTCATGTGTGTTTTCATTAAGAATCACGCCACCAGGACAACATTTGAGGGTTTGTTTTTTTTTTTGGAGGGGGGGGGGTGAAGCTTGAAGACTGAATCGCACATGCTCAGACACGGGTGCCTGAGCAAGAGGAGGGAGTGTTAGAGCGGGCCTTAATGCCCAGAGCAGCCACTGAAAGGCCTCACAGCCGAATTACAAGCCAGAAAAGATTAGTGTCCTGCGACACTGCAAACAGAATGGCTTTTGTTTCCTTCAGGATAATGAGCTCAACCGGGCACATCACGCTGAACAAGACAACCAGTGCGGACGCAAATGTTATCACTGGTGAAACGATGCTATCTCTCTCAGTGAACATCTATTATATGCCACTGCCTGTTAAATTCACAGTGAATATTCATGACCTTAAAGTGGCTCGTCGGCTGCTTGACATTTTCCAAAAAAAAAAAAAAAAAAAAATCAATGTTTGAGAATGAGCTAGCATTTTTGGAGTCTGCAGAGTTGTTTAAACTTCAAAGTCACACACACACTTAGACACACTTCTAACTGCAAAATCCAGTTGTCCTTGAAGTGACTCATCAGCTCTTTAAGTCTCCTGTCATGCAGTACAGCCTCACTGAGAGGAAACCTGGAGAGAGATCTTTACATCAAAGACTTTCTCATTAACTGAAATCTTTTTTTTTTTTTTTACTTTTCCACATTTCACTGTGATCCATCTGTGTAAAAGAGTTGTGCAGACACACAATATTGGCTTTCTGTTTTATTGACAGGCGAGTGCTGTCTCAGAGTTTGATTTTTACTGAAATCTGCTGCGAGGACACAAACGTCATTTTGTTCTCCATTTGCAATAGAAAAGCAATAACCAGAATCCCAGCCTGGATTCTTACCTTTGATTTGACTTGCTTGGAGGGTAAACAGACACAAAGTGAAGAATAGTCCTGACTTCAAAAGCATGATGGGCTTATTTATGTTGTTTTCAAGCCCGAAGTTGTCATTTGTAAAGAGACTGTTGCACACAACAATAAGATCCAGAACCTCTTTATCTCCAGTCCATTAGCAGTGTGCACCAGAGGAGGGAGTCCAGTCCACTCCTGTCCTGCCTGTGCTCCAGCTCAGTTCCTCAGCAGCAGCTAGTTCCTGGATGCTCATGGATCTCTGTAGACAACAGCAGCGGCTGCATGGATGGATGAGCAGAGGGAAGCAAGGGAGGGAGGAGAGGTAGAGGAAGGAGAAACAGGGAATAGATGGAATTTTGGCTCAGGAGTTTCCTTCTACGCTGTCAGTGTGACAACAGTGATGAGGTTAAAAAAGCAGGCTCCGCTTTGAGTCTAATCTCTTTACCTTCTTCTTGCTGCTCGTAATCCCTGCGGGGCCACGTGGCCGCCCGGCCTCATCCTGTTAGCCACCTTCTGGACCCTCATCTGTCAGCTGAACAAACTTGGGGATCTGCCAACCAGTGCAGACCAGATAACTACTCCCCGCAGTCGCCCCAAGTTTATCACTGATGCCCAGACTCTTTGTGTGTCCCTGTGTGCCTCCGTGCATCCGGCTGTGCAACTCTTCCTCTTTTTTTTTCTCAGTTTAGATTCCTCCTTCTTGAGTTGTCCTGGTGGTACTGGGAGTCAAGTGAGATCAGGTTTGCAGCTCTTCCTCGATACGGTGCACCCAGCCACCAGTCAAACAATTTGCCCCTTTCTTCCTCTAGCTGAAAAGCCAAGTTCAGCCTTTAAGGCCCGAGCAGTGTCCACCTGCCTTCAACACATTGGGTTGCCTAATAACTCCAGTTTCACTGTGACTATGCTTCTTGTTCTCTGGTTGCATCCAAAGATTGACATTGACAGACACGTGTGGCCTCACAGGAAGAAAAAAAGGCCAGACCAGGATTGTCTCCACTAGGTATCCTGCTCCTCTACATGTCCTCTCTTTTGTCTCCAGGTTTAGGTGTTGAGGGTGATGGCTGTGTAGAAAGAAGCGGGTGGAGGCGTGTGTGGCCTCTCATATTATTTTGTATAGGAGTGGGAAGGCTCCATGTTGTTAGTCTCCACCCTCACCTCTTCCTGTGAGGAGGATTAGCTGCCCTTGTTGGTTGTTAACAATTTGCTGCAGTAAATAAGCCTACTCAAGAGCAACATAATCCATCCTGGCACTGTTCTAACACAGTAATCTGAACCTTGAACTAATGATTGTTGCTGCACCTTATAGTGACACATTTTAAAGCCGCAATAATTAGTTCCTCACCTACTTGGGCGCTGAAACTGAGATTGTTGGAAGACAAGTTCCTATAGTGTTTGGTGCTGGCCAGTTCTTTTTTCAAATTTGTGAATGTGAATTAGAATGAGGTGGTGTGAGTGAATGAAAACAGTTACTCTGTGGGTTATAAAACCAAAACGATGAGCTGAAAGACACTAAAATGGTCTCTGGATTTGAGGGCAATGGCAGAGTCAGATCTTTCACAACATTATTGCAGCTTCAACTCTTAAAATTTCACTGAAATAAAAAAAAGGAACTACCTTGTTTATTGCTCTTTTAATCACTGCCTTGTTTCTTCAAGCCCTAATTTCTGTTCATCTCATTTTAGTTGTAGATCACAGGACTTGTATTTTGCCTCTGTCTAATGGCTGGTCAGAGGTCAGGGTCAGAGTACAGTATATGGAACTAATGGTCTACAACAACACTAACAATGGTTAGAAAATTTTAACAGAGTTAGGAGTGCTGAATATTTGCTTATGTTATATAATCAAACCTGTCCATTCCAATTTATGAACCTGACCCGAATCCATCAGGATTACGGTCAGGGTCAGAGATCAAGTAGCGGTCAAGCTTAAGTTAAAGATTTTAAGTTCACGTTGAGGATTAGGAGGAAATTTGACATTTAACCCTAAGTGTCAGTATTAAGTACAAGTCTAAAACAAGTTGACACTAATATAAATTCATTGTTGGGTTTTAGCATCATTTATGCATAACAACAGCCTAATTTTGTAGCCGAGTCTTGTAGATTAATAATGTATTTTTAGCTTCACTGCATATTCATGAGTCACTTTGATAATTTTCCCAGGATAAACAAATCCTTGTCAGTCTCAACCAGGATTTTATTCAGACAAGTTTGACCTTCTCCCTGTGGCTGATGACTTGAATCATTGTCCAATTAGAGAGGTCAGTTTAAATTATGCAATAGAGGGAAAGTGGTACTTGCCATCTGTCAGAAAGGGTTATTTCATTAGGGACAGAGTCAGGGTGTCTCTGGCTGGCACAGTTGGCCACAGTAAAAGACACCTCTGCTGTTCAATCTATCAACTCTTACAGTAACTTATGCATGAATCCAAAATATGTTTATATAACTCAATGTCCATTTTGATGCTTCATTCAGTAACATTTACATTTTCATAGTGTCTAAAGTGTCACTGACCATCACTACACAAGTGTCCCAGTAGGTCCACGTGGCTCTTCAAAGACAAATCATAGGTGGCTAACAAAATGTATTAATTTGAGAATAGTTGCATCTGTTTCACCCTATCAACACTTCCCCTAGTTTTAACTCATAATGGGATAAAAGTAAAAGATAAATATTCCACTAAAAACCTTAACCTGAAACTGAAAATATACATTTTGATGACCCAACTTCTTTCCAGCTATGGCCAAAATCAAACACAGTTACTTCAGTGGCATGCAATAGTTTGGGCACCCCTGGTCAAACTTTCTGTTAATGTGAACATAAGCACGTGGAAGATGTAATGATCTCCAAAAAACATAACTGATGGCACATTCCCTTTTTACAATCACAGAAAAGGAAAAGGGCCACCCTGCTTACATTGCAGCCCCCCTGTGGAAACTATCACAGCCTGTAAATACTAAATAGCTTGTTGGTCAAAGTTATCTGAGAGCTCAAGTCTCTTGGGTTCTTTTGCAGGGTGCTGCTTTGTTTCCCTTTTTCACTCTAAAACTGTAGAAAACAGAAATAATACACCGATATTCCTTTAAATATCGCAAAAGAGTGCATGTTTCACGTAAAGGGATAATTGCCGTTTTTTTTACAATCTGGACCTTATTTCTAACATAAAATACGATCATTTACTCACCCAGATAACTTTGGTGTCATTACAAGTCGTTCCGACGAAATTAGATCCAGCCGAGAGCCGCGCGCGTATTGAAATGATGATATCATCCTGGTCAGAGGTTAATAGGTCAACCTAGCGACCCCGGATGTTGATTACTGGTAACCCCGGAGTCAGAGGGGAATAGCGCTAGTTTATCATAACAAAATATTGGTGAAGTGAACGAGTTTCGCTGCAGATAATGTGTTATTTAGAAGCTGCATTGCGCTGCCCCGTGTACTCGCATTATACGCGGCTCTCCTGGATCTAATTTCGTCGGAACATATCTGGGTGAGTAAATTATCGCTTCTTTTTTTTTGTTGCTAGAAATAAGGTCCAGAATGTAAAAAAAAAAGAAGAAAAAAAAAGAACGGCAATTCCCCTTTCTTTATGCCTTTTGGAAATCACACATTAACAGAAATTTTGACCAGGGGTAGCCAAACTTTTGAATACCACTGTATAGCCTATAGTTTGGTTAAGCCACATTCACGTTTATTACATTTGAGAATAATTCATTATTGATTTACTGTTAACATTAATAGTAAACAGACTGACTGTATCAAACGGCAATTCAATTCTTAACTACGGACCGATATTAATATTATGATGATGATGATGATGATGATGATGATGATGATAATGATGAAGATTATTATTATTGATTGTTATTACTGTCGTCGTCGTTGTTGTTGTTGTTATTCTAGGCCAAGTGCAGTATCTGCATATTTAGTTCTTGGTTCTTAACTGTCCTAAACTGTTATGGAAAAGATAAAAGTATTATGTCCTGTCTACAGTATCTGCTGCACAGTTAGAAAACTATTTTCCCCAATGTTTCTGCTTCTGTAGTTATTTCCTCTCTGCCACGGTAGAGCAGTGAAGTACAATACCTTGAAAGGTGTTGATACAACAAACAAAAACCTGTGTGATTCATTTCCAGTGAGGTCCCAGCTTTTAACCTTCCCTTGGAGAGCAGAAAAAGACAGGCGCCTGCGGGGCAGCAGTCTAATATTAGTCATGTTTGTCGTAACACTCCTCTTTGGGAAAATCCACTCTGGGCTGATTATCAGTGTGATCCACTAGACCTGCAGCAGTGAAAGTACCACCGGTGTGGAGTCTCTGACCCGGCACTGGAGTTCGTAGGTGGCAATGTTCTTAGTCCTCCGTAATCTGTGATGAAGATGTGTTCATCAGCGTAGTAGCCTTTAGATTAAAGCCACTGAATGTGTGAAGCTCTTGAACCCATTAACACCCATTTGGACACGTATGTGCTGTGTGGAGAGTGAATGCGAAAGGTCAGCTCTGGCAACGTGTATTCATGGATAACCGTCAGGATGGTCAGTATGTGCACTGGCAGTAATGGAGGTGAGGCTGTTGTTCCTCCCATGAGGGGTCGCCACAGCACATCACCATCCGCATACGTGATTTGGGATGTATCACACCAGTAGCTCTTCCTGATGCAAGTAGGGTTTCAGGGGAGCCAGAGATTGAGCTACTAAATGAGGACTCAGAGACCAACCTGCGCCACCTGAAACATGGCCACCAATAGTGATATGGCAGTTGTGTAGATTTTATAATACCAAAGTTTGTAGTTGCACATTGATTTTGTGCATGATAGATTCAAGTTCAATAGATCTCTATATAAAACATCAAAAAATGTTACTAACACTCTGTGTTTCCCATTCATGATGCTGTGATACAGTGATGTGGTGTCCCAGTTTGCAAAACCACCAACAGAGGGCAGCATATTTAACTGTCCCCTCAGGAGGCAAAAACACAACTGTTTGAAGTCAGAGAGAAGGAAAAGTGTGCTCATCCTCTACAGATACACAAATAATTCAGACAGAAATAAACCCAAGATACTTCTGCCCATAAATCATGTTTATTATGTCAGTGGAAGTATTTTCTTCTCCAATTAATGGATTATGTGAAGTTAGTAAAAAAAAAAACAACGACTAAATATTAGATGATAATTTAAAGAAATGCATTTCAATATTTCATCAATGGAGTTCATAGAGTTATTATGGTAGTAAATGAAGCAAGATAAGAATGATGTGATTACAAAAATGTCTCTCTTCTGAAGCCTCTAGTGAAACGTAAAGGAGCATTATTAGAGACATAACTGTCACAGCCTTTAAACCTTTGAAACTAAAAATGCCTATCTTTTCTTCTTGCCTACAGGTTGTAAAGTGTTTAAAATCAGCTCTTGGAGTCCTGAAACAAAATACATTTTCAAGTGAACATTTTGCTATGGTAATAATTTTATTGGTTTCCAGTGTCAAAGTTAGTGTGCAATAACTGAAAATTACAGCATGGCTTTGGAAGAGAAAAAAGCAAACTAGATCATGATTGTGATTGTGATGGATTGCCAAGTATGTAACTTTGAAGTCTAATAGCTGCCTTAAATGATGTACATGAATGGATGGAAACTAAACATTCCCTTGAATATGCAAAACGCACCATGCTTTGATTTGGAAAACGATCAACGATAACATGAGAGTAATTAATCTGTAGTAAAAAGGCTTAAACCCACAGAAACGCTGGTATGAGCCTTACAAGTCTGGTAAGTGACTGACTATATAAATGTCAAGTAAGGGAAAATGAATGTGAATGGCTGTTGTCAGAGTGCACATTATAAGCACTGCATAATTTGTCATGTGGAGAGCCACAGTCAGAGATAAGTGTGACACAGCCCTGCAATTTGCAACTCACCCTAACGGAATAAAATAGAGCTGATCTAAATATGTGAGTCAAACTCACCCACTTGACATCACAGTATCAGAAACATGTAAAACAATATAATAAACAATATATGTTGAACCAGTTTCAGAGGCGTGGATTACTATAAACCTCCCTTTGGTACATTACAATGAACTAAAATTGGGTTGAATAGTTTTGTTTATTATAAACTAAAAAAAACACAAGTGAACTGCTGCTTTGCCAAGCTGCCAAGAAGTTTTCTGCGCGTTATAATCCTAAACGTCTTAAAGAAAACCATAGTTTATTACAATTGGAGCTTTATTTTTGTAGGTCAGGCCTCAGTTCTATTGGTTTAGTTGCTGAGATTGTAACTAAGTCACTAAAAATAGGTTCAAATCATGAAGAAGTCACACAATCGTACAGATTGCCAATAAGCCAAGTTATTGAAGAAGTATAGTAAAATAGTCACATAAAAATGTTAGGCGTATGAATCACAGAACAACAGTAAGAAATAATAATTTACTGTATCTGAGTAGCTGAATGCCTTTTCCAACATCATACATACACAGACTAATTTCAAATTAAATATTGAAGGATGCTGCAGTTCTGGAAAGACAATAATGTCATTATGACATACACCTGGGACTTCTGCCCTTAAAACCAGCAACAATTGAGTCATCTTCACTTTTATGTGATGAAATATCTGATTGATATGACTTTTTCAGATCAGCAAGTGGAGGACATCTTGAAGTCGAAACAGGCTCTTGGCTTCGTTCTCTGTAGTTGACAGGTGGAAGTCTAGAGATTAATCACTCATGGCTTTGTTCTACATTAGATGTGCCAGTGTAGATACCCAGGAGGCTTTTCCCCCCAGCTGTCCGAGCTGAAGAGGAGTTAAAAGCCTGCGTTTCCATGGTTGGAACAGGACGACGGGACTATGACTCCTGGTATCCAGAGGGATGGAGCCTGTTTATCATGTTCCCAGTGGGCAGACTTCATTTTACCTGGTAGGAACAGAGTGAAGCAGCTGGAAAGGCAGTGATAGAGGACAGGAGGGAGGGGGAAGCGTGGGAAGACAGATGACATGCAGAAATTGAAGGAAAGATGGGGGGAAATGGATGAGGGGAAGACACATGATAGAAAGAGAGGTCGAGGAGATAAAGAGCAAGGCATGATGGAGGGAGGGCAGAGTCAGAGTCAGACACTGGAGGGAGGAGAAGATTGAAGAAAAAAAAATGCAGGATGAAATGGAGAAACAGCACTGCATGGCAGGGGAACAAAGATGGGAAAAGAATGAGAAGCTGAGAAGGAGGTCAGGTCAATTGACAGCCCATCAGGGTTGCATTCCTGTCCCAGTATATTAATCCACACCTGCTTATAGCCCACGGAAGCACGACAGCGGCGGCACAGAAACCGTGACTGAATCCACTGCAGAATATAAACCTGTCAACACTGCATCAGCCGCAGACCAACACGTGTATTACCGTGGGGCTGCAATGATTCCATTAAGCATGGAAAGACATTAAGAAAAAAGGACACAAATTTAGAGATCGATGTGATGCTCTCACATTTTTACACCAGTCAGCGGAAGTAATACAGGAGTTTATGTTGGCTCAAAGGTTGTCTTTGCTCTCGTTCGTGTGTGCATTTGCTCATTTCTCTGCGTTTTTTGTGTTTGCTTTGAGATTAAGTGGATCAGACATTTTTAATCATGTCAGCTTGGCTTACTTAGAGTAGAGCTCTTGCTTTGTCTGGTGATGCTAAGCTTGCTCCCTGCATTTGAATTCTGAACAGTGGAATGGTATTCTTCATTGATGGAATTTTTTTTCCATAGGTAAGAAAACAAGAGCACCTGTCGGGGTGTAAAATTTAAGGTGCCCTAAATCTTAACCTCTCAGAGAGCGTTTACACAACATCACGGCATACTGATTATCCACAGCGAGGCTCCGGCTTTGTGACTAACTTTGGACTCAACTGACCCCTGTGTCTGGGGCATGTGCCGTTTCAGTTGTCAGAGTTGTTACTTTACTGGTCAGTCGGTGACCATTCAATCGGGGTCAAAAAGAGAGAGCAACACTTTAACTTCAAACTGTCACAGCAAATGCAACACATGCCTCCACTCCAGTTTAACTCTGTTATCATTGGCCTTCATGTGCCTCCTGCTTAAATAATGACAAATCAATTATCTTCTTGCCTTGTCACTGTCAGGAAATGTGTTTGGCCAGTGCGACCTTCCGATACTACCCCCAGCCTACCTACCCCCTGATGTTTCACTGGGCTGAAATGAGTTTTCTCCGTATGTTGGCTGGTTGGCATCTGCTGAGGACCAACTTGCAGAGCTAGATGACCTGCATAAGCAGCTGCACATGGATAAATGATGACGCTGATGGTAAATAGAGCACATTTCATTCCTACACCCCCTCCAGTCCACAGATACTGTTATCATGATTTACCAAAAAAAAAAAAAAAGGTGAAACGTGGTGCTGTGGGTTTGTTTGGGTGTGTGGTGGGAGTTGGTTATGGAGTCTCCACTCCAGCCACAGTCACCGTTTTTTGAACTCCAGATTTATTGGTGCTGTGGGTCCATGCAGCTGCACTATGCCTCAGTAGATACAATGTTTTCCATATGATCTCACACTGATAGATTTAATTTATGCCTCATTTGATGATTTCCCAAGAGTCACTTCAGTTTCTATGGAAGAAACCGCTAAAACCAATTTCATAGAAATGGACTGTGTTGTAGGCCTGTAAGCAAAGTATCAACATTACCATTCTCTAACTACTACTACTCTGATATTTACACAGAACGTTTTTCATCAATGGCATTTATGATATTTTTTCATTATCTTTCATTAGACTATTTGTGGTATTTTTTGATGTTGATGCTGATGAAATGATGACCACTCATATTTATCTGTGATTTTATGGGAATATCTGACAGATGCAAAACATAGTCAATTCCAATAGATGAATAATACTAAATACTCCCTAAAAGCATATGATTATATGATAGTCTGAAATAAGCAAAGTCTTTTCTCTGTCCTGTCCTTTAAAAAGGCTAAGATTTGCTAATGCTACAGTATGTGGGCAAACAGTAGTAAGGTTTTCAACAGTAGGCTACTGTATACTCTTGCCAACTGGAGCCACTGTATTTACAAGACAAAAGGTTATAGCTATATCATCTGAGACATGTTACTTCTTCAAGTGAAATTGGAAACTATGTCAACAACAAAATGTCAATGCCAGGCTGGAGCTATAGCTGGTCAGCACGCTAATTTCAACATCAGCGTTGTTCTCTGCTTGAAACAGCTGTTAAAGTAAAGGACATTGCTCAGTTTCTTTTACGTAAACTTGTAAGAAAACAGCTATTAAGGCTAAAGTTAGCTTTTTAGCAAAATGGACAAGTAGTTCCTTTAAGCAAAGTAAAGATATATTAAACTAAAAGGTTAATGTTTGAGTTAAGAATATTAGCTGTTAAAGGAAAATGACAGAGAAAAAACACAAATACGAAACTGTATGACATTAACAGGAAGCTTGTTTCAAAGCGAGGTAGGGGGCTGTAGGTGGGGTGTGTGTGAGAATAAAGTTGCTTATTAGAGTGACAAGAAGCTTGGGGGTTTGTAGACCAGGAAGAACAGCTGAATTAGGTTGTGTCATCCAAATTTCATGTTAATAGCTTCAGTGACATTTTGTGGTGTTATTGCTTGTGAAAATGGGAAATTACAAACATGCTAGTCAAGTTTCCATCCCAATGCACCTTCTCATGCTTAATATCAAAAGGTTAATAAACAATATGTAAATTATCCCCTAGGAGAGGCAAAACACTCATTTATATTCTTCCAGGATCTCAGTGAAACAGAAATCCAGCTGTGTGTGTGGTTTTATTCATAAATGGCTTTATTATTGCACAAATTATACGTCTGGTAAAAGGTGCCCAATGACGCATCCAAAAAGTTAGAAGACAATAATATGTGAGGTGTAAGTGAAATCCTACGGCCACAATTTTAAATGTATTATATCACCATAAAAGCACCTTTCATACTACATTACTGTATCCACATTCAAAAATATCTGAGACATGGTGCTGAAGGACAAGGAGAGATATATATTTGTTAGATATTTTTACCTTACGCAGAAGTAAGTGATATATTTGTGTTAATATAAGTCTTAAATAGTTATATCTTCCGACAGCAGTCACTTACATAGAGTGTTTGGTCTGAATCACGGGTCTCTCAGTCCCTCTGCTTTGCTCTGAGCCGAAGAGAAAACATTTATCGTATCCTACAGTTTTTATCCAATGAGGAGAGAGAACGGCATGCAGGGCTGTGTGTCCAGCCAAGGAACGCCGTGAATGTGGTGACGTAGCGACGAGGACTGTTATGGTGCGTTCAAGGAAACTCGTATTTTTCCGACCGTGAAGTGGTACCAGTTCGATCTGGTACGAGTTCACCGGTCGGAAGTTACGAGTGGCCGTTATAGTGACTTTCACCGGTAAAACAGGTCGGAAAAACACGAGTGGGTTGCCTGAAACGCTACAAAGTCGTAAGTTGTGACTTGAAGCTGTAATTTACGATTTCAAAAGCCTGCCTGGAACGCAGCATTAGCGAAAACGACCGGACCACTTACTTCTGCTTTAAACAGCTTGGAAGAAATTGTGATGGTTAAATGACTTGTTCGAGGGAGAATGGAGGCTCTCTACCTTCCACTATAGGGTCTCTTGGCCAAAAACCAACCTTGTCCCAGATACATTTGGATATTAGAGAAATACAGAGACTAAAAAGCGAAAAAGTGACTGACTTGCTTTAAAAAAACAAAAAAAAACATAATACAATGAAGTGCAGCATTGACATCTGAGCAGGGGAATCTCAAGTTCTCAAGTTCAAGAATCTCAAGACACACAATCCAGCTCCTTATTATACAACAGTTTCCCGTACTCTCTCCAAACTTGACTAACTTTGCGTCTCTCATCCCATCAACATTTGGAGAAGAGGGAGCCATTTGATGGTTTTGGGTGGGAGGGAGAGGGGGGGTTGAATCACAACAACGAGGGATCTGTCCTGATTTGGATTTGTCCTATTTGGTCTCAGTTGCTACAGTTTTAAGCTGCTGAGGATAGAAAGATGTGACCACAAAAACTAACAGAAACAACACATTTCTGCAGACTACTCTTAATCACCCCTGTCTCTACTGTATCTTTGTGTCTGGGTTGCATTTGTCATTTAAATTTGCAATAATCACTTCTTACTGTGGGTTAAGCATATAGTGCTTTTCGCCCATTCTCTCTCCCCATATCACGCCATGCCTCCACTGTCCTACGTAATTAGAGGAAAAATGGGCCAAAAAATAACTTTAAAAAAGGAGAAATCATCTAACTTAAACATGTTGTCAGGTTGAACAAATAAAGCAGAAGGAGACTGCGACTCAGTGTTATAGTTTATATAGGCTATGTATTGGTTGGCATTATCTCAACAGCTAGACCTATAAAACAGAAACAATCCAAATATACTGTATACCACTGAAAGTAGTGTTGGATTTTTTAAAATCTAATTTCATTGAAATATTTCTCTTTGTCATTTTGTCATTTGTCATGGAAATACTGTTTTAAAAATGTGTCACTTGTTTCAAACCTCTGATATGGATCGTCAGTCATATTGGTTACTGTAAATATTTTTAACATCTATTCATTATAAATATAATATTAATATAATATTACATTAAAAATTGATATAGAATTGAAGAACAACACAACCAACTACATTTTATCTGCTGATGAAAATACTGCATCTCCTAAATATCAGCTTTTTATGACGTGCTGTAAGAAACTCAGTTGACCAGATTTTACTGCATTTCATCCCTCAGAGGTTTATGATAATGAAGAATATGAAGGCACTAATGCAGGAGAATAGAGGACAGCCTTGTCTCTCATATTTGTAATTGACTGCCCATATTTTGTGAACATTGCTTGAAAGTCTTCGTGACAGGCACAAGTGAAAGCACAGTCAGGCTATTAAATCACCAGTAGCCTACTGTATAGTGGCAGTGGTAGTGCGATTTTCTTATATCAAAGCAGCCAAATAGCTTGTGTTTTCATCTGGACGAGAAAAAAGTATATGTGTGCTGGGCGAGCGACTAACGCAAAGCATGTGAGCCTGTCAACTAACCCACTTTGAAACTGCTTGTGGCGAAGGATCTGCTGTGAAGCATGGAAAGGATAATACGCCTGACTGACAGCTGTGTTTTAACACACGCACACACACACTTTGAGTTGAAAACCTTCAGCCGTACATGGAGCTGAGGTGTGTGTGCGCCAACTTTGACTCTGCTGTCTCTCTATCTATACTCCATCTCCATATAGCACTGACGAAAATAATACAGATATATAGTCCTGCAACCAGGTATTGATTTTTTTTATTATTAAATTTTGATGAATTTCACCACAGTATAGGGCAGGCTGCTGTAGAGGGGAAAGGTTACTCCTGAGCTTATAACTAAATGCAGCTTACTTGCCCATCCTTTATACCATTACATTACATTACCATTAAATTACAGGATGTAGCAAAAAAAAAACTGGACATTACAGGCGTCAGATTGAGAATCACTGGGATCTAATATCAGAACCTGCCTCTAATTGTTATTCACCCTCAATCTCTTTACCTCTCCATGTCGCCTAATAGATGACTTGCTGACTCGTTTTCCCTCCTGTCAAGGTCAATTGTTATTGCCTTGTTGAGGTAATTTATTAATAGCGGATGGGCTGTTGTGCCTCTGTTTTTTAAGTGATGAATGCCGCAAACCTTCTTCAACCAGAAAGGGTGAAACAATAAAGCTGCTGACCAAAACTATATTCATTGAAAGAATATTTTATAGGTTCATTATCCGTGTGTTCGGCCTCACTAGTTGTTACATCAGAGACGTCCTTGACTCCAGAGTGGTCCGGTGGCAGAGCAGTACAGCACCTTCAGCTAATAGAAAAAAAAGTGGTTGTATAATTAATGTATTTGCTTGCACGATGCAATCATCCCGTGTCAACAATGAGAGAATGTGTGCCTCCCTGCAGCTGTAGGAGGTAGCGCAGTTACCTGTGTGAGTCATGCAATACTTCGTTGGCAGCACAAAATCATAAACCGTGTTTGTTAAACGTCGACAATCTTCTCTGCATGAAAGATTTATTCAGAGAGACTGTGTGCCATCAACACCCCTGTGCTATGAGCTCTGTCTGTGTCATGACTTGGAGAAAAAGGTTAAGTCTTGGGAGGCCTCAGTTGTGACTGTGGTGACAAGTTTAATTATGAAAACAAATCAGTGGATGTGGAGTTCATTAGAAGATGGTTTTACAATATCATTCTCTACACACCCAATTGCTACAGTAAGGGCTAGCAGGTAGAGGCTATAGCCGACACTATAGCCTAACACACTTTGATCACACTATGCAAAGAACTATTGTAACTATTTTCTACTGCATTTATTCTAATACTTCATTTTTTTCAAACTGCCCATTACAGGAATGCAATTTTTTATCGCTCTTTTAATGTAGCATTCCTATCGGCAATGTCTATACACAAGCTCATATTTAGCCTACACAAGAATGGTATCTCCGCCTACATTTAGGAAATACAAGGTACTGTATTAACTTTTATGCCCACACAAATCACTATCCACTGAAAGAAATAATGCACATAATGCCCTAAGGAAATTACTGTAGCATGAGCAGAACATTAGCCTATACTCAGTTTAACTTTTTTTTTTGTCTAATGTGCATTTAGTAATAATCACCACATTGTGTGAGACATGAAGTGTTGAGTCTATGGGCTTGTTATTTTTCTCACATGAATGCCTGGACCTTGCATGATGGAAAAACATTGCATTAAAATTTGTGGGGCATGCAAATTTCAGTATGCAAACAACCATTCCCCTTTTTATGTTATCTTTATGTTTTGTTTTTGTTTCGGTCCTGGGCATGAAAATGCACTTGCTCCACCGTCTTTGCATGAAAAAATGTGAACTTTCTCGTAAATGAGGTCAACAGCTATAAACTGGGCACCAGCCTAATTCAGCCTGGCCTCATTTTTTGAACTTTGAATCTCCGATGATCATAAATTGAAGCTTTTTTTTACATTTATTTTTATGTGCAAGTATTGATTTTATGTCATATTGAGGTAAAAAGAAAATGTGTTTCCTGAGGGATAAACCTTTCTTCCGAATGAATTCTTGTTGCCATACTTTGTACTGGAAACAGAGGTTGTAATGAGGAAAACATGATGGAAGCACCACAGTAACGTTAAAGTGTGAACTACATAAATAGTCTTTATATCACAACACAACACAACTTTGTCAATCTGTAATTGCAGCAGAAAACCTTCATTCTGAGCTTTCAACATCTGTCTGCTCAGGTGCACTCATCTTTCATGCATGATCAGCCGTACAAAAAGTCAGGAATGGAAAGCCAAAGGGCAAGTGTGTTCGTATGTGCATCAACACTATTGTGTGTGAAGGAGCTGCACTAGAAAAGCATCACCCACTGTCGCTTGCATGACTTATTGAACTGTGACAGCTGTTGACCACACAGCACGTGTCTTCCTCTGCCTGCAGGAAGGCGACAGAGAAAGAGAGAGTTAAAGGGCAGGAAGGTGGTGGAGGAATCAAACCTAAGTGAGAATCTCAGCCACAAATGAATCTCCTCCTTTCTTGAGAAGAGGGAGAAAAAAAAAAGAAGTCAAGAGGAGCTGGTGTGAAATGACGCACATTCTTCCGAGACGATTGGTATTGTTTAATGCTCTGCCACGTCTGCAAGATCCTCAAGAGATTGTTGGATTTCATTTTTCACATCATCATGATCTGTGGGGGCCATGACTCTAATCTCTCATTAGATTTCATGGTGAGACTTTAAAAAAAAAATCATCTGTCAGATTATCTGTTCTGCTTTCAACACCCAAACAAAAATGAGCAAAGAATGAGCAATCACCTGGACTTAGACTTGCATTAAAACATTCACTCATAGAACATTAGTGCCAAACAAATGCTTGAAAGCTTTTATTGCACAGCATCTCTGAATGTGAACAGATAGATTCCCAGAACAACATACCTTTATTTCACATAATGCTGACAATTAATCAGCGTTAATTCTGTGCCTCTAACGGCCGGACTCAATTATTCAAAGCAGCAGATCAGTCTCTATAGCCATAATGTGGCAAACCATTTCACACATGAACATAACATACTGTAGATAGAGATTTAATGTAGCAGCAAACAGACCCACACACACGGTAAAACAGAGGAAGTGTTTGTTCAGTAAAATTGAACTTATCATCAGTGTTCAGCTCTGCTGGGTAAATATCAGCCACAGTTTCTTTGTTTGACGCTGATATTGTATGAATCTTTTCTCAGCACCTGGTACAACAAGCAGACTTCTGACAGTTTTTCCCTCTTTTTTCCCCCTCGCTGCATGACCGTGCCTTTCTAAAGAAATAAGATAACCATACAGGGCAGCAGCAAGCACTCTATCACCATAATCAAAATATGTCTTATTATTTTTCAGAACACATAGATACATATTGTTGATCTATGATTTTGAAAACTAAAAATACCATATCTTTACACATAATGCAAAATGGATCCTGGGTCATTTAGCCATAGTTCATTTATATATATATATTTTGTTTGTTTGTTTTTTTACTTATAGGAATCATGTCAGATGTTTGCTGCTTACTCACATTAATGGCTCAGGTATAGTATAATATAATGCACCATCCAGATCCATAGACTGAATGTTTTCTGGCACAACATAGCAGGTAGCAGGGAGCCTCTATGTCATGTTCAAGTGATTATGATTTCACCTCAAGCTCTCATTCCCACCCATCACTCTGCAAAAATGACTGCCAGCTTCTATATTGTATTTCATTGCCTTGAAATTCTTGATTTTAAACTTTAGAAATGGGTTTTTAGCTAATGACAGTACTGTGATCTTTTTTTTTAATCCCCACTACAGAAAAAAACAAAACATTACTGAGAATAGATGACCCATGTTCCACTGCATGCAGATTTTGAATATGAATGAATATTGAAAATGGCTCATTATGAGTCTCAGCATGTTATTAATGGCATTGTCTTTTATCATCTTGTACTATGTTTATAGAGCTTTATATCCAAAAATAAAGAAATCTGGAAGAAGGAAACTGAGTGAAACTTTTGTTCACGACCCGCAGCACCTGAAGCGCACAAGTTTATGGAAAGCTTTCTTAAAGTCCTCGTTGGACATGGTGTATATGATGGGATTGATGAGGGAGTTCAGGTATCCCAGCCAGGTGAAAATGTCAAATAACGCTTGGTTAAAACATGTGACACATGTGGCCACAACCAGTGTATAGATGAAAAACGGGAGCCAGCAAACAATGTAAGCGCCGAGGATTATCCCCAAAGTCTTTGTCGCCTTTCTCTCTCTGGCTGCTGAAATCCTCTTTTTCTCCAAAAGCGCGTCCGACACCGTCACTTTCACCTGGTTCTCGCTCGTTGAGGACGCGGTATCGCAGGACTGGGTGTCGTGTCTCCCGCACTGCAGAGAGGTCGTGGATGTCACGGAACCGGGGGAGTTGTTGACCAGGTGCGCAGAGGTGAGTCTCTTCCCCACTTTCTTGGGGGACTGCTTCAGGATGCGTTTCCGAGCCTCGACGTAAATCCGTCCGTAGAGGACAATGAGCAGCAAGGTGGGGATGTAAAAAGCCCCAAAGGTGGAGTAGATGGTGTAGAAGATATGATCCGTGTTGACGTCGCAGCTGGTCAGCTTCTCCGCCTTCACCTGCCTCCAGAAGAGAGGCGGCAGGGAGATGGAAATGGCGATGACCCAGGCTGTGGCCACCATCCCGGCTGCGCGCCCCGGCGTGCGCTTTTTGGAGTACTCCACCGCGTCCGTGATGGCCCAGTACCTATCCAAAGCTATTACGCACAGGTGGAGGATGGACGCGGTGCAACACGTTATGTCCGAGGAGAGCCAGATGTCACACACGACCTGACCCAGCTTCCATTTGTGGGTGACCGTGTACAGCACGCAGATGGGCATCACCAGAATGGACACCAGGAGGTCGGTGACGGCCAGAGAGGCGATCAGGAAGTTGGCAGGAGTTTGCAGTTTCTTCGACTCGGAGATTGTTGCGATTACAAACGAGTTGGATAAAGTGGTGGCCAGTGTGATCAGAGAGAGGACCACCGCCAGGCTGATCTGAAAGGCGAGACTCTGCGCGCTCTCGCCCACAGTGGATGAAGCTGTAACAAAACTGTCATTGGTGGTGTTCACCAGCTGAGTTGTCTCGACTGGACCGGAGCGCTCCATAACTTTGACTTTTCTTCTTGTCGTAGTTTATGTCACCCTCTGAGATGTCTGGCATTTACTATGCCCTTTCTCTTGGTCGACGCCGCCTTCACCCGTGCCCCCTGGTCAGATTTAATGGCACACACAAATATGAACGGATTCATTTCTCCCTCATTTCTTCCCCATAATGCGCAGATGCCAAAATGTGGACGCGTACATCCATCCCCAATAGGAATTACAACTTTTCCGTTTTTTCGCCATAAAAGAAAAACTTCCTAACTGTACCTGCCTGCCTCAAAAGAGACAGAAAAAGACTGTGTGAGGGATGAGGAGCGCGTCCTGTTCCAGCATCTGGGAAGATGTCATAGATAATCCTCATGTAGGGCACTAAGTTCTCCAGAGCTGTGTCTCCTCAGGCCCCCTGTGGCTGAATGGTAAGCCAGCTCAAAGTCTCGGTTTTATACAGACACTGACATCAAACGAGGACCACTAATCACAACCTTGTTTTTTTTTTTTTCCTCTGGATGAAGGGTAGACTAGCTGCTGGGTCATAGTGCCCAGTGCTTCTATTTGTCACACATCAGGAACCTTTAGGCTATGGTGTGAAATGTGAAAACTGCCCTTTATTACCACACAGGAGGCACTCTATTATATGATGTTAATGATGTGGCTTTACTGGTTTACCAGTGATCCACAGGCTGTTTAAAACCTATTAGGACTTAAAGCACTAGTCGAAGTCTTCACTGAAGGTTAATAAAGTCCTAATTAAAGCCCCCTAGACATTGCTGAAATAAGTTGTGGAACAAGCAAGTGGAGATACAAATACACAACAATCCCTTTAACACGCTAAAGCAGAAGTAAGCGATCCGGTCATTTTCGCTAATGCTGCATTCCAGGTAGGCTTTTGAAATCGTAAATTACAGCTTCAAGTCACAACTTACGACTTTGTAGCGTTCCAGGCAACCCACTCGTGTTTTTCCGACCTGTTTTACCTGTGAAAGTCACTATAACGGCCACTCGTAACTTCTGACCCGTGAACTCGTACCAGATCAAACTGATACAACTTCACAGGTCGGAGTTACGAGTTTCCTTGAACGCACCATAACAGTCCTCGTCCCTACGTCACCACATTCACGGCGTTCCTTGGCTGCACACACAGCCCTGCATGCCGTTCTCTCTTCTCATTGGATAAAAACTGTAGGATACGATAAATGTTTTCTCCTCGACTCAGAGCAGAGCAGAGTGACTGGGAGACCCGTGTTTCGGTCCAAACACTCTATGTAAGTGATTGCTGTCGGAAGATATAACTATTTAAGACTTATATTAACACAAATATATCACTTACTTCTGCTTTAAGTCTATCACCAAAATAATACATTAGCAAATTATATTTACATTTGTGATTAAATGCCTATAGTGACCATTTATATCCGGATGTATTTGAGATAAGCACCTGCACTATAACCAGCATAACCTGCTTAGCTAGGACAAGACAAAACAAATGTGCTTATTGTATCATTTGCATTTGAATTATGCAAACAGTTTATGAAGATACACACAGCTACGATTGTCCATCATGATGTGATGTGCAACTATGTAAACAAACATAGCGCTGCATCTTCGTGGAGCTGGGCAGTGTGGGCTGAGGGGTTGGGTGTATAGGCAAATAGTGGATTACGGTCTCTAAGTCCGTGTTGATCTAGGACTGTATCTGTACTGATAAAATTTGATGATACATTGATTAAAGAAGAACACAACCGCACCAAATGGCAGTCAATGGCCTGTATTTAAAAGGGCAAGGACGTTTCTGAACCATAAACCATTTATAAGCAGTTAATACATTTTTTACAGGACGTCAAAGGTCACTTCTGCATTATGGGATAGAAAGACAAATCAAGCCTAACATCAACGGCAGCAATAACCTCACACTACAAAAATTTATTCCTATTATTACTTTATTATTACTGAATAAGCCATTAGTTGCAAATTGTAAACCCTGTCCGACACCCAAACCTTTGAGCATCGTTTTAAATAGAAATAGAGATGATAGAGCACATTGATGTTTTGACAGTTCATGCTGGGAGTTTTCGGATGTGGAGTTCACAGGCACTGAATCCTGCCACTCTTGTCACTTCTAGTGTGTGAAAAACGTCCGTCAGTGATATTGACTTTGAGTCACTGCCAGTTACACATGAGGCTGTGAACCTCTCACTCTCATTCAATGCATGACGCATCTTCTCAAGGTCATCCGTTGCCTTCACCGAGGCTACGGTGGACGGGTCTTCTATTCAAGACCCTGATGATATTTGTGGAATCAATTTTTAGTCTGGTCAGGAAATATATAAATTATGCAATCAGTCTCTCAATCCCCTCCACATGCACACACACACACGCAAACACACACACCAGGGCAATGTTGTTATTCCAAACTGAAGAACTGAAATGACTCAGAGAAATGAATCTGCTGTCATATATTCTTTTTCCATCTCAAGCGGCTGTAGCAATCATACAACCCCCTCTACTTTCAATAATTTCCTCATCAGAAAGTTTTAATTGGAATTGACTTGTCACTTACATTGCGTCCAATATTCATCAGAGTCACACTTGACTGTCCACAGCTGTTTTCTTCTCTTTGTCCTCTATTAACGGAGACAGAATAGCAGTTGATCAAGTTTGCAAAGAAAACGAAGCAGATTAATGAAAAGGTCTCGAGTTGTGAGACACCGTGAGACAAATTTTATAAACGTCATTTAATTCTTTTTGATGTGTATGATGGTGCTGAATGACAAACACCATCATTAAGCATGTCCATTATTGTAGCTTATTTTGGATGAAACACACATGATTGCACTCAAGCTTTAGGTCACTTGCATGACCAGTCATACAGTATAACATAGCTCTAGGGGTCACATGGATCCAATTAAACATACTGAACATATTGTTAAGAAAACAGATGGTTGGTCAGTCTGTCTTCAGATCAGGCGGTCATGCCCTGAGGGTCGTCCAGTCTGCATGTTCAGGCAACAGGAAGGGTAAATATCAGTACAAAGCAAAAAAACTCAGGGTCCAAGGCAAAGTAGCATAAATAAGATCACAACCAGTTTTGCATGAGGCCATTATGTGTATATTGTATATCACCTGCAGTAGATTCTGATGAGTGGGCTCATAGTAAGGAGAGTCAACTGGAGGTTCCAGCAGAGTGGAAGAGCTACAAGAAAAAACATGTTTTAAACACTTTTAAACCCAAAATTCAGTATCTAAAAAAAATTGAATATTACATCAGACCAATTTAAAATATGATTGTTAATACAGAATTGTTGGTCTTTTGTAAAGTATGTCCATTTATATGGACTCAATACTTGGTTGGGGCTCCTTTTGCGTCAATTACTGCATCGTTTCGGGTGGCATGGAGGCAAACAGCCTGCTGTGGCACTGCTGAGGTGTTATGGAAGCCCAGGTTGCTTTGATAGCGGCCTTCAGCTCATCTGCATTTTGGGGTTCCAAGTGTGCAATTCATGTATGTGAATTAGTGTATGTTTGTTTTGCAGTTTGGCTGTATCTGTGCTGCAGGTTCGTTGTTTGTTTATGTGAAATCAATAAAATATATTACAAAAAAAAAAAAAACACTTCCAGCTTCAATAATCTAATATCTGTTTAAATGTTCATGGACCAGCACAGTGCACAAGTGCTCTGTAAGTAGCTTGATACAGTACTGTGTAGTGCTTATTTACTCCTTCCTAATGCAAACACTATAATAAACATTAGGCAACATCTTGTAATGATCATAAAAGTGTTCACAACAATTAATTTTGCCTAAGAAAAACTTCAGACAGGCCCATAAAAAAGTCAGACAGGTGAATGCCATTTAGAGTTTCATGCAGCATGAAGGCAGCTCAGGGAGGTGCAACTTAATGATGCGTTCATCTGATCCTATTGAGGCTGTAACACATAACATAGGTAGGAGACAAGGAAAGGACTAATAAAGTCTCCCAAAGAGAGACTGTGCTGCTGGGCGGAGTGTTTCCACAGAACATAATCGGACTAAACTTATTTTGACTGACTGCAGATTACATATTTGGCTAACAAATCAGTCCATTCATGTGAATTTCAGTCTAGTTCGTTTTCACGCTCATAACCCTGAGTTTCTACCTGGTAAACTCCAGATGGAAAAGGTAGTCTATCCTCAGTGTTTTAAACTTTTCAACCTTTTTTAACCATTTATGTGTACTTTTTTATTTATGTATTTATGTTATTGGTTGTTGCGTAATATTGTTGTATATATTTTTGTGCTGAGTTGTATGCTCCACATCTGTTACACTGTATGTTCTTTTAGCTCCCCATTGCCAATTGCCCCACTGGGGACAAATGAAGTGATAGAGATTGAGATATACTATCGTACATCTGTATTGTGTACACAAGAACAGACATTAATGAGGTTAAAAAGTGATTCACAAATTCATCTGTGAGAGGTGTCAGGTCATTGGTGCTTCTCCAGGGAGAGTGTACATTACAGAGCGTGGTGATATCTCTTTTATTGGCTTAAACACCAAAATGACCCATAAGGTATACATAAATGCCTCTGACACCTTTGAAAATTACATTCCAGATAATTGCTTTTTGCGCTAATGAATTCTTCTCGGGGAAGGTGCATCTGCTGCAGTGAGTGTTCATTGAGTTTGTTTTAAAAACTGATTATACTAAATGTTTCTAGCCCTCTGGACATCCCAGCAGTGAAGTCAACATACATGTCAATGAAGTTATTCTATATCTTCACTCCTCAGTGTGATGCCCTTGAATTCCCCTTCAGCCACTGACAAACAACACCCTCCTTATCCAGGCATCAGACTCTTCTCTGAGTCCATGAACGCCCCCCCTTGACTGACCGCGAATGCACAGGTCTCTGTCCACAGTGCAGCCACTGTTACCATCGTTTACACAAAAACAAATGTTTACCCCCGCCCACCTTTCAGTCAGAAAACACACAGAGACACAGAACGACACAACAAGCCAAGGTAGTAGATCAACATGTTGTCTATCCTGCTTTAAATATGGTTTGCCATGGACTACGATCACCCACTCAGACTTTTAGGTCTATCCAGGGAAACTTGTAAACTTGAAGAAGTTAAAAATGTATGAACACTGATACAAAAGCAAACATTTATTTATTTTTCTGAGTTTTAGTTTTCTGTCTGCATAAGACTCAGTGAGTGACCCAGTTCAGCAGCAGCACGGGGCAATTTCTGTGACTGTGGCTTCTGTTATCTCCCATCACCTCTAAACCCACTCCCACCAGCACAGCGGACCAGCTATGACACTGGCCCGAAAACAGGCATCGAGTTATACAGCAAGTCTCAAAATCGATGCTCTAAACCACATAAATAGGCTATGCGATTTTTTTTTTGTAGATTTCAAAAATGTTTTATTCATGAGGTGGTGAATTCTGTGTTAATGAGAAAACATCTAGGCATTAGGTAGTTTAGATAAATCAATCAGTTGAGTTGTGAAACCAAACCAGTAAATTAAACTAGAAACCCACGACCTTAACATAGGGAGTCACACCTTTTTACATCTCTCCCTTTCTCTCTCTCTTTCTCTCTCTCTCTCTCTCTCTCTCTCTGAACACAAAGCAGTTGTCAATCTGTCTGTGTGCATTTTTGTTGAGTGTGTAGTGGGTTTTGACAGTAAATAAAGTTATAAACACCGCAAACATCCTAGATATTCCTAATAATCTGATTTAAACATCAAACATCAAGATCATTGAAAGTAATTGTAAGCAAAAAGTATAAAAACCTACTGAAATTTACAGTCTACTTAGTGTGTTTTGCCTAACTATTAGTAAGTATTATCAGGAAGTATAATATAATAATATATGGTGAACCTGAGGGGTCAGCACAAGCAGCTGGATAGGCAATAGACTTTGGATTGGGAGACCGGGGTTTGAATCATGGATAGTATGTTGCCTCGGGATCTGCAGTAGAAGAGCTTGTTGTCTTCTAATGAATAGATGTGAAAAGTATTTGCTGCCATCATAACGAATTGTGTTTTGTTTCATTATTAGCCCCTGCCTCCCCGAGAGAGCCGGCCTTTGGTTGGGCCATGCACATGGCCTGCGCATGGGTCCTGCCTCGCCGGGAGAGCTGGAGGCATCCGGCCTTTGGCTGGGGAGAGAGAATGTAGGAACAGACATGCAGTTAATTCTCATCCTGGTCTCTGACATAGCTAGGGGTTATCACGCTAAATACTAATTTAAATGACAAATGCTACGCAGAAAGATATACAATAGGTAATTAACTGATGTCTTTTAGTTATTGTTGTCAGGGCGTTCTATCTTCAATAACTTACAGCCGTAGTGAGTGAGACCAAATAGGACAAACCCAAATCAGGACAGATCCCTCGTTGTTATGATTCAACCCTCCCTCTCCTCCCAATCAAAACCATCACTGTAGGAAATGACTCCCTTTTATCCAAATGTTGATGAGATGAGACATGGGAGGAACGACCAAACTGAGCAGCTAGGTCAGCCATGTTTACAATCTGGATCCTGAAAGTATCTCAGATCTGTAGCCACAGGAGATCTAAATTCAGAGAGGCAGTGTTGTGACTGTATTACAGGATGTGTTTCATGTTTGTTACACTAAAACACAATTGTTTTGGATTGGCATCGAAACATACAACCTGACCCATGGTTGTATGTTTCATATGATACCAATCCAATCCGTAGTGCCACTATGGTCTTGGTGATTTCCAATAAGAAAACTAGGAAAATAATGAATATAGTTAATCTTCTTGAGAGAACACAAATGCTAAAATATAATGTGATAGGAAATTTTACAACATTTCATTTCATTTTATTTTATTTTTCCTAAATTATCACTACATTACTTTTGTAAATGTACTTTTATATCACTACACTATCAGTCATCGTCACCAGTGACTTTACAGGGATTTTACATAAAAAATATATGAGTTTATGAAATGTGACCAATAAGTATTGGAACTATAAAATCCTATACAGTTGGAAAATCATTTGGCCAGTCCTCTCTGGTGGTGCTGACAGTGTTTGTAAGTGTCTCGTCTTACATCTGCAGTAGTATATGAGTTAGTTCAGGCAGACAACTCAAGCTGTGCCAATCCTGATCAGCTGATCAGTCACATGCTCTCCTCATCTAATTAGGGCGGGATATTTAAACCCCCTGTTTACCTGATCATTCCTGGCTGCTCTGCTGCTGATGCTCATTGCTGCTCCTCCTGCTGCCCATGAGGTTTCTCAATCCCACCACCTCCCCAGCATCCACCTGTGGGCTCAGTTTCTATGATCCCCTGCGTGTGGTTGGCTATTCATTCCTTGTAATGTCTGTCAAACAGATCATTTTTCAAATTAAACTTGCCTCAGTCATGCTGAAATAATTATGCTCTGCTTCTATTATGTAAATGTTTGTGCTAAATAAAAAAATTTAATCTCAATCTGGAGTTGTCTGATTTAATTTATGTAATTTTACTTGACTAAAACTCTGATGCATGACTTTTACTTTTCATTTTTTAATAGTATATACTATATCTCACCACAGACTGACTTCTCTACCACTGTATATTATCTGAAGGCTATGTTGAAGTACAATGAAAGAAACAGTATATAGGACAGATGTACCGCTTCAGTGTGCTCCCAGCCTGGTTGGATGACATATGGTGCCTTCTGTTCCGCCAGTCGACTCTCGGAGGTCCCCATGCTAAAACTGTATTGGGAGAGATTTTAACTTCTATTTACAACTGGAGGATTTTTGGGTTTGAACTTTCCAAATCCGATGAACACATGAAGGATCTGGAACCGCCATAGAAGGGATTGTGCTACTTTTCAGAGGGTCAGCGCTCTGTCTCTGTGAATGTGGCATGAGCCACTTGTTTAAAAAAGGTCACTGTATAAGGATGAACAGGAGAAGAGGTGAACACTAAATGTAAACATTATTGGCTGAAATTTTATTTACTCCCTAGGGCGAAACATGTGACAGGAAATGAGCTAAGTGGTGACGATGTTTGCTGATTGATAAGAGTGCGGCATGGCTCTGGTCAGCCTCATTTTGACTGTGGAGGAAGTGGCTGAATCCATTTAGGGAGATGAAAGGTCAGATGGGAAACTGTCTGTCTGTAGGCTAGGCAGTCATGGGTTTGTTGCATAATGCAAATTATTCTCTCTCTAAACATTCAAAGCATGCAACTACAGTTTCGCAGATGGCCTCATTTTAACAATTAAAGGAAGATTACCCAGCGGTATAGATTGCAAACAATGTAATTGACACGGTGTTTGGAAATATGAGGAGAAGAATAAGACTTGATTATGAGAGTGTGTGAGATGAATTGATTTACTGCCTCCCGGACATCTAAGCTGTCTCGCTCTGTGTGTGTGTGTGTGTGTGTGTGTGTGTGTGTGTGTGTGTGTGTGTGTGTTTGTATATTTGCTCACATACTATATATGTGAGGTCTGTGAAAGAGACAAGGTGATAGTGGGAGGAGGCGACCACCCTAATCCTCAGGGGGCAGACGAGTGCTAATAGCACACATCAGTGGTGGTGTGGGTGACGGCTCGTTGAGTGCGAAGAGGAGAAGTTATCGAGCAGAACAGACACAGAGTTGATGAAGCATCACTGAAATTCATCACCTCATCAGCTAATGTCTAAAAAAAACCAAGGCTGGACATAATGCTGGAGAAAAAAATGATCTGATCATGTATGTGATGTAAAGGTTAGAAATGCGAGGCTGTCGTAGGGTGGAGTGCACCACTCGTTGCTTCTAACTTCATTTCAGGAGTAACGTAGGGTGCAAGGGGGGCAGCCGAACAGATGATTTATTGGGTAAACACTTCACACCTCACTGGCAGAGCTGCGTTTGCTGAAAGTTTACCAGACATAAAAGATCTTGTTATCACAGTGAGGGTCTGTGCAGTAAAGTGGTTTTAGCCCTCAGAGGGGCAGTGGACAGCAGAAGGCAGAAGGCAGAGGGATTCAAAAGAAACCCAATACCACTGAAGAATGATTGTGATACAGCTTCACAGAGTACAATGACATCTGTTGAACTGTGTCATCTCCAGCTCCTCACCCGCTTGAGAGCCAGTACCATTTAGGCTTAATCATAACTGGGTTTGAATCCTACTTAGGTCCTCTGCTGCATGTCAAACCCTCTCTCTCTCTTTCTCGCTCTCCACTTAAAGGGATATTTCAACATTTTTGGCAAATTCACCAATTGCCATAATCCCTATAGTCTCAGGTTCATTACCTTTAATTGTCGGTGCAAGCTGTTTTTAGATTGGCGAGGCAGAGATGTGAGCTGCACGGTATTTCCACATTTCCCATAATCCAACAACTCCAATATGCTTTCATGGACAAGTTGTGACCTGCACCATTCACCACACTGTGAAATAATAATGGTAAGTTACGAGACAAGAGTTGTTTTTGAGGCAAATGCATAACCTAAACTACATTTCAGACACGGCTGCTGGGCGGAGTGATTTCAAAAACAATTTGCAAAAATGTTGAAATATCCCTTTAAAGAGGAACTATGCAGGATTTTTAGCTTAACTATGCTACATTTTTACCTTAATTAAGCAGCTTTGGAGTAATTATGATGGTTTGATAAGTGACATGTAACTTGTTATGAGGGAGACTGGAGGCTCTCTGCCGTCCCCCTAGTGTCTCTTGGCTGGAAAAAAAACTTTGCAAGATCAGTGCCACCGCCCCTGTGTTCCAGCTCTCGTCTCTGCGGCATCGCAACAAAACTTGCCCCTAGATGTAATCTCTTGTTTATGACAGATTAAACTACACAATATACAGGTCGTGCCATTGTATATGATATATAACGTTATGTACCGCTCTATTAATTGATTTCTCGCCAGCTTCATTAAAAACAAATGCACATGGCCAAGAGGAGGGTTAGCAAAACAGCGGAAAAGCAACCAGACTTGCATAGTTCCTCTTTAATTCATTTCAAAAAGAATGGTGTACACTGGTCCTGTGATGGCACAACAGGGCAAACTTTGAAGATATTTTCATGGTTATAAAGTTTATGCACTTTTACCAGAGCAAAAATGACAGTGGTGTTTCTATCTTTTTAAAGCAACCACAAAGAACTTTGAACTGCAAAAGTCTCTTGTTTCTGTGATGTCTCTGTATAACCTACAACAGCAAATGAGGCCATCCGTGGGAAGATAAGCTATTTCTTAATAATGTAGGCAGTGTAATAGGTCAATATTGTCTGACCCTGAATTTTGCTCTATGATAAAAAGGGAACTTTTGGAATTTTTAGAAGTGAATGATAATGGGGAAACAGATCCATCAAACCTATGGGAGACAACAAAAGCCTATTTGAGGGGCCTGATGATATCGTACTGTTCTGCCAGAAAGAAGAAGTTTGTGGAAGAACAGAGGAGATTAGAATTAAAGCTACAGGATGCAGAATTGGAGCACAAGCTGACTCTTTCTAAGGAAAGCTGGGACAAAGTTTTAATTTATCGATCTGCATTTAATACATTGCAATCTCAAAAGTCAGAAAGAGCCTTATTCTTACAGAAGCACAAGAGGTATGAATATGGAAATAAATCAGGACATTATTTAGCTAATCTAATTAATAATAAAAAACCTAGTAATATAATTACAAAATTGAAAGATAAAAATGGTAAATTAGTATATACATCCTCTGAGATTTCAAATGTTTTCAAAGACTTTTTCTGCTCATTATATAAATCAGAAAATTCAGGAGAAGAGGAGGGGATGAATACTTTCTTTCAAAAACTTAAGTTACCTAAAGTTAGCGATGGTGATAGGAAGAGGCTTGATGCTGAAATTACATCTGAAGAGGTTGAAAAAGCTATTATTAATTTAAAAAATGGAAAAGCTTGTGGCCCAGATGGCTTCCCTTCTGAAGTATATAAGACCTTTAAATCTATTTTTGTACCTGTATTAACAAATATGTTTCAGTATTCCTTTCAGGTTAGGAAACTACCTAAGACAATGCATTTTGCCACTATCAAGGTAATACCGAAAGAACAGAAAGATCCGGATAACCCTTCTTCATATAGACCTTTATCAATTCAAAATATAGACTCTAAAATATTGGCCAATATTTTGGCAACAAGACTTAACTTAGTGCTGCCCAAATTAGTGGACACAGACCAAACTGGTTTTGTTCGAAATCGTCACTCGTATACAAATATCAGACGATTATTGGGCATTATGCAGTATTCAAGACTTAATATGAACAATGCGGTTATAGTTACATTAGATGCTGAAAAAGCTTATGATCGAGTAGAATGGAATTATTTATTTAGAACACTCAATGAATTTTCTTTTGGTAGTATTTTTATTGATTGGGTGAAATTGCTCTATGCATCTCCACAAGCTGCTGTATCTGTTAATGGTTTGTCCTCCCAGATGTTTTCCTTAGAGAGAGGCACAAAACAAGGCTGTCCACTGTCTCCCTTACTCTTTGCTCTGATTATAGAGCCTTTAGCTGAGACTGTAAGAGTAAGTGATCAGGTGATGGGCATTCAAACTAATATCAGAACACATAAAATATCATTATACGCTGATGATGTACTTTTATTTATGAAGGAGCCATCTAAATCTATACCAGCTTTAATTAAGATTATAGATCAATTTAGTACTTTTTCTGGATATAAAATAAATTATGAGAAGTCCCTGGCCTTACCTCTTGGGAAGACCTGCAGTGATTCAGAATATCTGCCTTTTAAGGTGACCTACAACGGATTTAAATATCTTGGGATTTTCTTTTCGCCCAATCTCTCTGATTTAACTAAATTTAATTTTTTACCTGTAGTTACTAAAATCAAATCAGACCTTCAAAGATGGGTGAACTTACCAGTGTCTTTATTAGGCCGAATTGCAATTATTAAAATGAATGTTTTGCCACGATTATTGTACCCAATTCAGATGCTACCTACTTATATTCCGTTAAAATTGTTTAAATCAATACATGGTGCAATTCGTAGATTTGTTTGGAGAAACAAACGTCCTAGGTTAAAGCTGCAAAAGCTTCAATCACCCATAAAAAATGGTGGCTTAGCTTTACCCAATTTTATTTATTATCATTGGGCTTCACAATTGAGATATGTCACAGACTGGGTAAAAGATAGTCAGGTTTCCTTCATAGATCTGGAAAGTATAGGGCTAGATAACGTATTAATAGCAGACCTTCCCTTTGTATGTTCTAGGAAACTGCAAATTAAGATGAAGGATAATTTCATAGCTACAAATATATGCAAGTCTTTGACTAGCATACGTAAATACTTTGGTTTAAATCAATATTCATTCTTAGCACCCATTGCAAATAATCCTGACTTTGAAAATTCTTGTGTAGATGTGGGATTCAGAGATTGGAAGACCGCTGGTATTACAAAAATTGGTGATATGTATATAGGTGGTGCACTAAAGTCTTTTCAGCAACTGCAAGAAGAGTTTAAGCTTTCTCGAACTCAATTTTATCGTTACTTACAAATGAGGAGTTATTTAAACTCAATTTCATATTACAAAAGTGGTAGTAAGCTGAACATTCTTGATAGTCTCATCATGAAAGCAGCAACAATTAATAAAAAAGTGATTACTTATATATACGATCAGTTGCTTACGAATGATGGGACTATAATTAATATCAAAAATAGTTGGGAAAAAGACTTTGGTGCTCACCTAGATGACCAGACCTGGCGTAAGGTGTTAAATAATGCCAAGAAAATTACTAGATCAGACAAATCACATGAAGTACAATATAAGATAATTAACAAACTGCATGTGACTCCTGAAATACGTAGTAAATATGATGACTCATGTTCGGTAGCATGCAAGAAGTGTCAAAAACAACCAGGCACTTATTTTCATTTAATGTGGTCATGTCCATTGATCAAAATATTCTGGTCTACTGTCCAAACAGAGATAGAGAAGTTTCTTGGCATAAAAATGGTAATGGATCCTAAACAGTGTATTCTTGGTATCGATCTTTTGTCTTTGTCTGGTCAAACGGGTAAATTGTTGAATATTATGTTGTATGCCGCACGTCTGTCAATTTTGCATGCTTGGCTTGACGAGCACCCGCCTACGCTAGCAATGTGGTATGAGAAACTGTTATCAATTGTTCCTTATGAAAGACTATCTCATGTGGTGCAAGGAACCTTAGATGAATTTGTTAAAGAGTGGACCCCCCTGAGTATGTTTTTTGGATGCGAGTGGCCTTCAATAATAAGTGTTGGTGTAAATTAAGACAACACCCCCACACACACACCTTTTTTTTTTTTTTTTCTTTTCTTTTCTTTTTCCTGTCTTTTGTGTTTTTGGTTCTTATTATATTATGTAGTATTATTTTGTGTTGTATGTTGTGTTCGCGACAGCGGAAGGCTGTACATTTGTGTTGTTTTTTCTGATGAGCTTGTCTTGCTGTCAATGTAAATTAAAAATTAAAAAGAAAGTTATAAAAAAAAAAAATAATGTAGGCCTAACTCTATACCTACGGGAGGAAGTGGTCAGGGCGGTCGGTCCACTGGACGAAACGATTTACGGCACTCAGACCGGAGACGTGCGTGCAAGCTAGATAAGCGTTTTTACGACAATTTGTGCTAGAACTCATGGGAAATGCAGTCTTCGTTCCGGGAAAACACTACCGCTTTTGTCCACAGGGGTCACCATAATCAACACAAAATCCAAGTTCTTTGAAGATGGGAGCTGGCACTGAACATGTTTCTTCTCCTTCCTGTATTTTGACTGTAAAATATATCCTGTAGATTCACTTTTGACCACTAGGGGCACTGGTTAAATAATTTGGCCATGTAGGCTACTGTTTGTATTTATGCACAAAGATAAATGTAGGTTTAAGTGCCTAAACAAGGGCGATAAGAAAGGTGACCTGATAGACATTCCTCATTTCCAAGATGTCCCTTTTATCGACACTTGGTGGCAGTAACATACCAAAGGGTCTATAAACGTGCCAGCAAAATAGGGTAGAAAAAATGGACACATAGATAAATTCAAAGTATATTATTTGTCACCAGCAAGGCAGTTGTGTATGCAAGCAAGGCACTAACATATACACAGACACACATGTTCCTGCACATGCACATAGTTGCGTGAAGTGGGAATGGGAAGATTCCCCAAGGGGAGGGGGCAGAGTTCAGAAAACAAATGGCCTCGGTGATGATGTTCTGCTATTTGCTCTGCTGCTGAGGCAGCACAGAACTCAACCAGAGAGTGGCCAGTGGCCTGGAGGGAACGTGAGGGGTCATTAAGGATTTTACTGGGCTTGTGGAGAGAATGGTAATTGTATTAGGATCAAAGGATGATCCTGGAACTCATGCTGAACATTGTGATTACAAGTTACTGTAAGATGATGTGGTGTGATGTAATCCAAAATGACTTACGTTCCTCAGAAAGCATTTTAAGGTGGTTGATTAAGTTGGTGGCACTAATTCTGCCACTGAACCTTTTACAGGGAAACAGGGCACATTAACATGACACAATTAAAAACACACTAATTTAATGTCTTTTAGTGCAAAATATGGCTTTTAAAAATTGAACCATGGAACACAAAAAAGAATAAATTTGCTATTAGTTTATGACTAACATCATGACAGTCTATGGCTGTATTTCTTTTTGCACACTCTTCAGTGGCACAGCACAGAAAATGAAAACGCAAAAAACACAAATAAAATATGACCCGTTTTACCAGTGAAATAATAATTTAATAACATTGTTGGCTTTCTATTTATGTAGAGTACCTTACAAAGATCGGATTTAAAAAAGTTTCTGCTGATTAGTTTTCAGTGACATTGTTGAGTTCACAGTGGTGGCACTGATGAGGATTTATCCACAATTACTGCATCAGTGACCTGTACTGTTACATCTTTAAAAGGCTTTTAAACTCACTATAGGGAAAACATTTGGGAGGCAGTGTTCCTCCTTGATTAACCTTTGATTAATTAGGTGTTCTAGCCCTTTTCTGTCCACTTAGTAGTGCTGCTGGGGTGAAGGACACTGAATTCACCAGAAGAGATTAATCAGTGCAACTTCTTCTCACTCAACACAAACGGTATTTGGGAAAACAGGAAACTCTGCATTAAGGCTACTGAAAAGAAGCCATGAAAAACGTGACCTATAGACATCGTGTGTATGTGCAGACAACCTCTTCATTGTTCTTGTTTCCTTCCAGGAAAAGAAAATAAATTACATTTAGATTGGCTAAGTAAATATTTCTCCTAATGAATCAAACCTCTCGGGTGTCATATTTTCTCAGTCAATGGTATTGTTCTCTTGAATTACATTTATTTGATCATTAAGTAGCCTACTAGTCTCTTAGTTTCACTGATTTCCTTTACACTGGAATAATTTAAGCTATTGTAAAATTATAGGGAGGAATTCTGCCAAAATGGTGAAATAATGTAGCCTACATGTTAAACTCATAACAGAATTTATGAAAAGCGACATTTCAGCAAAAATGTTGGTAACACTTTACAACAAGGGTCCCTTAATTAATGTTAGTTAGTACATTATTAAGCATTAATTATCTGTTTACAGATATATTAACAATCATTATTATGTATTAGGAAAATAATAAAAGTTGAATAATGTAATTAGTTATCATTATGTATGCATTACTCAGTACTAATCAACACATTAGTATTAATGTTTAATAATGTACTAACTAACGTTAATTAAGGGAACCTTATTGTAAAGTGTTACCAAAATATTACTCCTTTTGTTGTTTTATTACAAAGGCTGCTAAAAGGTACTCATACCTACTATTTTTCAAATGTTCATGTCAAAACATCTTACGACCCCAGTATGTTCCTAAGTGCTTGAACACATCCCACTTCAGACCCGAAGCCCACGCCTTTTTTCAATGTGCTTCACATTCTTGGTGACTGGTGCGTCTTTACGCACAGCTGCACCATGAGAGCCTGGACGTCTCGGCGCGCTCACTGCACCTCGCTCTGCCTCCTTCTGCTCTTGTGTTTGGGCACAGTGCGAACTTTCGAGTTGACCCTGCTGCACACCAACGACAACCATGCGCGGATCGAGGAGACCAGCGAGGACTCGGGGAAATGTGGATCCGGGCGCCCCTGCTTCGCTGGAGTCGCCAGGCGGTTCACTAAAGTGTCCGAGATCCGGAAAAAGGAGGACAACGTGTTGTTTCTTGATGCTGGAGACCAGTTTCAGGGAACTGTTTGGTTCAACTACTACAAAGGGGCCGAGGCAGCGCACTTCATGAACAAACTTGGTTATGATGTCATGGTAAATAATACTCATTTACTTGTGTATTTTTATGCGCAACCACACAGCTGAATATGGTTGATTTTTTTTTCCTTAGAGTAGTACTAAATTGAAGAGTTGGTAATTAACTAAATGAAATCACTATTTAATCAAATGAATCAATTTGACATCCTACAGGCATTTGGAAACCATGAGTTTGATAATGGAGTGGATGGTTTGATAGAGCCCTTCCTCCAGAAAGTAAACTGCTCTGTGGTAAGTGCCAACATAAAACCTGACCAGACTCTGGCCGCAAAGCTCAGTGGTTACTACAAGCCCTACGCAGTCATCAGTGTTGGCTCAGAGAAAGTGGCTGTGGTTGGCTACACCACCGCAGAAACCCCCTTCCTGTCCATGCCAGGTAAAAGCATATTGTCGCAAGTTAAAGCTTTGGTTGTTCAAGATACGTTACATCGATGGAGACGGACTAACTTTTACTTCCATCCCTTCTCTCCTCTGTGTATTAGGCCAACACCTGAAGTTTGAGGATGAGGTGGAGTCACTTCAAGTTCAGGTGGATAAGCTTCAAACCCTGGGCTATAATAAAATCATCGCCCTGGGCCACTCTGGATTTGAAGTAGATCAAGAAATTGCCCTGCGAGTGAGAGGAGTTGATGTTGTTATTGGAGGACACACCAACACATTCCTCTATACTGGTACTTACATATTTTGTTCTCCACTAAGATCTATCTCAGCCCAAACCAAATGTCATGTAAATTTGCAACTATTTCTTTTTTTATTTGTACTTAATGCATTTGACCGAATGTCTTCATCTGCAGGAACCCCCCCATCCACAGAGGTCCCAGTAGGTCGATACCCCTTTATGGTGAGGTCTAAGGATGGGAGAGACGTGCCAGTGGTCCAAGCCTATGCCTTTGGGAAATATCTTGGATACCTCAAAGTTACTTTTGATGAGGCTGGGAATGTGGTAAAAGCCACTGGAAACCCAATCCTAATGAACAGCAGCATACCTCAAGGTAGACTGCAGTAACAGTCATCCATCCATACATTGTTCACACTGCTTATCAGTGCAGGGTCACAGGGGCTGTGAGAAAGCTGGAGACAATCAGCTGACATAGGTTGAGTGCGTGTTACACCCTGAAAGGTCACCACTCACCAGTCTATCGCAGGGCTGACATGTAGAGACAAACAATACACACTTTAATAACAGTCGGTGCTTCAGCAATTAGACATGGCCTGTTTTCAGTTTTTCAGCTGGTGAAAAGTTGAAACATTTCATTTACTGAAATATTTTTGTAACTGAAATAATTTTGAGTGGCGTCGATAACCACGTTTTTCAGTCTTTAAGGAATGAGAACATAAATAATTGTGTACATCTTGGAATAATTATGAATAGTCATTTTATATGATATTTTCATAGCTGGAGAAACAAATTATGTTAAAACAACATTTTGGAGTTTCATGTAAGGTCTATTTTATTCATTCATAACAACAGCCAATGAATGTGGCTGACTTGATGCATTTCCCTTTTCTCTAGGGTTCAATCAAACTATAAAAAAAAAAAAGTGGTGCTGTGTTTCCCATGTTTCTCCTTTTTATGTAACTCCCTCAGACCCAGATGTCCTTGCTGATGTTGAGACGTGGAAGAAAGACTTGGCTAAGTACTCCGCACAGTACGTCGGACAGACCTTAGTCTACCTCAATGGGACATTTGAAGAGTGCCGATTTCGGGAGTGTAACCTAGGAAACCTGATCTGTGATGCCATGGTAATAATTTCACTTCACTTATTCATTTATTGTATTTTCACAAAGTCTTAGCTGCTCACTCTGGTCGTTCAGTTCATTAGCCACTGAGTCAAAAGAAAAACATTTTCTTTTGTCACACTTGAATACATTTTCTGCAGCATGGGGCCCTGGTTATACACCTCCCATCCTGTCTGTGCATGTTCAGAGTTTAGCACTAAGTGGGAATTTGTGGAACTGAAAGGGCTTCACAAATATTGAGAAAATTGACATAAATACCACTTAGGAGACTGTTTTAGGCAGTTCACATAGTCAAAAGGTCAATTTCATGAGTGCAACTCTGTCCAAGAAAAACTGTTTTACTGTTGTGCCATTTTTACTCTTTTATGTTGCCAGATTTATCACAATGTGAAGGATTCAAATGAGGAGCAATGGAATCACGTGGGCCTATGTATGCTGAATAGTGGCGCCATACGGACAGCTATAGATGAACGCTACAAAAACGGTAACTTTACTCGAACAACGTTTTACAAAGGCCACTTTGCACTGGTTGTAGTTTTCAAAGAACAGATCAATACGCTATATTTCTCTCTGTACTTTCAGGGTCCATAACTATGGAGGATATTCTCACTGTTTTACCATTTGGAGCAACCTTCGACTTGGTTCAGTTAAAGGGATCCACAGTGAAAAAGGCGTTCGAACACTCGATTCACAGATACGGACGCAAGTCTGGAGAATTTCTTCAAGTCTCAGGTCTGTCTTCAGACATGGAGTTTTGACTCTAACTTTTTTCAGATGGACAAGTCAGGTAGTCAGGGGACAGGAAATAGAGTCTGAATGTGTTTGATATAATGTGTCTGATATGACTTGTACAGCACTTTGGTCAACAATGGTTGTTTTTAAACGTGCTATATAAATAAACTTGAACTGAACTGACCTAATGACCTCTGTTTTCTTTCTGCTGTTTCCAGGCATTCATGTAGAGTATGACATCTCCAGGCCAGTGAACCAGCGCGTAGTGTCCCTGTCAATGCTATGCACCAAGTGCCGTGTGCCCAAGTATGAACCGTTAGACCCAGAGGAGATCTACACCGTGGTCATGCCTTCATACATAGTGGGTGGTGGAGACGGCTTTTCCATGATCAAAGATGAGTTGCTGAAGCATAACACAGGTGAGGAGACAACAGTATATAAGCATCAATGTCACATACAGATTTGAATTTTTCACTATTTTTCATTATAACAGCTCCTAAGAGTTCCCAGATTGTTAAAACAGCTCTCTCTAGGTCTAATTTCTTTAAAATCCCCTGGCCAACACCTTTCCTTCTTGTTGGACTGAAGCCCAATTAGGCCCCTTTAATGTTGTTTTAATGACAAATCATTGAAAGGCTGAGCAGCACTTTCCATCGATTTCATTTATTTAGTCAGTCGTTCAAACATCCGGAAACATTAGAAACAATGGAAACACACAGATCAAGACACATAGAGGAAACAGGAAGAGCCAAAAGTTATGGCTGTTAACACAAGAAAGAACTTGAAAGGTGCTACGTCCAATTTTCCATTTCAAGCATGGCTGTATTGATTTCAACCACGGTCCGTCTGTCAGGCGACTGGTTCACCGCTCAAGACCGATATCTCAACAACTACTGGATGGATTAACACATTAATTATCTTGTCAGGATTATTTTTTACATAGTCATCTCCTAACTTTTTATCCATTATCATCACACCAGCATTTCAGTTGGTCTAATACTTGACTGTGAAAAAATACCAACAGAACCAGCAACGTACCCGTCAGCCTCAACCTCAAACTAGACACAACTAACCTACAGTAACAGACACAGGGTAATATAACAATAAAGCAGGCCCTGCCCACTCATTTCAAGAGCTCCTTATACTGTTATACGTACACTGAGCAGATGTAATCTAAGCCTCACAAAGTTTATAGCACTATAAACATTGAGAACAGGTTTTGTACAGGATTAAATTTGATTTTTTATTTGGTGACTACCATAAAAGTGCAGCCAAATGAAGCATTTTCCCCCATCTCCTGCAGGTGATATGGATATTACCGTTTTCTCCAAATACATCTCAGAGGTGAAGCGTGTGTACCCTGCAGTGGAAGGACGGATCAAATTCAGGAACTCAGCCGTCTTTACGACCCAGTGCCTTGGATTGTTGCTGCTGAGTTTATGTCTGTCCCTGACCCTCTAATTGGCTTTGCACACTTTGGGAAGCTGTGATAAACTGAAGGGCAAGTTTAGCTACTTGGAAACTCCTCCAGGACTTTAACTGCCTTTCCATCTCACTGCCATCAAGGGTAAAAAGACAAGACAAATACAGGTTAAGCCTCAGGGTAGATTCAATATCCAGGTAGGAACTTGCTTTTTTCCTACAAATGATTTAAACGACTGATTGAATGGAGAGGGGTCAGTACTGTAAACTATGGTCTTGCACTAGCATGATGAACAGATTAAATTTGAAAAAAGCAAAGATGTATTGGGCATTAACAAACATTTTTCATGCATGTAATTTTAGCAGCAAGTGTGAATGCCATTTTCTTGAACTGAACTGACCTGAGTACCACTGTCTAAAACCCAAAAAGGCACTGTCCATCTCCATAGTGAGATAATGAACAAAGGGAAAGCTGTATAGCTAATAATACTGCCTCGGGATTGGTCATCACTTATTCAGAGAAAGAGCACAGCACCTAACATTTTTGAAGAATTATATTACCATAGCTATTTGTGTATGTGTGTCAAATCATAGAGACATCTGTATTGCTGCAACAGATATGCTGTCATTGTTTACTCCAAAGCCATATTTATAGTCCATTTAAATGTAATTGTTGTGGTAAAGTCAGTGTTTTGTTTTATTTTTTGTTGTTGTCGTTTTTTAGTTGTTGATGGGCGAGGGGTGTTTTGTTTTACATGTGGAAATACAAATGTCATCATTATCATCAGAGGAAGTCATGAATTTTGAGACTGTGAGATGCAGTAATTATCTAAAACAATAGTCATGCAGTCAATTATTATCTCACACAACCATACTTTAAAACTAATAATTAGTTTTAATGTATATTTATTGTCCTGTAAGAATTATTCAAACAAAGTCAAGTTATTTAATTTTAAGTAAAGTAAAATTAATTTGCAGAATAATTAACAAAGTTACTAATTATTGCCCTTGCAATATAAATCTTTACATGATGGCCAGTCACAATATTGTCAAGTATTTTAACTAATTTTCATATTTTTCTGTTTTCAGTGAATAATAGTCCCTTCCCTCTAAAGCTTCTGATCCTTTTCTTTAACCTCCAGTTAAGCACTTGGATTGTCATGTTCCACCATCACCTCCATGAGAGATGTGATATAAGTATCACATTTCCACCATGTGTAGTTCTTGTGTACATTATGTTCTGCTCCCCATCATGGTTTTGGATTACATTTATCACAGAGTTGAGTTTCCTCATCCTCCACACGTCACTGAAAAATGCACTAGATTTAGCGAGAAGAATCAGTCACCTCAGGGTGCATGGGGCTTAGCATATAGTTTGGGAGCCTATACTGTAAGTGGGCAAGAGTTTTTCTGATCACGCAACGCAAGAGTTGTTACAAACTTTAATGTAAGGTTAGGGTTAGAATATCTGTGTTAAATAGTGATTTATTTCCAGTTTCATCCGACAGCTGCAAACTTTTATACTGTTTGCCTTTATATTAAGGAGTAATTACACAGAGAACGCTGATCTTTCGTTTATTTACATAGTTTATTTTACAAAGTAAATGTATACAGCAGCTGAGGCCTTGTGTTTCCACATCCTGTACATCTGCATGATCCACATGTTACAGTAGGATTAGGGAACCTGACCAACAGAAGTCTTTGCAGTAGTGTAGGGTGAGTAAATGCATAACAAACATGTTTGATCATGTCTACTGAACTGCTCTTTTTACATCCATGGTGCCATCACAGAGGTCTCCTTCTGTACCTGCTGAGAAAACACAAACATGGAATAAGCACAAAGGTGTTAAACAAGTTGATAGTTTTTCCAATTATAATAATTTAGAACCTATAATTTGAGATAATATATAATAATATAACATGCATGTGTAATTATACACATTTGATTTTGAGATGTAATTAAATGATGATGCGTGTAAATGTTATGCTACTATTAAATGATTAAATAAAACCATATAATCTATGCAAACATTGTGCATACAACTTGGACGTGTCTTAATGATTGCCCTTCACTGACTGCATCATCTACTCTTTCTTTACTGCGCACTTCAAGTTGTAACATGATCTCACCTCTGCAAATACAAAGTTTGAGGCAAGCTTTCATTTCTTCCTTTTAGATATTAAGTCACCAGAAGAAACATGCCTGAGGGGGGAAGAAAACTCTAACTACTCTGTCAAACATACTGCACTTATCACAGTTTTTTTGGTGATATCACTACCGCCAAGAGTAGTTTGGCTTTGATTGTTCAACCAAACATAATTACCGGTATGTTCCTACTGCTACCAAAACCACTGCTATGTCAAATTGAGACATTAAAACAGGAAATACTTCCTAGGATAATAACAGACATGTTTTCAGGGACATAATAGGAGTGATTAGCTGCAGCGATTAAATAAATTAGTCAAGACTTCCAATCACTTAAGTGTAACCATAACGACTTTGACATTGTTATTATTCAGCATGCTTATTCACATAATTTGCCATTGTTTCATTCTTATAAAGAAAACACAGCCACACCACATACTACTTAAAACACTGTTGATGCTTATTTCCACACCCTCCATCTATTTTCTATTATTCAAGTCAATAAATATTCATTTGTTATTGTTCTGCTGGCAACATGTCTCTCTCCTTTGTTGTAGTGTGAGGAGGTCAAGGCTCCATGATACAGTGCCTCCACATTTATTTCTAGTCAACTCTAATTTGTCAGACATCATTAATAGACAACATCTAAATTATGATACAGATTCATTAAAGCAGAAGTAAGCGATCCGGTCGTTTTGGCTACTTCTTGTCAGCCGATGGAGTTAGCAGCCCCCGCCCTCGTCATGGATCTATTGGTCCTCGTCCCTACGTCACCCCATTCACGCGCATCCCTTGGCTGCACACACAGCCCTTCATGCCGTTCTCTCTCCTCATTGGATAAAGGTTGTAGGATACAAGAAAAGTTTTCTCCTCGGCTCAGAGCAGAGCAGAGTGACTGAGAGACCTGTGTTTCGGTCCAAACACTCTATGTAAGTGATTGCTGTCGGAAGATATAACTATTTAAGACTTATATTAACCATAGACTGTAAAAAGAATGGACGTAGCGTCCGTGACGTCACCCATTGGTTTTGGGGAGTCGTTTTTGTGACTCAAATAAGGCGGCCTGAACAGCGCCATGTTGGATTGGCCGGCCGAGAACCCGCCCACTGGCCTCGAAGCAGCTGTCCACGGAGCTGCTTGGACCTGTCACTCAACGTTTCCGCGCCCTAATTGGCCAGAATTTTAACCTAATAACAGTAAAACGGTAGAGTTAAAAAAAAAATTCACCCCCCTCAGAGTGTGTGCGGGGGTAGAAACTATCGATTGAGACGAAAAAACGTTCTGACACCAGGCTTTTAACATGTTTACTGAGGATGTAAAGTCGGCGATTTTAACATGGGGGTCTATGGGGAATGCTCCCTTCTGACACCAGCCCCCAGAGGAATTCGAGGGGATTGCAGTTTTTTGAACGCGGAAGTGAGCTTCACTTCTCAGACCGACAACTGCCCCCTTGATATTAACACAAAAATATCGCTTACTTCTGCTTTAACACTATAGTCCTTGCCAGTCAAGATAATGGATGGTGGAAATTCAGACTCTATTTCTTTAGAAACCCAGGTAGCAGTGAGTTACCTTGTTTAGCTCAGGAAACAGTTCTTGAATGGCGATGTCCAGCAGCACATACGTCAACTGAGGAGACAAAAAGAGTCACAAGATCTATTAAGTATTAAGGCCAGTTCTCTTCAAATAAAAACATAACGGGATTCACTGGAACATAATTTTTTATCATTTTGTTGTACTAAGCCAGTGTGTCTGCGTGTGTGTGTCTGTGCGTGTACCTGTTTGTTGAGAACTGGCTGTTGCAAGCCATCGAAGAGGAGGCGTACTCCCTCATACTTGGCCTCTTCTCCGATACATTTTACCAGAAAGTCTAAAGATAAATAAATATCTCTTGAGTTTTCCAGGAAACACGTGAAATTGGCTGCTTTTTTATCACATCTGCATGTTTCTCCTCTAAGAAATCTGGACCTTAAAAGGTTGAAGGTGAATACCTGGAATGTAGCTCATCATCTCTTCGAAAGTCTTCTTCGCCCTCTTCTGCTTATCCTGAACTGAGCGAGGCAGACTGCTCTCACAGAAAACTGTGTCTAGAAAAACATGTTTACAAAATCACATTTTAAATACTTTCCTCATATAAACATAAATAGAAATCTGCTCATGTGCTGTAACAACTCTTTATGCTAAGCTATGTTAACGTCCCCCTGGCTCCAGAATTGGCATCCATGTTTTCATCCCGCTCTCCCAAGAGCAGCTTTAAGCCCTTTCTGTCAGTAATACAATAACAACACATGGCAGTATTGTGATAACATGTGGCTCTCATTCACGTGAATATCTCTGATATGTCTGTTGTGTACCTCTCAGCAGGGTGATGAGTGAGACGAGCCGATGCTCCTGGACCACCTGGTTCAGTTTGTACTGCAGATAGTGGTCTGTGTAGGCCTCCAGGGTGTTCTTGAACAGGATCCTTCCACCCATGAGCAGGTGGTGCAGCCAGTCAGGGATGCGGAAGACGACTCGACCTGACAACCAAGACAATTAGAAAGAGAAACGTTATCATATTTTCATATTTTTGTAACGAAAAAAAGCATAGTTCTGTCTCTGCAGGTTCATCCTTCTATCTTATCACCTGGTCTTTGCTCTGATGTGTATTGTCAGCTGTGAGACTTATAATACACAAGTTAGTTACCTTTAAAATAACAATAATAATGCCCCATCAACTGACTCCAGACAAGGTGTAGAAACATCTCAAAGGGAATTTGGGAGAAATTACAGGTGTCAAAGCAAATGAATACTAAAATTGTGTTTGCATTTTGTCATTTTAAGATAATGAGTATGGACTGTTGAGGGAAACACCAATTGATTTGATTTTGATTTTAAAATGTGAAAAAGTGAAAGGGTCTGAATTCTTTCTAAACGCACCATGACCTGAGTCACTGATGACGTAGACACAGACCAGACTAAAATCTACTTAGAGCCATCTTCCAGTTCAATCTAAGCCTAAACCCAACCTAAACCCAATACCTGGTTGCAGAGAGACGTCTTCTACCTCTTTGTCACGTATTCTATTAAGAAGATTACACTGATCCAGTCTTTCTGTTCGTGAGCCATTATTTTTTTCCAGGGTCTTAAAATAACTCAACAGACACACAATGCACATTTGGACATGTTTGGTGTTTGGGACCAGTCCCTCAGTAAACATAACTTTGGAAGGGATTTCCAAATCAAGTGCTTCTCAATTGAACACAAATATACATGTGGCAGATTGCAATTAACAAACTCCACTTACCCACATACATTAAGTAGTCATACACCCCTTCCACAGTGATCATTTCCATGAAGTAATTCTGATTGTGTCTCTTCTCCGTCATTTCTGATCGGTTGGCGTTGTTTTTGAAGACGTCATTGAAGAGCTACAAGAGAGGGATTCACATCAGATTTCAAGACCAAAGAGGATTATCTATTCTGAGAACTAAGGTTTTAAAAAAAAAGATCATAGTTTGGGTTTAAATATGTGTGAAAAGGCAGAAAACCTTAACAGCCATGGATCAGATTGCATTAGGACTGGTCGTGACTTGTGAGACACTTCCTGATCTCGGTTTGCCTGTGTGGGTTTCTCTCCAGGTTCACCCGTCCAAAAACATGCACGAGAATGATTGGCGGCTCTAAATTGCCCATATTTGTGAATGTGAGTGTGTGTGTGGATGTGAAGTTGCCTTTGAATTGGCCTGAATTCACTTCTTTTTGGTTCCGTTAAACTTGATTTTTATTTTAATTTGAAAATAGTAAAAAACAATTAAAAACACTATCATGATTAGTAACAGTAACAGAAACCAAATGCTGGTGCAGTGGGTTCCCCCTATAATATGTTGGTAGGATTCAAACCAGGAGTTTGCTTAGAAACAATCAACTGTGAAGCTCGACTGGATTGCATGTTTTTAATCAGAAAGTGGTCGCTGGCAGCCAGTCAGAGTAAACATTTACGAAGCTAAATTTGAGCGTAATGCAGGGAGGTCAGACGATTACAGTCTCGAGGCCTAGCCTTGCGGTGTGGGAGAAACATTTGAAAATACTTCAGCTTGGATTCCCAACCTTCTTGTCGTTTTCCGAGGTCGGGCTGAGGATGGTGAGCTCAGGGCGGCTGGGTTTGGGTTTGGGAGATTCACAGGAGTTGAAGAAAGACTGGATGAAAGGCTCCAAGTGCTGCCCTTTCTGGCAAAAAAAAGCACAGTAGAGAGAAACTATTGAAAAGCTATTATTCTATTATTCTTTTTATTTATGCATCATGTAGAAAATGTTAAAGAAAATTAGAGAGATACAAAAAAAAAGACTGCCTTAATTTGCATTAATGTGATGAAAACATTTCTGTTGTTGAAAGATGAGAAAGGGAGAGCAAAAGAGAAAACATTGTGCTATAGTGTTAGGCTACACCCAACAAACAGACACACACACACACACACACACAAACAATGGGAATGCATTTCTTACCTCTTTTATCAGTTTGCTGGGAACCGACTTAATGATTTTCCCTGTGAAACAGCAACAGTTTATCTCAGTGAAGTATAATGTCACTTCCTGTGTCTGAAACACAAATATCTTTTCACAGTAAAGCCAAGGTCGGCCTGATCAAACATTTCCACAGTGTGTTTGACATGCTCTACTGTGCAAACACAATCCATCTCTGAGGGTTTTTTTGGGTCACATTTTCTACACTACATCCCATTCAGCCAGAATTTGCATCATACTGTACCCAGGTTCACGTCAGGCAACATCTTGTCCAGGAACTGGGACTCCATGCTGTGTGGAGACAGGAAGTCGGCCAGGAGCTGGCTGTTGCTCAGCTCTGGGTGCTGCAGAAGTTTCTGTGAAGACCAATGGAAACACATCATGTTGTGATCTGTGTTGTTCTACAGTGGGACAACATCCAGAGGAACGTGGAACATGTCATACATGAGAAGCAAAGTCACAGCAGATACATCATATTTCCTAGGTTGCCATGTAAACAGATTCAACCAAGTCTGTTTTACTCATTTTGCATTTTGTCATTAACAATTTTCAAGCATCAAAAGAGTTACCATCATTGCTGACCATTTTCCACAAAGTATCATCAGTTTATAATTCATTTCCAGCTTTCAGAGTTGCATTATCTTTTATTTTATTATTATTTTATTTTTCCTCTATTTAACCATAGGAAATCCCATTGAGATCGGAAATCTCTTTTACAAGGGTGACTTGGCCAAGGTAGCAGTCATGTAAAATCAGCCCATACAAGATATACAATAAACAATAAAACTCAGATACTCACACACAGTTCACACCAGAAAAACAATGACACTCCTCCCTCACTGCATTCTTTATAATACACTAAAAATCATTCATAAATGTTTTTAGTTTAGTCTGAGCTTATCCATTCATTTAATCAGACTTTAAAAATCAACTTATATTATATTTATCACAGTGACAATTTTTGACAGTTTTTTGACTCATCAGGTATGGTATGACAGGACTCAGGTCTCAGATCTGAAGAGTATCCTTGAACACACTGCTAAAACAGAAGTGCATCACAACCCCCTGATAGGGACGTGAACTCTTCACCGCGCCATTTTTCTCTGCAGCTGTCCTCATGGCAGCATGGTTAAACAGGTCTAGAACTGGTCCCATCATCATTTGTTCCTCATTGTTTTATACTGATCACATCTAAAAAGTCGTTTTCTGGCAGCGGGTGTGGAGTTAGGACGCCAGAACAAACAGTCAAAAACTGATGAATGTCTAGTCATTTGAGAGCTGCCTGTAAAGCCAGGTGCACTGACTGGAACGTATTTTTATTTCAGACACTAAATACTGGAAAAAGGTCACTGTCATCAAAATATTCAGATTCATGTTTCTTTTTTGTGGATTTTAGAGTCCAGTAACACTCCCTTTCTCACCATCATGTTCTACCTTTATGTACAAGTCAAGACGTGCCAGACTTCTGAACTGACCAGTGTTCGCTGTGAGGAACTTTACATTATTAAAGGGTCTTTACAATATGATAATCCCGAGGAAACTACTGGAAAACCTCTGTTTTGGACCCTTACCTATCAATATAAATTAAGTATAGCTGTTTTAGGAGTATACTATCTTTATGAAATTCAGTAGCAAAGTCTCAGATGTCACCTACCTGCAGGTACTCCTCGAACTCCTCCCGTTTCGATGTGAGGAATTCATAATTTTTGGGACCGATGATTCTCTTCGAAGGCAACTGGGCATCTGGAAACGAGCCTGTGTAGCGTGAAAATAACAAGTGTGGACACCAGTATGAGCCTATACATAATAGTCATTGTGCAACAGGGTCATTTGATTCCTAATAATTCCTAAAACTAAGGATGACTGGGACGAAGTGGTCTGTAGATTCTCTGGACTCCCTGAGTGGAAAATTAACAATGCAGGGTGCGTCCTAATAGAAACTGTTGCAACAAAACGAAAACGAAGAAAACCTACCATGAAACTCAGTGAGCTTTGATTCAAGCACGTAGAACTCCAGATATCTTCTGTACACAGACCAGTGCTCAGTCTCGTGTCCCACTGCAAGTAAAAGAAAGAGAGGGAAAAAGCAATACATTTATATAATCTCAATCAGAATCACTTTTTGGGATGTTCTTTTTAATCTCGTAATGATTTCTATACATTTCAGAGGTGAATAAGTGCCGACAAATAGCACCATAATATCATGGTGTGAATTTATGATATCTCATTTATTAGCAGTAAGACTCTCCTCTCTGTCAAGCTTTTTATTCTTCCATTAAAATCTTGACAAATATAAATTTCAAAGAGCCTGAAAATCCATTGTCACATTCATCACCATATTAAAGATTTATTTTATAATTACAAAGAATATTTAATGTTTTTGCAAATAAAAAAAAGTCTATCAAAAAAAGTCTATCATACTGAACAACATGCAGTCTGATTGGGCAAAGCATAAACACGTCTCTCAGACGACATTAGGTGAGACGGAGGGACCAGTCCTTTCAGTTTCAGCCTCACCTGCCTTCCTGTCGTTGCGCTCCACATCAATACAGAACACAGGAATCCTCTCCCTCTTCACATCGTCGTCATAGAAATCGATGTAAGGGATGGTGATGTTCCAGGCTGAGAGGTTTCGAGGCGTGCTGGGTGTAGAGGCTACCTCCATGGGGGAATCGTCCTCCAGCACCATCATGGCCTCCTCCACCTTGCACAGAAGGAAGGGAGAGAGGTTAGAGTGAAGCAGAGCAAGCCTCCTCTGAATAGAAAGGTCATGGTCAGAGCTGCTACTGCAAAGTATAAACACAGCATAAAGAAAAGAACCAAAAACATATCCATTGGAGACACGTACGGCCACACAAGAGCTGCCTTTTAATTCATTAACATCTTGTTTTTGCCCTTTCAATTCAAGATCTGTTCATTTCATCCTGTATTATAATTCAAGTGAAGTGTGTAGGCTACAGCTGTTTTTACCTGAAGGGAATCTCAATAAGAAGGGAAATCTGTAAAGAAGGTTGACCGAGACTCACAAAAAGGGGAAACTGAAATGTAAACACAGGATTTCCCCTGACTGTAAGTAGCCTACAGGACGAGCAAATTAAGAAATGTTTGCATGTACATTCGGCTGATAGTGCTTGTTAGACCAGTCATTACATCTATCTATATATAAATATGCTTCATTTTCGCATGCATAATATTGTAAAATAATAAAATAATCCCAAACAGTTGGATGTGTCCTGTAGAAGAAAAAAAGGAGTTACTCGGTCAAAATTGTTATAAAAAAACAAAACCTATCCATTTAATCTCTTTCAAAACAAAGATGACATCTAATATTGAGTTTCTCATTTGTCTTCATTGGGAAATATCTGCTCCTCAAACCTGCAACAGCCTTGTAAAATGAGTGTTCAATCTGTGCAGGTGAGCTAAGAGAAAAGGACAAGGTATAAAAATTAAAGTTCAACCTGTTCTTCACCACAACGGTTTTCTGGAAAGTGAATGTCTCTGGAAGCCAAAGGATACAACCTGTGATGTTTTCAATATGGAAAAATCAGTGGAGGTGAGTGACAAACATGGTCAGCTCTGTAGATCTGCTTTCTTTTCTCATCAACGCCCCCAAGTGGTGGCAGTGGAGCAGTGACAAAGAGCTTTAGTTTAAATATTGCTTTTTGCAAGAGCTTGACTGTTTTAGAATAAAAATAATTCTGCGCTGATTGGTTTTAATTACTTTTTGTGATTTGAAGTGTTGCTTTAACATTTACTTGCAGGATGACTCAGAGAACTTCCCACATATCTGATGATGACCTATTTGTTTAAATCCTAATCTACCCTGTGAGGATTAAAACAAACTTCACATCACCTAAAAATCAGTGAGTTTGGATGTTTTCTACATCAGCTTTACCATGTCATCCTCTCCCTCCACCAGCCCGTAGGATGGCAGCATGGCTCCCTCCATGGTTGTGCTCTTGAACACCCCTTTGATCTTACTGCCAATGCGGCTGATCCCAAAGGACTCGCCCCTCTTTGACGTGTTCCTGCAGACCAGACGAAGCGGGTATTAGTGGACGCACAATGGAGGAGGTGTGCATGGCTTCAGCAAAGCACATGCGGCTTGAGAGAGGTGACAGGGGAGGAACCGTAGAAAGAGAGAAGAAGAGGGAGGAGGGAGCGGCAAAACTGCATTTTGGACGATGACTGCACGTGGGAGGAACAAAGCGAACTTAGCCAAACCAAAAGTCGATATATCACTTCACAGCCATGTCACAATGAAATGTCGGGGGGGGGGGGTCGATGGGTAAAGCCACTGTCGGCGCTTAAAGCAAAAAACACAGCACACGGCAGTGAGCAGTGATTTCATGAACAAAGAAAAATTTGAAAGAAAATCACAGATTTGAATGGAAATGCTGAGTTAACCAGAAAAGGCACAAAACATCACAGGTGCTCTGTGGAGGTGCCTGTCAGACTGAGTGAAATCGAAATCACCATGGTGACACAAGGAGCTGCTGAACACTGAAAAGCCACTGCTTTGTCAAAAATTAAAAAAAATACAACAGAGTCGGAGGAGGGACACATGACAAATCAAAACAGGATCCCATGCAGCAGTCCCACCATGCAGGCGTCTGGCTGAGACTGGGGGGGGTTAGAGGGAGGGCGGAGGGTGAGTGGACAACAATGACATCACACTGAGCGACCGTTTTGACACACGGATGGACCCTGACTTACTTTGGTGATGAGTGGCGGTGGGATAGTGAGCCGTATGGGAAGGTTGTGAACGTGGACTGGGCATGGAGGGAGTTAAAGGATGCAGGTGAAGAGCTGCCAGAGGCGGTGAACAGTGAGGAGGACGGGGACTCGGGGCTCCAGTCCCAGGAACTATAAGCAGAACGGGGTCATGTCCCCTCGGGGCGAGAGGAGGGAGAGGACCATGGATCATACCAGGGCAGGCAGTGTGGTGGTTACAGAATCAAAAAAGAGTGGACATACAGTCACAGACACAGCACTGTGGTGGCAGTACATGGAGTCATAGGTGATCGGAGGTGCAGAGCGGAGGGAGGAGGAGGGGGGGGGGGGGGTTACTGAATCGCAGACATGGAGGGAGTTCAGGCTCCTATTGAGTCGACTTTTACAAATGGAGGGCCAGTGATAGTTAGATAGTATTGTCTACTGTTTCCTCTGTCTCCTTTGAGTGGCATGATTGATGCTGCTTTGAAAACTGCCTTCAGAACAAGATGCCTTCATGAACAAAAAGAAACATACAACCGGTCAACCACTGTCCCTGAGTTCCCCTGATGTGCAAATTTGGATGTTTGCGAAGAAAATGACAAAAACTGAAGCCTAAACCTTCCCAAAAGTAACATTTTATACTGCATGTGTTCAGCAGCATGGCTTGATTGGCCTGATTAACACGTGATTAATGCTGACTCATGCTGTAATTATCATGATTAGCTGATTAAGGTCGCTTTTCTCAATCTTTCTCTCATTTACATTTACAGCACAAGCACCAGATAACTAACACATTTAGGGGGTGAAATGAGATTAGCAATATAAAAAAAAAACGGATACAGCTTGATTTCAGAGGGCCCAGGGAACGGTGACTTTGTTAAAAAAAAAAAAAAAAAAGGCAGCACATCCTCCTCTGTAGACCAGTCAGGCAAGAATGAAGTGTCTTATTGTATTTCGCGTGCAGCCAGCCAGCCACTGTTCTGATCAGCACACTGATGCCTTATACTCACCGAATGTCATCCAAACTCAGGCTATTTCTGGAACAATATGCACAAGGAGTTAGTGGCAGGGCCCCGGGGCCACATACACACCACACCCGTGATAGAAACATTGGATTCCTAGGTTCAGCTCAGTTTATGTCTAATTTAATATTCTTTAATCTGCAGAGCAAAGCAAATAAATCTTACTTTAATTGCTAATTTACATCTTATTTTTTGACTATAGTGAGACAACAACTCATAATGTGTTACAGCTGCCACATACTACATTCTTCCTTCACAGTCCTCGAACATAGAAAGTTGCGAACACTAAAAAAAAATGCACATATCATCAGTAAAAAAAGTTTACTTTGGTTGTATGTCATTGATTTCTTGCCTTAAAAAATAAACGTTAAATAGAAAAAGAATACAACTATTAAAGTATCAAAAGCCACCTGTGCGTCACTAAACATCATCCACAAACTTTTCCTCAGTTTCGCACAAAAACAAAAACTGTTGAGACGTGAAACCTACCTGCTCATCTTGGAGTTCCTGGCGGGGGACTCGGCCCCTCGCAGCAGCTGGCGAAAATACTGCGGGTGACATGGAAACTGGTCAATTTCAGGCCAATCAAACACTGTATTGTGCAAAATTCTGACACACTACTGTATATGAGGAACGTGTTGTCTGTCCGGCGATCTCTACGTGTCGTAATAATAACAGTCATGACTGGGCAGCTTGTTTTGGAGCAGGCACAAGAAGTGGCAACAAAAAAGTCAAATAATATCATATTATTCTCCAGATACACTATTCATTGCAGAGGCAGTGGCCTGCTGTGGACAATGGCCGAGCACTGCTCCACCCATGTATTCAATGTAACAGCCTCTGAGGGGTGAAATTCGGCTTGGCAGCTTGGCATAGTGCCAGTGTCGGCTCATTGGCCGGTTGCGCGTCTGGTATTGATGACACGGGTGATAGCGGTTGGTGGCTGAGAGATCGGAAGAGGATAACACAACTGAGTCAATGAATTCCTAGTCAGCTCCACTTTCAGTATTTTGACAGATACGGCTTTGTTGCATCTGACGCTGAAGAGATTCAAACACTGAACTAGATATTAAAAAATTCAGTCTCTGCTCAAACAACCATATTCTGATAGGACTGTGTTAATAAATCAGGATGTAAAAGACAGATGTGGGTGGGTATTTAGGGCAAAAGATGCTGCTAACCTCATCGCTGTGACAGAACATGGGCGTGAACACATTCTCCAGGAGGGACAGTACATGTTCATAGGCTTCAAACAAACACCTCATGGTCTGTAGTTTGACTACCTCTTCATACGGACCCTCTGCAACTAGGAAGTACAGCAAAACAACAAAGAAAAAGAAGTAATCAAAATTTGTAGAGTAGGTAGGTACATGAGAGAATCAGACAGACACAGAATATATGAGTCACATACTGTTGCGTATTTCTTCCACGATGAACGGATCGAAGAGGATCTTGTCCACGCTCTCGTCCAAACAGTAGGTCTCATAGATCTTCTTCACCTCCTCATGGAGCATCGTCTTCTCTGAGTCGGACAGCTCCGGACACAGTATCCTGTCGTTGAATTCCTCTGAGAAGTGGAGAAAGTTACACGCATCAAACTCACTGTGTAACAACGCGGTCTGAGAAGGGTAAAACTAAGGGATTACATCAATTAAACATTGATATTTCCACCACTAAAAACTTCAAGTAGTTAAATTAAGGATGGTAGGAGTAGAAAGTGCAGATACCTACACTACTGGGAGACACTTACCAACTGCGAGGCAGAACTGGAGGACATGGACAGCCCCCTCTTGCTTTAAGAAGTTCATGAAACGAAAAAGAAGATCCTGCTGTTCTCTTATTTCCTTCAACTCGAGCTTCAGCACCTGGTGAGACAAGGAGAGAAATCACAGCTGCACGTTCCTCCGATTTCCGTTGTGTTGTGATACGGTACACAGGTCCACTTACTGAGGCCTTTTTGTTGCGGAGATCAGAGTACTTCTGCAGAAAAGGAACCAGTGTTGAAGTGGGCTCTGTGGCTTCTTCAGGCTTGAGTGACAGAAGTGCACAGATGACATGTTTATTTCATTCACCAGTACATTATGCCATATATGTACTGTATGTACAAGTTCAACATATACTTACAGGAGAGTTGTCGATGAATATCAAAAGTAGATGATTCACTGTGTCCTGAAATTTAAAAAAAACCAGCGGAGAATGTTTACAAAATGTTTACAAAAATTCTGCAGTACTTTTGGTTTTCTGAATAAAGCACGTCTTTGTCTATCATTTGCATGCTCTTGATAAATAACATTGATTTGCTAAACACAAATCAAACTGAGCCCTTGGTTATCTACACTCACAGGATCAGCCAAGTAGTCCATTGAAGGAAGGAAGACAGAACCAGCCAAGACTTCTCTTATTAGGAGAGTAAGAGATCTGAGAGATGAGGCAGCAGGAAACAAGAAAGTGAAAGAGTAAAGAATGATCCGCGTCTACATTTGTATGGTGTCGTTACTGCTGGACTTTCTCTTCAGGGGTCAAGTATATGAGGGCAGTACATCAGTCTTTACTGTCACAGCTGTGAGTTACCTGCAGTCTGTGGCCTTGGGTGGTAAGATGTAAGGAAAGAGCATCTCAGTGAGCTTTCTGAGGTAGAGGAGCTCATCTCTACGCCCGCGGAGGGCAACATGAAGGTCAGGGCCGTATTCCTCCAGCGCAGCTTGTTGGAGATACTCAGTGTTCTTCACTTCAAAAGGCGAACAAAAACAAGTTTTAATGGTGAACACAAGTAACACAAAGTCAGTGGGTGGTGATGGTGCATGTCAGCATTACCTTTCTGCCTGGCTTTGCTTATTATTTCAATGTGCTTCATGGAAACTTTAAGAAGCTTTTGTGTGATGAGAGAAGCCACATCCACCTGAGGAGGGGGAAATATATATTAAAAAAAATAATTCAGTTGATTAACATTCCCAAGGTTTTAACTTTGTATGCTCTAGTTTGTCACCTTCTGAGTTCGGCGGACTAACACAGCGGCAAAGAAGCGCAAAGTCACTCTCAGCTCGTCAACAAACGCCTCATCATCCGTAATGTCTCTGGAAAAGAAACAGTCACTTCAGTATAATTCATTTTACTGCTTCAAATTATATGATACAGAAGAAAAATACAGAAACTGACTTACCTATACCAAGGATACACAAAATTCTCCAAAACAAGCTCCAAAATCTTCGGGAAAAAACAGGAATGGATGAATTGACAAAACCAGTAATTTACTACTACATATGTATAAAATATAGATATATAGGCTATATATTGATGCATGTATTACCTCTGAAAGAGAGGCATCAACTTTTGAGGGAACTTTCAGGTCGAGCCACGGCTGATAGTTTTCCAGTAATAGGGTCGGTCTATCAACACAAAAAAAAACAATAACATCTCAGTTTTACACTAAGAAAAACATCTGTATCCTGTCTGACCACTAGAGGGCAGTGTAACATTTTCCATAACTTCATTCATAATGAACAACAGTGTGTTACAGAGCACACTGAACATGTGTCAACAAACCAAATGGAAAAAGATTTAGGGAATGTTAAATGACTGAATAACTTAAGCTTATGATTAACCTTATAATTTGCCTTTAAATGTATTTCTTTATCTGATTTTTACTCTGACTTTACCAGCATAAGAAAACTCAGCATAGGATGAAACCTCCATATGTTTAGGCTAAATATTTTCAGAATAACTCCAGATGATGACAATAATAAGGTCACAATACAACAGTTCAACACAATTCAGATACTCAGCAGCCAATGGGCAATGACATAAACATATAACTCACCTATGTCTTTTGCACTTGATTTTTCCACAGACAGCACAGCTGTGGCCCAGTGGAAACAGCTCCTGTTGATATGACTGCAAGGGAGTTTACAGATTAACTGTAACTGCAAAAGGGCATTCATCAAAGAGCAATCATACAATTTATGCAGTTTCCTGAGTGAATAGACACAGAGCATCAATATAATCTGTAATATGGGTAATACAAATGCAGTCCATTTTTTAAACTCAAAATTCACTATAAACTTTAGATGTGCTGTGTAAAAGCAGCACAGACAGGTGGTGCTCTCTGACCCACCTTGGTCTTTGGTTTGATGGAGACGAAGATGTTGGGCAGCAGAGACTCAGGGCCCAGGGAGCAGTAAAAGGTGACAACTCCAGCCAAGAAGGACCAGAACACCATCATAATGTGAATATATCTGTAAAAACACAAGACATACTGCTGCTGAGTAAAAACATCATATCACTATTAGGACATAGTAGCTACCAGGGTCATAACCTATATGAGGCGGTATCAATATTGTGATGATGTAGTACGTACCTGTTTAATAGCACAGTGGAGAGCAGTAGGAGCAGCAGCAGAAAGCAGAAGACCGGGTACTGTCGGCCCAGCTCTCTGAGCCGATCCAGCTTTATCCTGCGTCTCATTTTCTGCACATAAATCCTGATGCATCCCATTTTCGCCTCTGTGTGTGAAGTCTACTGCATATTACTGGAATTCGGGGGGTACGACATGGAGCTACATGTAAATAGCCTAATGATGGCGTCTAGCAGCGATACGCAGCACCGTCACCTCCAAGTCGTACCATTTTTGAGCGACCGCTTCGGTTCACATGACGAGCAGGTTGCAGGGATTTTTTTTTATTATTATTATTAATATTTATTTATTTACCGACTCCTGCACCCACTTACTGTTTGGGTACGATGGATAGTACGGGCCATTTTTTGCTGTAGTCCGGCAGCGACACCATCGTGAATTTGCAGAAATACGCAGCCTGTCTGTATTTGTTTTTTTGTTTTTTTTATCAGGTTCAGTGTAGGATAAATCAAGATGCAGCTCACAGCTGTAAACCGAGGCAGGATTAGCGGTAATTACTCAGCATCAGCTGTGCACGGACCGTCCTTAAGCTCCGGTAGGCTCGTTTGTTTGTCTAATGGCTGCGGTGCTCCAGCTGTCACGGTGTCCGCTCGGAGGCACCGGCCGCCGCCTGCGAGTCTGTCAGCGGCGGCGGAGCAGCGTGATGTCACCTCCGCTGCGTTTCGGTTTCCACCAGGATGGAGAAAACAGCGGCTCCGCTAGTTTTGTAGGCGAACAAGTGCACCGGCGACATTTATGCTCAAATAACACATGAGGTGTCCCACATTTTGGAGACGTGGTCCCGGAAGGAGTGGTCCTTATCCGCCATGTCGAAATTTTCAGTATATATTTCTGACTGCGCTCACAGCAATACATCAAGTACTGACACTTGACAAATCCAGCTAGACATAAAAATTAAAAAAACAACCGTGTTTTCAAAGGTAGAGCTTATGTAATATTAAAAACGTAGACATAAATTAACAATTTAATTATTCAATATTATTTCTTTTTAGCCCATTTATGGATTTAAATCATATTTTAAGGATCAGGGCAGCCATATTTGTTTATGCAAGTGAAAATAGGAGACAAAAATAATCTTAATTGCCTTTATATCTTCCTACTCAATTTAAGCAATAACACCCCCCCCCGAATCTGTTCGTGACACATTAGACTAAGTAAATAATATCTCACAGGTATGGCCTACTAAACTAAGTCATTTCATATCTTTATTTTTCTCCTGCTTCCACTTGACTGTCTCATTTCACTTCATAAATATGAGAGCAAACCAGTCTGGTGGCTGGTATCACTGTAGTTAACTTCCTTGTTTTAAATTTAACACATAACCTTACAAGTAAATGAGTAATTCTTCACATCACATGAAGAGAGATTTAAAATCACTGAAAGAAAGTTTCAAAGACAGTCTTGCCACCAAAGTGAACCCGACACCTTCCAATTAGAAACAGCATTTCCACCTCGTGAGGATTTTATCCAAGGAGTAAGACACAGATAGAAATCAAAAACTTTATTACAAAAATAAGTTACACTCACCTCCATTTTACAGTATAAAACAATTTATTTGCAGGAATGCAAAAAACGTTGTTGGCCACCAACAATAGTTTAAAACTGCTAACATCTTTTTTTCAAAAGGTGGTTGTTATGATTTTATTGAGGGAGTTAACTGTATAGAAAACTGGGATTGACGAGCACAGTTTCCTTTTTGCTATACCTGGAAATAGAAATCATTCACTGCAGTATCCCTTCTACCACTATGTGACTATGATCCCTCACCAAATCATAGCAGCTAACGTTAGGCACACATGCTCACTGGCTGGGCAATATGGCAATTCAGTCATCTATCAAGATTAACTCGAAAGATCTTCTACTTAGTTGCTGTCTTGGGAGCTGGGAAGGGATCATTTAAGATTAACATGATCTTACGTGACGGAGGATTGGATTAGGTTGTTTAACATTATTCTTAAGTTTTCTGAAAATGTGTTGTTATCGATATAAAAACAAACCCACTGGAATAATACAGTGGCACAAAAGGGACACTGCAGGGCTTTATTTTTGTTTTTTCTTTTTTTTTTTTAATCAAAGGCAGTTGGATGCCTGTGATGTTGAAGCCTTTACAAAAGTAACATTTTATCCGAAAAACTATACAACCAGTAACTACATACTCTGAAGAAGCAAGGCGGCTAATTCAGTTCAAAATAGGATAAAAGCAGGGCTTGTTCAGACTCATCTTATGAGATTGTTTTGCATGCCCAGTTTGACTGTTTGCAGTGTCAGAGCTGCAGCTAAAATGACTATATTACATTAAGTACATCGTTTTTGCGCTGCAGCTCTTGTGCATATTTTGTATTAAAACAAGCCCTGCTTTCATCAATATAGTTTCCCTATTTACAGTACAGGCCGGGTAGTTTAGTCCTCTGTACTGAGGTAGTCAACCAACCCTTTAAAGACAAGTTCTGAAAAGAACCACTTTCCTGGAATGCCTGACTTATCCATGCCAGGTGGGTACACCCTAAAAACCTGCAAATGTTCTCTTTCAAACATCCAGATCAAACGATTAAGATTTACATGGATATTCCGACAATAAAAATTGCGATTAGCACAAAAATATACAATAGCATCAAGCTCCTTTGAGCCACTTCAAACCTAAGAACTTAAAAAAGTGCAAATTCTTCAATAATTATTTTAAAAATGGCATGTTCAGGGACAGGGAAGGGGTAGATTGTAAGGGCAATACATAGAGCCCCACGTATCAGGGGCTGGGTACAGGGACTCGGGGCAAAGAGGCTGTGGCGAGTATTCAGAATCCTCCGGTCATCTTTTTAAGGTGGCAGTTTCAGAAAAAAAAAAATAAAGAAAAGAAAAGAAAAACATGGGGGAAGGGGTGATGCTTCTTCTGTAAGGCTGGAATATCATTGGACCTTTTTGTCGTGCTCTTTTTTTTGTTTCAACATCCATTGCAGCTTACGGTGTTAACCCCACACATCAAGTCAGTATCCACTGTGACAGGTCAGGACCGCCCTCGGCCTCGTTTCCCTGCTGGACCAACAAGAGCAAAGATATAATTAGTATAACAAACCCACGTTGCATGCATTCCCTGTCAATCGGCAAACTGACGAGATCATTGAAAGAGAAAGAAATTTATACTGAAGCCAGTTTTTTGCAACCACAGTAGGACTCAGCTGCCCTTCTTAAAAACAAAGTATGCTGTGAATGACCTTTGTCTGCTGGCAGCAACAAGCCCTGTGGCTGCTCTGAAAGATGACACCTGTCAGAGATTAGTTATGAGGCCAATAAGCAGGTGTAACTCTATAAATTTAAAAGCAAGGTGTGTGTGTGTTTTGTGCAGGCTTCTCAATACTAACAATCAATACCTGCACCATGAGGTCATCCATAACATTTCCCAAACTGGAGTTACTTTCATTTTCAACTGTAGTGCAGCCCTGCCAAACATGTATGTCATTCTCCTGGACCTTGAGTCCTAAAAGTTGACCTTTAGCCTCAGATATATAGAGACAAAAGCACAAAGACTGAGCTCTAATTCATTTTTTAAGAGTTCTAAAAGTCACTGACTCATAATGAAGTGAGCCACGTAGCAACTTCTTTGGGTAATGAACGATAATTAACTGGAACAGCAAAGTCAAGTTTTATTAGTCACTACTGTGTGACTAATGTGGTTTTACTCACTCTTCAGTGCTGCTGCTCTGAAAAATGTAATTTACCTCTGCTCGTTCCAGGACCTCCTCGCTGGGAGAAGCCGAGCCGGCCCCTTGGTGTGATAGCGCCACGGCCTCTGGTCTGACTGGCACTGCCACGGATTCCGCCCCTTGCTCCTCGTCCTCTTCCAGACCCCTGGAAGTCCTCGTAGCCGTAGTACGGGTCATCATAGCCGCCCCGGTAGTTGTGGTAATCGTATCCATAGTAATCGTAATAGTCTTCATAACAATAATAATCAGGAGCGTAAGAATAACCTCCACGCCCGCCTCGGCCTCTGCCTCTTGTGGGTGGCGGCATGTGGGGAGGCCCGTAGTAATAGTAATCGTCATACCTGAGAGAGGATACACAGGACAAACATAAAAATGATTTCCTGCTTTATATCAACATTTACATTTGGTAAATCTTTGTGGGTTTGAGTTGCATTGTTCCCTCTTACATTTGTGTTTTAGCGGCTTGTCTCTGGGCTTTGCGTTCTTTCCTCTTCTGGTCGGGGGGCTTGGCGAAGACGATTTCAATGTGCTCGCCTTCGAGGTCTTTGCCATTGAGATCAGCCAGAGCCTGTGAAGTTAAAGAAAAGATTGTATGATGAATCTCGCCTCAATGATAAGTTGTAACATTAAGATTCATGTGTTCTGTGTCATTACATTCAGTGTTTTTTCTCCCATACCTTCACAGCACCGTCTCTCTCCTCGAAGTGGATGAAGGCGTAGTCTTTCAATTTTTTCACCCGCTCCAGCTTGCCGAACTGACTAAAGGCCTTTTCAAGTATCTCCTCTGTAACAGTGCTCGCTAGGTTCCTCACAAACAGCACCTTGACCTAGGGAAAGAAAAACAAGGTTTAGCCTTTATACAAAAAAAAAAAAGAAGCAGAAAACGCATTTTGGTGACATGTGCACTTCTCTGCTCTGTGTCTTACCTTGGCCATGACCTCTGGGTCTGGGTCCTCGATAGGGTCGGCCCATTCCACGGTGACCACATTTCCCCATACTTTCACCTTGCCGCTCATCAGCCTGCGCCGGGCCTGAGCTGCCGTCTTGTGGTCTTCATACTCAAGGAAGCAAAAGCCCCTATTCTTCTTCTTGTCGTCTGGCTGGTGGTACAATATGACATCGTTTAGACCCTCTGTAGAAAACAGAAACAGGAGAGGGGTGGAGAAAAAACAGCAGGTGATTAAGTGGCTTTAATCAGTATTAAAAAAACAATCTCAAATCAATGACCTGTCAATAATCTGCCATTAGTTAACAAAAAAAAGGAAGATGGGAACATAATGTAAAACGAAATCTGAAAGGATTAAAGAAACCTTTCAGATAAAATTGTTTCACTTCAGTGTTAAAGCAGAAGTACTGCAAAATTATGACTTAAGAAGTTTTCCGGTCACTTGAGACCCAACCATGAAACCAAAAAAAAAAAACTATATTTGCTTTGTTTAGTGTCCAGTCAGATCTTAGCGGTAAACCATCATAGTAACGTGAGTCACTCCAGCACAGTAATGAAGTCATCATTTGGACACAACCTGGAAAAACACTTCATTAACCTTTACTGTCAAAGCTTCACCCACTCATTCTTGCATTACAAATCTTGTATGCAGAGCAAATCTAATCTAAATAGTAGGTTATGAAGCTGTTGATCGAATCACAGACATCAAGGGATGGCAATGACTCACCTGTAACTTTAGCGAATTCTTCAACAATCTGGTCTTTTGTTTTACTCTTGGGGATGGAGCCAACAAACAGTCTATTATTGGCCACAGAGATGCACACGCCGATATGTTTACCCGGTCGGATTTCATTGTTGTTGCACTGCGGAAGGATGAAGGATCATTTAAGTAAGGGACCAAAAAGAGAGGCAAGAGAGCCTACAGATTAGAGCCTAGGTCAACTCTATGTGCGTGTCATTCACATCTTTGTCTACTATCACAACATATTTCACATCCCTCTTTACGTTTTAAATACCATTAGCATATTCTATACTTCAGAGGGTTACTTTGTTGTTTTGTTCAAAATCTATTATCGCATGTTTTGACTAACAACTCCATCAGACGACTTCTCTTTCTGGCCACAACTGCAGTAGAGTCAACTTACCAATTTGACAGCCTGCTGTGCAGCTTCTTTAGTGCAGAAAGTGACAAAGGCGTAGCCTCTGTTCAGGCCACTCAGAGGATCCATCATCAGGCGCAAGTCCCAGATGGGGCCAGCTTTCTCAAACAGCGGAACCAGCTCATCCTCAAAAAGGTCTCTGGGGATTTTGCCTACAAATATCTGCCAGGTTGAGCAGAAATATTACAATGTATGAGAGACACTCTTTGGTCTGATTTTTAAGGTGAAAACAAGAGATTGGTGGCGTTTAGGAGAAAGGTATCCAGTCAGTTCTTAGCGGTAAACTATCAGTGTAACCAAGGTTACTATATAAGATATTCAAGTTTCATCATTTGGACACCATTGTTTTTTAAGGATTTAGACCAACCGACTTACAGCAACTAAAATGTCCACTACACTTGCAGTGTTATTAAAATGGTGTAACACAGGTTTCGTACCTCAGTACCGATGGTGGGCTGTGCCCCTGAGTGGGCGGACTCTGGTGGGGGACCTCCGTACTTCCTCTGGCCTGTTGTTACATCAAGTGTGTAGCCAGTCCTCTCCAGCAAAGCCTGGAAATCAGAAAACATGGCAATATTGAAAAAGACATTGTTTACTCAACAGGCAGGAATATGCCACGTGTTCAACTTGTTATCTGGGTAATAGAGTTAAGGTGTATTTTTGCATTCAAAGACACTGCATCAGTATTCACGTCTATCAGGCTTAATGTCAATTGCAATATAATATTAAAATAAAGTATCAATTCTTACTTTGATTTTGGCTTCATCTGGTCCTTTATTGGTGTCTGACACTTTGGTCCCTTGTTTCTCTCTCTGTCTGTACGTCTTCATCACGCCACAAAGAAAGGCACTTTTGTTCTGAAACAGAAAAAAAGTACCAATTAAAATGTCATCATTAAGACAACTTCTGATTATCTACTCAACAGAAAAAAGTCTGTTCTGCAAGAGTCCATCTTTAAGATAAGACCACTGACAATCAAAAGTTAATAGTGCAATCACAGCTCAACTACATATTGTTGTTTTCCATCACTTAACAGAGAAAGAGAAATCATCCACTGTGTTCAAGTATGATACGCCAACCATTCAACATGCATACCTGAACATGTGAGAGGTCGCTGTCCTTGAATTGCAAGAGGACTTGCAGAGCACCTTCCTCGTTGAATTCTTTCAGAGCCTCAATCGCTCGATCATCTAAGTCACTGTGTGACACCAAACCTGGAGGAAGGGGGACAACAGAGAAAGAAATGATGAGCTACCAACAAGAAAGGCAAAGTTTTCATCTACTTTGTCACTCAAGGACAGAAATTACAGCACTGGGAGGAGATTATTTACATGAGCTATTTTGAGTAATTTATACTTTTTTAAATAGTGTAATATACAATAAGGGGAGGGGTGAAGGCTTGGTCTAGTGGAACTATTCAGTAGTCACTCTGCACTTTACTCTCCAAACACCGCGTTTTTGCAGAACTAATCACAACAGATGTGACAGTGCAACTTGATATGCCAGTGCCCCTCTATACTGTGACTGGGAGTTTCTAATGAGCCAGTCTGCATTCTCCTCTGTGGATGGGCCGTCACCTGTCCCAGGCAGCCACACACCAGACAGCTGCTGCCATTGTTTCTGCCGCAGTTCCATCTGGCTGGAAAGGCCAGACCAGTACTTTTCTAGATCTGACCGCCCAAACAAGTCCTAAAATGACCCCCCGAATTTTGTCACTGCAGCTCACCTAGTACAAACTTCTGTAAACCTGACCAGAGTGACTGATAAAAGCTGTGGCTGACATCATACTTAGACCCACTTCTCCTTCTGCAATGACTTAATGGGATGGGAGAAAAATTCTTAGAAATGAGAGACTTAACAGGCTCACAATGATACTCCCAGGACAAGACAATTCATTCACTGTGACACCAGTTCTCATGCAACCATGTTGGGAATGCAAATGCTGCAATCACATACACATTTTCACACCAGTGATGTGTAATTTTATATTTTGTAGCACTGCAGTACCCATTTTGGTAGGAAACCACAAAAAGTTGCTTCAGGATCCCAATTCCCCCATTCAAAAAGGTGATAAAATGACAATACATGCAAGAAATTGATAAACATAAAAAATTTGCATATTTGAATATGCAAGTATATTCATTGTGCCTTACCTGCTATGTAAATTTCATCTAGTTTTTCAGCAACTTTCTGTGGTAAACCAGCTTCTAATAAAGTCTGGAAGTGCTCAGAATGGGTAACTGCAGCAGAGGTGTCCATTGGTTCTTCTGGACCATTTCCATTAATATGTTCTGTGGCCATGTCTCCAGAAATCTGTGTAAATGCAATGAGCCAAATTAATCCTGGATCAAGGGCAAGACTTGGGATGTGTTCAGGAGAGTGCAAAGTCTTAGACATGTCAGACAAATCATTAAAAAAAAAAAACAGTTTAACCATTTATGATCTTGATTACAGAATGGCTTTCACATCATTTAGTGCAAATGATCAAAAACAGGGAATTTTGCAGTGCGCAAAATGAGTTATCAGCGTTGTTTAAAGTCTAGAGACTTTTTCACAATCCTGACTTAAACACTTGCAGCTCTCAGCTTGCATGAGGTAGAAACCAAAACACCTGCATAGAAGCAGTTGACACAGATGTTTGAACATTGCGCTCAAAACAGACAATGCACATACTCAATCCCCCACAGAAATCAATTAAATGACATCTTGTAAGAACTGTGAAACTATCAGGTTTGTGTCCATGTGGCAGTATTTTCCACTCTGGCTTGGTCTGGGCTCAGAAGTTTCTGTAAATGGAGCCAAGAGTTCACTTGCTAAACGCCTGTATCTCAGACCTCTTGATCTCTGCTGGTTCAGACGCCTTGTTTGCTTTGGTCTCTAAATTACAAGTTAGCTTACCTTCTCACTGCTGACTTCAGCAGTGGCTAGATAGCTGATACACGTGCTCCATCTGAGAGTGAGCCCCAATTTCCGGTGGCTGACCAGTTAGCAAGTATTCACCATTTAGCATTTCGTTTATTGACACATTGGCAGCACATATTGTTACCGAGTGGTATATACTCTTATCAGCTTCATCACAAACCAAACAATGACTTCTTTTTTGTTTGTTCTGCTAGTGTGGCAATAGCTCGTCCAGAGCAGCTATCTAACTCTTCTCTAGCCACATTAACTGCATCCGGCAACGCTGGACTCAGCAAAACGTGGATGACAAACTTATGTTTTGGCCTAACGTTAACTCTGCTACCATTACCCTAAGCTAATATTAGCTGAAAGAAAACCATGCAACCGAGACCGCGTAGTGCCCTGCAAATCAATCACATTATATCGGTAAGCACGTGCTTTCTCTTTGGATAAAACGTCCCCACGTTTGTTACAAGTAACCGTTTGCCCCCTTCGCACAAAAACGAGCCTCCAGTTTTCAATCTATGATAACAATTTCTTTGAATTAATTATTCTATCCTCCGTTTGTGACAACGTTAGATTTAGCGGGGAGGGACTGACTCGCACACGTTGAGGCTAGCTAACTAGCGGGCTAGTTTGCACAGCTAATGTTACAGCAGCCAAGCTAACTTACGGCTCTTCATCGGTACAATAACATGACGCGCTAGTATGCACTTTCTTTGGACGCGCCTGTCTTTTCTGTTTCACTAGGCAAGAAGAGTGTCGGCTAGTGCAGCAATAACGCCGGATTGCAAATTCTTGCCAAGATAATTAGCTTTTGCCAGCGAGCTGCTGTTAGCATACAATGACAATGAACATGTCAATTCCACGATCTGTCAAAATAGGCTAGCTTCAGTTAGCATGCTAATTAGGACGGAATTTCAGTGAGGCCATTGTTATATCGTCATTTGTCGGTGCCGACCTCACAAATTGACAAATCGACTACTTTTAAATCTCATTAGACCCATCGAGGCCTTGTGAGCTAGAGGTTTAGCCTGCTAGATGCGTGGTTTGTCAACGTGCCGCCACATAGGAAGAGTCCATTTTCAAAAAGCCGGTCTGGAGAAGTCGTTCCCAACCACCACCAGTTTCCACATTGTTTGAAACAGCACCGCACGATACAGACTTTTTAAGCAAACAATTAAGCAATAATCACGTGACCAATTAGTAGCATTCGCCCTACCTGCCGCTGGCTCACCAACGCGTATGGTGTTGATTATTTAGGAAGATAAATGTGATATTTAAAAGACAGAAAAAGTGTAAAACTCCCGGCACTGGTCCGGCTTCAGTCATTCACTCTTGATGATGTAAAATGGCTGCCACGTTCACGCCTCGAGTTTTGTCTCGTCGATGGGGTTTCTTGGACAGCCCTGCACGGGCTTGCCTTGTATGCATTTTACAGTAGAGCAGCAGGTCATCCGCTGCATCCATCACCATTACTGACGATGAGGAGTTGCACCGCAACTGCTCTGTTTATGACACGGATACAAATGTTGGCGTACAGAAAAACAGAAACATGAAAGCATCACAATAAACAACGAGACTATAAACCAGTGCTAAACTTATTTAAAAGTAAATAATAATGAAATAAAACAAGGGATGATCACAATGAGATCAAATATTAGGCTATTAATAATTGACTAATAGCCTATATTCAAATACACCCATTTATAAATCATAATTATAATAGCAACAAGAGGAGGAGAAAGACAAATTTAACATTTTACAAATATTCTTACATATTAGCTACATATGAAATGCCAGTTCACGTTTAATTTATTACTGCATACATTGAATCTATGAGGCCAGGGCTTGTAGGCTACCGCATGTGCCTTACAGTAGCATACAGTGACTGCTTGACTGGGGCTGGTGAGGTAGGTCCCACTTTCTACCACACTGTGTCACTCTTCTCATGGATTTCACAAGAGCTCATCTTCAACATGAACAAAAGAATATGTCAAGATTGTGTGTGAGTGTAGAAAATTATCAATTCAACAAATAGATGTTTTTGTTGCTGTTGTTGCTTTTATATAGCCTAGGCCTATAGCCTAAATCTGTGATTTATAAAGGCAGCTAACAAACTTTTATTTTACTGTTTTCATGAAAATATTTGATGGATTCATCATCATCATGTATGTAGGCCTATTACAAGATCATTTTTTAATGTTTGTGTTTGTCACAGAAAATGCATATTTAAATATTAAAATAAATATATGATTGTGAGCTATTTGTTTGCCATGGGATTCTCTAGGCCTATCTATAGCACTGTATGTGACATTAAGGCAGTATAGAGGTTGACAAAATTACAAGTAGCCTAGCAAAAGTTGTCAGATCAAACTTGGCCATATGTTTTTAACAGTTAATCTCAAGTATGTGAGTTTAGGATTGGGTTATCTGCTAAATTCATCACAACTTGACTGAATTGTGGTCTTAAAGTCTGGCTCAAGGCTCATGTAATAAAACTTTAAAAGGTAATTGACTCCAACAACCCCTGTGGTTATAGAGCATTAACAGCTGGATGATGATGGCTGCGAGAGTCTGAGGAATAACTTGTGCAGGTGTTGAAGAATAGAGTGACAGAATGAATTCCTGTGAAGTTTAGCACTTTGGATGGAATGACAATAGCACTGTTCATTACGTCTTATTTCAAGGGATAATCATCATCATCACCCAGATCCTCGGGTGAAAAGCTATTCAGATTTCAACTGGTGCCCAAGAAAATCTCGAGCATGAGAAGTAAATATCACACCTACTGACATCAAATTGCTTTTTTATTAACCCAGAATACAACATTCAAAATGAAACTGCAGTGGTATAGGTCTTTGTTTTTACTTTCTTAATGTTGACCATATGCCTATGAAATAAAAAAACATTTTGTTTTGACAGTGATTGTTGCTGGTGTTGTGTGTCGACAGGTCTTGATAACCAGCAGGGCCACGTACATTACAGATCTCTCATGCCACCATGTGGAGAGTGTCTCTGTGTCCTTATCAATCAAATGGCTGCTGAATATGTTTGCAGAGCCACCACAACTGTCAACTTTCCATTCCAGTGTGCACAATAAAAATTAAACTGCTGCAAGACTATATTCCATCAGATTGACACTTTGCCTTACATAGGCTATTTTAGTAACATGTGAAGAAATAAAATCTTTGTATAGACACAGTGAGTGGGTTCCTTCAAATCTGATGAGGAGTGAGTCTACAATAAACTGGTAATGGTAAATACTAATATATAGTGTGACATTTTGAAATTTGGGAGGCAAGCATACATAGCTTTATGGCTAAATATACATTTCTCCCAAGTCATGAAACAACCAATGCTCTTTTTCTTTCTTTCTTTCTTTTTTTTTTTTTTACCAACAAGAAAAACCACCATTGTGATGTGACTTCCATGTGCTGCTTTGTCTCAGTTGGTTGAAATTCTTTCATTTAATGAGTACCTTTAGCCAGCCCTCAGTTTTGCTGTATTGAGCTGGGAATGAGCCCAGACTTGATGGGTTTTCATATTCATTTTCAATCACAATTCTCTTTGCTGCTTCAGTGAACACTGGAGCCATTAGCTTCACAACCAAGAAAATTACAAATCTCAGCAAACTACCACATGCTCTCAGGTGTCACTGCCTTCTAGGTGGCTACATCGGCTTTGATCTGTGCAGAGACTGGCTGACTATACACATGACCTGCTAACCTCACCATGTCTCCCTTGCTCTATATCCTCAGCAGCAACTGTGACTGTTTTGACACCAGAGCCCCTGAGAATATATTGGACTTGTGTTTCATTGAGCATGACCACCACAGCATTTGCTCTACACCTGGGGCTTAACATCCCTGTGGTGCTCATCCTCAGTCTGCCAGATCAATACAAGGATGCGGCCTAGGAAAGAAACAGGCAGCACTGAGATAATACATTGCAAGTCTGCTTATGATGCTGAACATCTGGCCTTGCTGATGTTGTACTTGCATAACCTACGACAAAAAACCCCACAGAAACATGTTTTGTTTGATATTCAAGAGGCCGCGAAGCAGTCACCTTCATTCTCAGCTGCTTGACTCCACTTTCTCTGTGAACTTAATGGTCGCCCACACTTCATTCAGGGTGAGTCTTGTGTTATAAGGAACCAAGACAAATAAGATCAGTTTTAAAAAGCTTTCATCTTGAGAAATGGGGTTGTCACTCATTTATATCAGCTGATGTTTGGGATTATTATTACTGAAAAATTGATTCTTTATGACACATAAAAATGCATAAGTACACTAACAGCGTTACCATTACATTTGATTGATGTATGGTAATATGTCATTCTATTACAATGACTGTATGCCACTACAGTCAATGTGATAATAATCAATCTTATCAGCAGGAATGAAATTAGTAGTCCTACCACTTATTGTAAGGTTTAAGACAAAAGTGATAACAATGCAATGACGTAAGACGGAAAAAACACTGCCTCCTGACATCTCTGTGACTTCACATCTTGTCCTCCACAGTTATTGAGTTACGAGTCTTAGGCTGAGGATTTATCACCAGCACAACCAAGGACACAGGACATGGGAAGTTAAGTAAACACACAGATGAAATACAAAATAAATTCATATTCATCCTTGACATTTCAGATGGCGGACAGATGGATACTCCTTCGCAGCTATTAAATATCCATTTATACACAGCTTCTTCCATTCATCCATCCTCTAGTTGTTAAGGAGTTGTCAAGGAGTTTAATGTTAAATTTAAAACAAAAGGTAAAAAAGACTACTGGTACACACCGCAAAATTCAATTCAATTCAAAGAACTTTATTTTTCCGTTAGGAACTTCATTTGTGGAAAAGCGTCAGTGCAAATTTAAACAAGGTAAATAAACAAGATAAATACATATAGATCAATACAAATGTTAAAAAGTTAAAAATACAAAACAAATGTTAAAAAGAGAAGGACGCGCACACACACCCTAGCTAGCACACACAAGCCAGACCAGGTCAGCTTTCAGAATTGCCATTGTTTAATAAAGTTTACTGTTTTTCAAGCGAACATGATCTGATAATAATAATAATATGTTATTATGCATGTTAAGACAGTATTGCATTCATATACTAATCAACATTAGGCAGCACATGATGATTGCTTCCATCATCTGCAGATTATTTTATAACTTTAGCATATCAGAAAACAAATTTTTTTTTCTGTCATGTTAACGCAAGAAAACTTATTTCTTTCATTCATTTTCCCAGGAAGCTGCCACTCAGTGCATTGAAAGATCAGAACCTTCACAACAGAGGACATCAATGAAAATTCAATTTACACCTACTTTATTAGATTTTTACTGAATGTTATGGTTGTAATGAATGTACATTTGACAAAGGAAGGACAACAGCAACTCACAACATCCATCACCAAGGAAAGCCATATCCTCTTTGTTGAATGTTTAAAAAAGTAGGCTATGTAAAAAATTGTCACACTGTGGAGGACTGAATAATGAACTGTTTCAATGTGGCTAAGAGAGCAATGACATACACCTACTTTTCATTATCCACTCACATGCTGCCTGTGCTGATGTTCAAACTGTAGTTAACCAAAATGACCAGGAAAATCCTCAACTAATGACCCTGCCTTTGCTGTGAGATGAAAAATAATAACAACCCTCAGTTACCAAGTAACAAAAACCCAGGGATTACGGGTCATTCATAGTCAGGATGGAAGGATGGTGCAAGTTTGTTTTGACCTTCCACTGTTTGTTCTTATCATTTATGTTCTATGAAGGGATTATGAGGAAGGTAGCGGAGAGGCCAGTGAGTCAGTGAGATCACTGATAAGGTCGATAGGTTTTCACCTAATCCAGGAAGTTGCCCAGGAACACTGGTATAAAATGAGATGGACAGGAGAGGGAGTCCTCCATATAAAGGGGTCTTGTACAGAGGCACAATGAAGAGGACACTTTCTCTCAACATGGTAATACTCTAATAATATCTACCGGTATTTAAGACTTACTCTTTGTCGATGAGGTTTTGATTGATAGATGTTCCAACTTCTTTTTTCTCCAGGTAACTGCTGCAACCACAATGGGCTCAGTGAGATCGGCTGGACTCTCTTTCCTTCTCTTGTCTTTTTGTCTTTACATAGCAGATTCTTACCCCAACATTGACCCGTCAAACAGTAAGATTTATTTGTGTTATTTGCATCTCTCAGACAAATGTAATCACATATCATCTTATCTGGTATCTTACTGTTAATGCCTGTATCATAAACCAATATATAAGCACTATCTGCCTGTAATGATCTGTGTTCTCCACGAGTCTACACTCAGATCTTATCTCAGATTACAAGTTTTAATCAATACCTCAAACTGTCCGTGATTCACAGTTTATGATTCTGCTTGTAAACCACTATCATGTTTCCGTAGTGGGCTGTGAGGAGTGCACGCTGAGAAGGAACAATCTCTTCCCCAACATCTACCAGTGCATGGGCTGCTGCTTCTCCAGAGCGTACCCGACACCCCTGAAGGCCATGAGGACGATGAACAACCCAAAGAACATCACGTCGGAGGCAACATGCTGTGTCGCAAAGCACAGCTACAAGGTACAGGTGGAGAAAAACTCATTAAGCTTTGTGCCATACAGCGAATTGAGATCAGCCTTGCAGACTCCTAATGATAAAGCTGCATACTGTGTGTAATTGCTACAACCCATGTTTAGATCTGGCTTCTTCTAGTTTCTTGTCTGTTGCTATTGAGACAGGGAAAAATGTCTGACAAAATCACAAATCTTTCCCTCCTAGAATCTGCAGATAATATGCTGTTGACTAGTTTGGAACCTTGCTATACACTTTTAATCTACCAAAAATACAGAGGAAATAATTTGCAATCCATTGTTCTTTTCAAATTAAGATGAAGAAGATTTTAACTTTAAAAATATACTACATATGTAGCTATATGTATAGCTTTCTTTTGGCTTGGTGCCTGCAGTGATTTAAGATTTCTATACAGTTCCACAAAAGAGGAACTTTCATTCAGACTCACATGGATTCATTTAAGGATTTGTTTGAGGTCCAGAATGATTTAGTTAGTGACCAATAATAAATGTAATATTTGTCAACATCAATTCTCTGAGAACTTTTGACACTTTCAGCTGACAATACTTCTGTACTTTTTATTTCAACAATTTTTTAATGCAGGTTTGAGTGGACTATTTCTTAGCGTAATGTTGGTACTTTTACTTAATTAAAAGATGCGCTCCACCACTGTGTTATTCTGAATAATGTTTGGTTTTAATTTAGTTTATTTTAATTAAGAGGCTTTGATAACTTATTCTGGTAATCTTACCATACATTAATTGCTGCAGCAGACTGATGTGACTCAGTATTCACCACATCCTCCTCTTGTGTTTCTCTTTCAGACAGAGGTGGCTGGCATCATAGTGAAAAACCACACGGACTGCCACTGCAGCACCTGCTATTTTCACAAGATATGACCCATAAGAACTGGAAAATGTGCAGCGCTCAGCTTGGCAACAAGTTATCTTCTAATATGCACAAGTTACTCTCTGTTTTAAAAAAATATGTTCCAGAGTTGCCAGATAATATTTTTTGTTGAAATCCTGTGTCCGTGATGTGTAATTTTGGCTGACAATTTTGCATTGATAGATATGCATACTAACTCTAGATTGAAAAGCAATTAAAATATGCACCAATATGTTGTATTTTCATTATTTTACACTGAATTCTGTGTGTTGCTAAAAAAAAAAACAGTAACAATAAAATAGACTTTGAGTTTGCTTAAAGGCTTAATTCTTCATTCAAAATTGAGCCAAACAGATGTCAAGAAACTAATTAATAACAACAAATTAAAGCCAACAGACAATAAAAAGAGCTATGTAATATTAGTGACATAGCCTAATTAAAAGCTCCTGAGCAGCTTTGGATATTTCAATTTATTTTGACTGAGATTAAATTTATAAATTGTCATACACTGTGGCACACATCACATTACACCATTCCATATTTCAGAAACATAATCATAACAAAAATCTACACAACTCACCAAGCAATATGATGCATTTCATGCCGTCTTTTATGTCAAGCTGTGGATTTTTCAGTTGACCGACCCCTCTTTGTGAACATCTGCCCCGCTGGAGTGTCAGTGAGCAAGTCACAGTGAATCAGGGCTGTAGTGAAGATGACCCCACTAACACTCTTCACTCTGACTGACCACACCGCAGGGAGAAGAAAGACAGTGAACATTTTTGCTGTGTGAACATATGTAGAAAAAAAACAGAGCAGACTGCATGGTGTGTGCACTGTCTGGAGGTCAAAGCTTACACCCTGCAGTATCCTTGCATTGCATGTGCATACGACATCAGGGATGTTGAGGAGGAACCCAGACATCCAGACACCCAGACATCCTGCAGAATAGCTGGTCAGCAAACACATCACATCCAGCCTGTGTCCAGAGTGTGACACTGTAAGGTCATGGATGCTTTGTTGACATCAGGGTGGTGGTGAGGCGGGGTGGGGTTGGGGAGGATGGGGAGGTTGTATGCGAAGCACACAGTGTGCTCTCCCATCCCCACCACCAAATAACCCCCCCCCCCCAAAACCCCTCTCTGCGTGCGCGTGCGTGTGCGAGTCTGGCAGCGTAACATCTGTGCGTACGCGGTCGTGATTGTTGTGAAGATGGCGGAGGGGGAGGCAGAGAAGGAATATGACACACGGAAAGCTATCGAGGAGCTCCGAGAGCGGTTCCAGGGTCTGACCACAGCTCTGAAGGAGAGTCCGCAGTCTCCGCTGGAGGCTTCATTGCATTTCTGCCAGGAGTTTTGCCAGGTTAGCCCCGCTCTCCTGCTGCTCATCCCGGGCAGCCTGCAGCCCCTCTGGCTTCCTGGCCGAGGATGCGCGTCTACGTTTGCTACAACAATGTAGCTAAAGGGGGCTAGCTGCCTGAGCTAGCTGCCTGGCATTTCGAGATGGGGAAAAAAAAAGCTGCTCGGTGCTTTTCCGCTGCTGCGACAGTGATGTTTGCTTGTGGCATGTACTTATTTGCAAACGCTAAGTATCCATGTGGCGAGAAGTCACACCGGTGTACGCGCACTGTGCATGTATTACTCGTATTTTCCAGGCCAGATAGCTAACAGCAGATGAATGTTGCTAGCTGGTATGCAGGGTCCCCCTGTCCTGTGCAGTGGTCATGCTGTGCAAAAAAATGGGTAGCTACGTTAGCGAGATTTTACAGGGCGATTGCATTGATATGCACTAAATTACATGACTGTACTCAGTGCAGGAAACACCACTGAAACGTATAACACCGTATCTCCATGGTTGTGTAGGTTTTAGCTTGGTGTAAAAAATGGGTTACTTTGGTGAAAGCTGCTTTATTGTACCGAAAGATCAATGATTTTTTTTTCTTCCCCCCAAGGTGCTAGCCCAGGCCTTTTGCACTAATTAATCCTGCCAACCACACCAGAGCAAAGTGTTCATTACAAACACACAGCGCCAGAAATAAATAAAACGATGTGAAGCTGATGTCAGGGTTTTTTAGCGACCGATGTGCCTGCAGCTGGCTGTGGCAGTGATTTAAAAGGGAAAGTGTGGCAGTGGTCACTGACTCCATTACACATCCATCCTCCTCATTAATTTGCCTTGACCACGTAAATATCATGCGAGGTCTCCATATACCTGCGATGCAGCGCAGATTGATGTCATTACACCGCATTAAAGTGTGAGATTATTGGTTTTCGCCTCTGTACCACGTTTACGAGGCAGCGACGAAATTCATTCAGTTTCAAAGTTATTTGAGGAAAAAAATATATAGAGACGGGGACGAGCCTCGGACTGAGAGCTGGAGCTTTGTGCGGTGAAGTCTTGGTGGAGCTTTATCTCAACAGTTGTAGGGGAAAAAAACAGTGATTGAGGGGTGAAATGGATCTGTGTGAGTGCAGTGCGTGGAAGAAATGGAGGGAGTTTTCATTGATGCAGGTTTGGCGTTACTCTAGCTGGGTGATGGAAAAAAAAGAGGGGGAGGATAAAAATGGAGCTGCTTGCAGAAGCACATTAAAGTTTGGTGATTTTTTTGTGTGTGAATCTTATATAATGAGATTGTAATAACAATGTAAAGATTTATCAAAAAGCTATTTTTTTAGATAGTTTGTGTAAGTATATCATTGTGTCTAGTCTAAGCCTGAAAGTTTGCTGTGGCCTTTAATCTAAAAGTTTAATGTATTAAAAAATTGCCATTACACTTTTGTTCTCAGTTTTTCTCACTGTTCGGATTTGATTGTTGGTGCTGTCAGTTGTGATCATTCAGATGGCATTTGTCAAAATATGCTTGACCTGTTGTACTGATAAACACAAAGCTTGGGAAAGGTACAGATAGATTTTTTTTTTAAAAAGTAAAAAAAAATAGCAGAGCTAATTATTATTTACAGTGTTGGTTAATCTGCTTGTTTTTGAGATTAATGTGTCAGAAAAATTGTGAAAAATGCCAGCCAGATTTGCTCAGTCAAAAGGTGCATTTCCAAATTAGGCTAGATGCTTTATTCATCTAATGTCTCAGGAATTCCGTGAGATTAAGTTTATAATCACACAAAACAGAGAAAACAAGCAAATCCTCACTTTTAAGAAGCGGGGAATGTTGATTTTCTGCATTATCTCTTGACTGGTGTGAATTATGAATTGACAAACCACATTGTTATAACACACCTATTCATCATTTACACACTGTTTTCAAAACACATGGATTTTTATTTTTGTGCAGCAGCTTTTGATTTAAAAAATGTGCAGAATCAGTGTTTCTTATTGTCGTATTTAAATGTTCCTCAGGTCCTTGTGGAACATGCCGGCCGTTGGAAAACTGATGAGGATCCACTGCCTTTGCTGGAGGTCTACACTGTGGCCATCCTCAGCTTTGCTAAGGCCGCCTCCTGTCTCTCCTCCGAATGTGAAAACGTGCCACTCCTACTTGAAAAGTTAGCACTGTGAGTAGAAACTCTGACATGTATGTCAGTAGGAAAAAAGAGTTCTTCAATCCTGTATTATTTTCATGCTCTTTCAAAACACTTTTCTCTTATGAACTTTTATAACTCATGAACTTTTATTAATTACGGGATGTCGTGTGGTGCATTGTCATTCCCCCTCCCTCTGCCTCCCCATTTCCTGTCTCTCTATACTATACTAGTATCCAATAAAGGCAAAAATGCCCAAAAATTATACTTGAAAAAAGCCCAACAACTTTTATTAATTACATAAACGTATTGCTCTGTTTTTATGTGTGAGAAAAGTGTCTTGCAGTACGTTTTAGCAATCAGGTCCTAGTGTTTAATGCGACATAGATGGGGTTACAGAGTTTGGATGTGGACGTAACATTAGACATAACATTCATTCTTTTGCTCTGCAGTTCAACTGGTGTAGTTTTGTCTCGGGGCAGAGACTTTCCAAAGACAGACTGTAATTATTTAGATATTACTTTAAAGATGGACACTATTTGACAAGAAAAATAAAACAAATCACACCCAAACCCCAGAGGAAATGTAGATATGAGAAGTTAGTGAATACTCTGCAAAGAGTCCACTGGACTTATTCGAGCTATTTGCACAATTTGCTCAGATGTGGCAAAGACCTTGAGGCTGTAATACAGAATAGAAATGTAGGGTACCTCTTGGGGAGCTTCGACATATTTGGGATGAGCTACAGAATGTAATTTGCACACGGAGGCACGGCACATACACAAAATGAAAGAAGAGAAAAAGACATAGATAGGTTAATTAATCAAGGATTATAAATGCTAATTTTGGTCATTTTGAGAATTATTGTAATCAGTGTTTTTCTTTAGCACCAGCATTACTAACAAAACAGTGACCGTTAAATAAGAACGCCACCCTCACACTGATGGATGTTAGTGTCTTTCTGTTGCTGCTGGTGATGATTTATAACCCCCACCACTCTTGTTATATTTCCAAAATGCCACTCTGACTTTTACTGCTCGACACTTTGAGAATAGTTTATTCTTGTATGCTTACCCTTAATTTGTGGACTGTGTGCACATCCTTGACCTAAATCTGCCTTTAACAAACGACTGTGTTGGATTCGCAGGAGCTGTGCAGAGCTGCTGCTCTTACTGCCCCACCACGTCCCTGGTGCCTTATGGGAGGAGTTTCAGTCCTCCATGAAGGTCAGTATCCTCAGGGCTGTTGGTGCACTTTTTTTCTGAGGCTTATCTTTGCAGTGATAAGCAATGAAATGTTGTATGGTAATTAGAACGAACTTGATTTTCTTCTGCACGGAAGAAACAAAAACATGTAGGTTGAAATGTCAGGGTCCGTGGCCTCTCTCTACAAGAATGATGTGAGGCAAATTCACTCCAGTAACACTGCTGTAACTCGTACTTCAGAGACTCCTGACTGCGTAACATTTTAAGCATGACTCACTGACATTTTAGTAATTCAGTTACTGCATATGTGTTTGTCTTCTGTTGCAGTTGGCACACAGCCTCTTGCAAGAAAGTGGGAGCACACAGCTTTGCCTGCTTGCAGTTCTGGCGCAGCAGGATGGCGTCTGGTCCAACACCACACTAAGCAGCATCCTCTCCAAGCAAATCCCTCAAACTGAGCAAGGTTAGTTCTCTTTTTTCTTAGTTTTGTATTGATGTGAAGACCCACCTACCTGTACCGTTGTAGTTTGCATGAACTTGTTGTTCTGGTCTGAGCTGCATCTCACATTTTGCCTCCATCCTCTTATTTCCCCCTTTCTGTCTCTTAGTTCATGAGTTTCTCGAGTTAGAAGGCCCAACGCTTCTGAACATGAGAATAAAGCACCTAATCAAAGTGGACAGTGTTGATAAGGCTGCTGTCCTAGCGAAACTGTGCTCAGAGTATCCGGGATATGAAGGAAAAGGGAACTTCAAACAAATCTACTTGCTCTGCATCTGCATGACAAAAAATCAGGAGCAGCTAATGGAAGAGGTAAAAAGGATGACACACTGCAATACAGTTCTTTATTCACACAGTCATGAAGTTTAACCATTGGATAAGTACTACGCTGCTGAAACAAAACAATTGGGCTGTTTTTAATTTATAATATACCACGTGTAACATTATTGTAAGTAAATGTTATGTGATTCATTGCAACTAATGGGCTATTACACTGAAAATGTGTAATTATCTTCCAAAACTGAACAAATCACTCACTTATAATATTGCTAAATGTAGCTTTTATGTAGTTTCATTTAAATTGACTGTTTCTTTCATTACCTCTCTCTCAGATTGCTTCTATAGACTGTAAAGATGCTCTTGAAATGATCTGCAACTTGGAGTCGGAGGGAGACGAGAAGGGAGCGCTCTGCTTATGTTCCGCCTTTCTCAAGCGACAGCTCCTTCAAGGAGATGTTTACTGTGCCTGGTAAGTGTTTGTTTCAGATAAGTACTCTTCGAACACTTAGAAAATTACTCCCAGGAGTACAGTTATCGTGGAACATATTTATTATGCAATTGACTTTTGTCCAAACTGAAGCAATCTGTGTGATAAGTATGCAATAATCTGAGACAGCTTTGCATCACCAACACACAGTTAAAAGTATGCAGAAGTGCATGCTGATATGTGTGGTTATCTGTAACCTGAACACATGAACTTTTTGTTTCAAATAAAACCATAACAAGTAGAGAGGAAATAGGGAGTTTAAAGTTTTAAAAATTGATTCATTATTAATGACATTACATTGTGACCAAACATTTGATGGTTTCACATTCTTAAATGTGGCATTTCCTGCTTTTCACAGTCTTACACTATAGTAAATTTAATACGTCAAATGTTTAAGCTGTTTAACTGATTGAGCTTTGGTTTGTACACTGAATGAATAATTGAAAAATAAGCTGGATATTAATTGATGATGAGAAGTGATTTTCATTGTGTGTGTGTGTGATGTCTTCCAGGGAACTCACACTGTTCTGGAGTAAGCTACTCATGCGATTGGAGTCGTCTGCGGATGCTTTTCTTGGACAAAGCAAAGATATGGCTCTTCTCTGCAGAAGTGTCTGTCATATTCTGTTTCTCATCAAAGTAGTCCAAAACGAGGTAAGAAAAATAGTCCACACACTGATAGCAGAAGTCTCACATCGGTACTCTCACACCAACAATAGTGTGCTGCTTCTGATCTAAAAAACAAAACCGTTGCACTTATGGGTTGTTGTTGTTTTTTTCTGCAGGTTGGAGAGGTGGGGCTTCCAGTGTGCGTGGAAATGTGCATTCAAGCTCTGAAAATGACCTCCAGTGACCATAAGGACAGCAAATCGACCATCTGCAAGACTATTTCCTGCCTCTTACCAACAGATCTAGAGGTTAAGCGTGCATGCCAGCTGACAGAGTTCCTCCTCCAGCCCACCGTCGACTCATACTACGCTGTGGAGTCACTGTACAACGAACCCGACCAAAAGCCCGAGGAGGACGGGAGTCTACCAGTGCCCAATTCTTTACGCTGCGAGTTACTGCTGGCCTTGAAGACACAGTGGCCTTTTGATCCAGAGTTCTGGGACTGGAAAACACTGAAACGCAACTGCTTGGCACTGATGGGCGAGGAGGCAGCTATTGTGTCATCTATTGACACACTCAATGACACGGACGAACAAGAGGTGGAAAGTGCTCTTGGCAAGCTTCCTGAATACAGAGACCTGGAGGATTTTCTGTTAACCACTACGAATGAACTCAATGAAATCACAGATGAAAGAGAAAAAAACAGAGAGGCCAAAAAACTTCGAGAGCAGGGTTTTGTGTCTGCTCGGTTCAGAAATTGGCGGGCCTACATGCAGTATTGTGTTTTGTGCGACAAGGAGTTCTTGGGTCACAGAATTGTCCGCCACGCTCAAAAGCATTTCAAAGATGGAGTGTACCTTTGTCCCATTTGTGCTGACAGTTTTGAAAGTAGGGAGGTTTTAGAGCCACATGTAGCATCACATGTAAAGCAATCTTGCAAAGAGAGACTGGCTGCAATGAAAGCTGCAAGGAAAGTAACCAAACCACCTCAGTCCCCTAAAAGTCCGTCAAAAAATTCAAAGGTTGCTGCCAAGACAAGCATGAGTCCTGTTAAAATTGAACCTCAAACTGGGGAACAATTGGTAACTCCCATTAAGGTAGAACAAACTACATCTGACCCACAGATAAGTCAAGACTGTTTCTGTCCCGTTAAAAACTGTTCCAAGGCTTTCAAATTTTTCCGTAACCTCATGGCTCACGTCAGATCTCACAAAGATGATGAAGAGGCCATGAGGTTTTTAGAGATACAAAAACAGAAAGTGGTGTGCCAGTACTGCAGACGGCAGTTTGTTAATGTCAGACATCTTAATGATCATTTGCAGATGCACTGTGGCAGCAAACCATACATCTGCATACAGTTGGATTGTAAGGCCAACTTTAACTCCAATTCGGAGCTCCTCATGCATAGAAAAACACACCCAGAATTTAAGGCCCAGTGCATGTTCCCTAATTGCGGCCAAGTTTTCAGCGAGGCCTACTTGTTGTACGATCACGAGGCTCAGCATTACTTAACCTACACCTGCCAAACGGATAACTGTGGCAAAATATTCTACTCGCAGTCTCAATTCTTGTCTCACCAACAGAATCATTGTGCAAATGCCACAGTAAATAACTTGCCCATTAATATTCAGAACCCTCCTCCTGTCACTCCCAATGCTGGACCACCACCTGAGAGCACCCAGAGCAGTGATGACACATCCTCCGGTGCTGTTTGCCCAGAGAGGATTAATACAGATGTTTATATGAAGGAAGCATCAAAGGAAAACATGTCACCATGCAGATCACCAGCAGCTGGTAACGAGCCTGTGCCTGTGAGGGTGAAACACTCGATCGAAAGCATGCTCAACCCAGCGGCAGAGCTCGCAATGAAAGAACCAGAGAAATGCTACACTCCGCTGACGAACCCCACCGCAGCACCAGCCGATGCAAAGGCACCACCAGAAGCTCCACACGCACATCAACATGTTGCTGGACAAGGTGAGATTCCTCCCGAGTATCCCGTCCAGAGCGCAACGAACCCTGTGGCAGGTCAGCAGGGAGACGGGCACAGTAACGTACAGGGTAACGAATTTCCAAAAGCGATGCCACAGATCATGTTTCCAAGTCAAATCAAGACTGAAATTCCTTCCTCGCTGCAAGGATATCCTTCCAGCACGCCTGCTGTTACTGCTGGCAGTGAAGAGAACCTACATTGCTGCCCATATAATGACTGCACAAGGGCATACAGTACAAACAAAAGTCTGTCCAGGCATGTGAAGAAGCAACACCCTGAAATATTTGAGGACTGGAAGTTGGCAAAGAAATACAACAAAGTGGCCAAAATTACAGCGAAAAAGGCTCCAAGCGGGCCGGTTTCACCAAATCAGTCTCAGAACCTGGGTAACAGGCCGCCGAACCAGCCAGGAGTACTATGCAACAAACTTGGGGTGCAACAAATGGATTATCCAGTGGGATGTTCATCCTCACCTGCCCAATGTTATCCTGGATCAATGGAGCCTGTGCCTATCACTCCAATGGTGAACCCCACAGTCTACCCGCCATGGGGAAGTCCAAACAATCCTGGCGTGATGATGCAGTCTGACATGTCCCAGTCATGGTCCTCACCTCCCATGAATAACTGCTATCCAGATGCCTTCAACATGAATGACTACCCCTCCCGCAGCTATCCTCAGTGGCAGGCAGACCCTTATCAAACCACAGCATCTCTCCCATCCGATAGAGATCACTCAATGGCAGCTATACACGGTCCCGCTATGTCACAGGCTCCTTCAGATTCCAGTTTGATGTCTCAGTATGTGTCCAGCTCCCTGATGCTCGATAATGGAGGCCAAATGCATAATGGAGGGCATCAGTATGGACTCGTGCACCCCGAGGGGAGTGGAGAGGGTGTAGATGTGAGAAAAAACAGTGCAAGTATGACAGGAGAGTTGGATAATGGAAACAGTATCTCAACAATTGACAGCCTCCCTGAAGGAAGTTACCACCCACCTTATGCTCAGACTGAAAACCCCTGTCTAACTCAAGGCCCATCAGTTGATATTCCCTTGAAATGTCTCAGCCCAGAAGCGCAAGTTGCATTAAAAGCCACAAATGAAATCATTAAAACAGAGAACATGTCCACTCCTGGTTACGACCAGATGGACAACTCTGGGGACGGCATGCTCAGTCCACATAGTGTCATCCACACAGATTTCCCCTATGACGAGGACTGTCACAATGCGGAATGTGAGGCCAGCCCGGCGGAGGAAAAGGGCGGCGACCCCGACGCGCAGAAAGGAAAACGCAGCAGGTTGAGCAAACGCACCAAATGGCCAGCTATCATCAAGGATGGCAAAGTCATATGCAGGAGATGCTTCAGAGAGTTCACGAGCACCAAATCTCTCGGAGGTCACCTGTCTAAGCGCTCGCAGTGCAGACCTCTGGATGAGATCGACCTGACTGCTGACCTGCCAACGTCTTTCCTTGATTTCCTCAACGACCCACATGTCCCTGACACTAATGGAGCAATATATAACGTGTCAAACGGTGATTTCTCACAAGAATCATGTAGCTTGACCACTTTAACTTCACCTTTGGCGCTGAAACAAGAGCCCCAAAACACAAATATAATGGACTATTCTAATTCTTTCACTGTTTCCCCTGAAAACCAGCAAGAGAAGACAGTGGAGTTGTCTAATCCAGGCCTCACTGTACCTTATCAAGAGGATCACCTGATGGAAATTTCACATGCCTTTCAAAGGCTGGATTTGATTGAGGCTGCTCAAGAGAAGATGCGGAGTGTGTTGTCCTTAGAGCAAAATGTCAGTCATTGTGAAACAGCCCCGGACAGAGAAAAGAGTAAAGTCCCAAGCAAGAGTGATGACAAACCCCCTGAAAAGGTACCAAAACCTTTTAAATGTGACCAGGACGATTGTGAGTATTCGTTCATGACAAAGGAGGCGTTATTCAAGCACTTATGCAAAATGCATGACTTCTCAAATGAAATGATAGAGGAGTTAAAAAGAACACCATCCAAACTATCTCCATATCCATGTCAGATTTGCCCCAAAACATTCACCAGAACGACAGGGTTGAGAATTCACTATGAGAAAGTCCACCGCTTATCAAAGGCAGAAATGCAAAAGCTAAGGATCAGTGCTCGAAACAGGCGTGCATTTAGGCTTAACAAAGATAACAAAGATGTGCTTACTAGTCGTCCCACCACAGATGCCAATATCAGTCAGACACCACAGTCTGCACAGTCAGCTATATTATCTGCCATTAAACAGGAACCACTTGACATTGCAATTGCACCTCAAACAGAAAATGAACTCAACCCAGAAGCTGATAAAGTGACTTCACAAGGAGAGGCAGTAAAAGAGAGCTTCACGCCGGATGTATCAACTGTTACACGACTACCATCACCCCAGAACTATTTGAATGACAGGTCATTAAGTGAGGTGGCGCCACCACCTGAAGGCAGCCCAGAGCAGCCTAAAGTGGCTGTTGTAAACCAGAGTCCAGATGAGAAACTGAAATGTGAGTTAAAAGAGAAACTCAGTCCAGTTGGTAAAGCAAAGGAGCAGCGGGGAAAAGCAGACGTAACGTTAAGCAAAGTTAAAGAGCCAAAGTCCGTCTCTCCTACTACATCTGCTTCATCCTCCCCAGAGAAACCAGGCAGCTCCAAAAACACACCAACAAAGGATGACTCTCAGAGGAAAGAGAAAGGTCAGAAAAGGCTGAGCCTCAAAATGTGCGACGCAGACAACGCCTACAGCCCATACAGACCATATCGCTGTGTTCACGAAGGATGCACCGCTGCATTCACCATCCAGCAAAACCTGATCCTACATTACAGGGCCATGCATCAAGCGTCTCTGCCCCCCACCAAGATTGAACCTGAACCTGAACCTGAGCTGTCTCCTGTCAAAAACGGACCAGAGAGCAGTCCGAGCATAGGAAAAGATAATGAGGTCAGGTGTCAAGTGAAAAACTGCTCAAGAGTGTTCATGGGAATCACAAGATTAGTGCAGCATTACCTCTTACTACACAAGTTCACCCGCGACAAAGCTACGGCCATGATGGCCAGCATGACTATAGGGACATTCGACTGTGACCGGCCAGAGTGCGCACTCCCTTTCAACTCTGTGGACAAGTACATAGAGCACATTAAGAATTTTCACAAAGAAATCGCCATCTCTGAGAGTGGCTCAGTTGACCCCACCTTCAGGTGCGAGTATGAGGAATGTGACCGTGTTTACACTACAAAATCAAACCTCCTCCGTCATCTGATCAAAAAACATGAATATGTTTATGACCCCAAAACAAGTGATGGAAGAAGGACTAAATCGGTAGGGCTTTTCACAGGGGTCAATGGGAAAGAGAATGTAGAAAGCAAATTTAAAATGAAGAAGAAAAACACTAAAAAGAAAGAAGGGAAGTCCATTGAACATTGGACTAGTTTTGGAAAACCAACACTAAAATCCCATGAGGAGGCATCAGCTATGTGCACCAAGAAATCAGCCCTGCAGTATCCATGCATGATCATAGGCTGTGATGCAGTGGAGAGGGCTGAAAGAAATATATTTAAGCATTACACCACTCATGGCCTCACAGAAAGATACATCGAAGATCAGAGGAGTCAGTTCATTTTCTGCAAAAAGTACTCACGTGCCAGATTCAAAGATGCAAACAAATCTGAGGGCGCGTCAAGCTCGTCCTCTGAGGAGACAGAGCCAGAAGAGGGCGAAAAGCCCAGTGACCAGAAAACAGAGGATCTGGTGGACAGAATAGGCCAAGATGACAGCAAGCTTTCCAACGACGATAGTGCAGAATCTCAAGCTTCCACTGGGACAGACGGGGGAATTAAAAGAGGCCGACCCAGGAAACCTGTACAACATAAACCAGCTTGTCCAGAGAGGATGCAGACCCTTAGGAACCGTACGACTGTTAGCAGTTCAAGAGAGAACTCAAATCCTGGTACCCCTACATCCCAAGAACAACGTGACGACATGGTCATGTCAGGGTCTTTCAAGCCTCTCGGACTTGAGGACTCCTTCCTTAAGTTCTTGGAAACCTCAGAAACCACCCACCCTTCCAAAAGGAAATTAAATGACAAACCGAGTGCTGAACTACCGTCCAAAAGACAACAAACTCACAAACAGAAATCTGCAATGAAAAGTAAAATAACTGATGAATTTAGAGGTTGTGAAAACCTTGTAGACTTCAGAAATCCTTTAAATCTCAAATCAGTGAGCAATGTTAAGATTGTCATGGATAAAACATTTTCAGACGGTGCTGATCTTTTGCTAAAGCAGCTACAAGACATGAAGCCCATGGTCATGATAAAAAAGTGGCTTTATAGCGGATCATAGCCCAATATTTTGTTTTCAAGTCAATCTCACTCAGGATTTGAGAAGTTATGCTGCAGAATGGTTTGTTAACACATCAGATTTCCAACTGTTAACAGTTATGGTCACAGTTAACGATGAAATGGCCTATTTTGTACTTAATGAAAAAATGTCTCGGATGATTTTAAGTATGTATGTTAGTTATAATAACCAGGTAATCTATAGGGCATAGATTTTAGAAACATGTTTGTATTTATGCTTAGTACTGAAGATGTTTTTTTTCTTTTGCTAAATGGAGACTTTTAAAGAAAAACTATGTTTTTATATATCCCTATGGGATTTCAAGTTCTGTTTGTATTTATTTTATCCTTTTTCAACACTAGTAGACCTATCTGTAATATTTACATGTCTTCCACAAAGTGTTCAATAAAATGTAACTGTTTCTTTTTGTAAAATATTGTGAACGGATCTTTTGTGTAGCCAGTATTGTTTTCTGATACTTATCATACTTATAGGTGTATAAAACAATAGAATAATATTTGTTCACCGGGCTACCTAACTTTTTGCACTATCCTGCTATAACACAATATGATTGTTTAATATGGACAGATACTTTTGATTTTTACAGTATTGTGGAACTGGTTTGCCATAATCCCACATAATCAATGTTGGATTTCTGACAAATGAGGTGAAATGTATAGTTTAAGTGTAGTTGTCTGTTAATTTATCCTTACAAAGTAGACGTTTACAGGACTTGGTTTGACAGAAAAAAGATCATTATGCAGTAGTATTTTAAGTATTAGTTCACTATTAATGTTTGCATAGGAAACCCCAGAGGTCAACATTAATAAGGTTGCATGAAATGCAGACAGGTCTCTTTGTTTTATGATACCTGGATTATAATAAAAGTAAACTAAAATAAAATGTTGACTGATAAAAGCAAAAATATTAAACATGCACCAATAACTTAAATATCAACATAAAGTAATAAAGGTGTGAAGATATTTATATTATTGCATCACTTTCCATATTAGTCGTCTGTATATGAATATAAAGCTGCAAGGAGTTCAGGGAAACCATGGGGGCGAGGATGTTCAAGATCAGCGATGTTAAAAAAAAATTTAAAAAATTAACCGCCTTGAGAAGAGAAGTGCAGAACGACAAAGAAAACCTAATTGAGAGTGGAAACCTAAAACTAAAAGACACATTTTGCAGTCACTAAATAAGGCTCTGACCAGCGGTGCATGTTATCTGTTATGTGGGTTTCCATAAAACTTCATGAACACACCAGAACAGCTCGCTGCAGCTGAACACGACCTTTTCCGGACACGTCACATTGGCGGGAAGCAACAGCTGCTTTGTCCCGGTTCACTATCGTCATTTTAAATACACATGTTTGTGTAACTCTCAGGCTCCGTGCAGCTAAATGCTAAGATGTCTACTTCGTCTGTGTCAAAGGTAACGTGATATTCCGACATTATGTTACATTATGAGTAGACAACGTTATCTTTCACGCACACACACACACGGCCACGTCAAAGTTTATTCTGTTGTTTTTGTTACTTGGTTTGTTATTGTAATAATAACTGACACGGATCATATTTTCAGGGCTGTTTCGTTTTCAAGCCAAGTGCTAAGAAGAAAAAGACGCTCAGTTTAGGTGAGTTTTGTTGCTAAACAAATAACGTGGAGAGCCGTCATGTGACATGACAGCCCTACAGCACATAGAAACACTGTCATTTCTCCACAGAGGACCACTTCACTGACGGCTGTGAAGGTGCTGAAAACAGTGAATTACGATTCAAACTCTGTCAGGATCTGTGGGACAAAATCAAAACACAGACAGAGGTAACACGACGTTCAATGAATTCAACATGCCACACAACAGATTGTAGTCTAGAAAACTGAGGTCAAAATGCTGTGATAACTCTGTTACCATATAGTTTGCAGGATTTATTTATTTAAAAGAGCATCATTGATTATATATATCAAAAACTTTTGTGCAATGTTTACAGAACAGAAACACAGCACACTGCATTGTTTAAGAGGTTTTAAACAAAACCTGTTGAATTCACGAAGTGTTTTAATGTGAGAGCTTGAACACTAATACAATAAAACTGTCTGCAACTGATCGACAAGAGGGTGAATTTGTATATGAAGGAGATGTCTGTTTAACTTTTTTTTTTTTTTTTGGATGTAAGGTTTTACAGGATGAACTCAACAGGAAAATCCTGGACAGTTTGCTGGACTTCACCAGGAAATGCTCTTCCACTCGTCAACACAGCGACTGGGCGTCACAGATGAGAGCTAGTGAGATTCCCACGGCAGCTCTAGTCCTTGGTATGTCTGTGTATCAGACGGTGGCTGACTTGGAAAAAGTTAGAAAATAATGGAAAACAAAACATTTCAACTGCCTTTCTCTTTTTATGTGATATCCTCCACAGGTGTGAATGTCCCGGATCATGACATGACCTTTCAGAGTCTGTCGGAGTTGCTCCAGCAGTCGGTCACTCCTTACGTGGCCTCTGTACAGGCCAAGGAGTGTGGAGGTAACAGATTCATCCCATCACGTGTACTCCAATGACTCTACGATGTCCTATAACAGTTTGAGCTTTCAAATGTATATTTCTTGCTTAATTTATTTCAGTATTGAAGCATTTGATGAAGAGGGTGCTGGAGAGGTTAATGGATACAGTGGTAGCTGTGGATGAGGAGGAGGAGGAGGAGCAGGCAGCTGAGGAGACCAGTGCTCAGCTCCACAAGAGTGTTCACTGCTCTCTCAGTACGCTCTGTGACTGGTACAACGCAAAAACAAAGGTGAGAGCATAAGGCAAAGCTAGCACCACACAGTAACATTTACAGCTTGGTTGATATAAAAGAAAAGAAAAGAAAAAATTGGGATCACCTGAAAGCAGCAAAACCATTGTTTTCTCAGAAATCCAGCAGTGGTGGTACTCCGGGGAAAAAGCGTAATTCTCCAGCCAAAGAGCAGCAGCAGCAGCAGCCTCCTGTTGTGGTTATTTTCAAGGACTTGGAGGCTTTCAACCCAAGAGTTCTTCAAGATTTCATACTCATCTGCAGGTAACAACGGACTCTTGAATTCAGTTGTTTCTGTGTTATTTTATCAATGCCAGGTCGCCTTCTGTAGAAATTATAATCATGATCTACTTGTTAAAAACATCCGGTAAAACTAAATTGACAAATACCTGAGAAACCTGCCAGCTGTGGTTCAGTCTTGTCAGTAGAACCAGTGTCTCTATTATTAACTGAACTCTACTCCACAGTCGGTACATTGAACGTCTTCCGCTGATGTTCATCTTCGGTATCGCCACGTCACCCAGCACCATCCAGCACATGCTGCCTCACTCCGTTTCCTCCCTGCTGTGTATTGAGCTTTTCCAGTCCCTGTCCTGCACCCAGCACCTGGCCACCGTCATAGACAAGGTAGTTTCACACTGACACGCAGCACTGTCCATAGGAAAGGAAACGTACTGGAGAGTCACATCGTGGTGTTGCTAGATTTTCATTTTCACCTTGGTGCCAAGACACTGTGTTGAAATACTGAATATTACTAAACTTTTAATTATCATGATGCTGTAACAAGTTACATTTTTTTATTTTTTTTACTTGTTCCCAACAGTAGGTGAAAAATCTACATCATGGAGATTTTATAAAATTTAAAATAATGTTAAGCAGCTTAATTAAAAACTGCAGCATTTGTAATCAGGCTCAGGTTTGTATCATTGATCACATAACCTTATGTTTTGCAGTATGATCTCAAATGGGAATTTATAGATAAAGAGGTGGCCACAGCATGTAACTCCCAGCAGCCCTGTAATAAATACTGTTCCCTTTTGTTGAAGGACCAGTGTGTAGGATTTAGGTCATCTAGTGGTGACATTTCAGATTGCAGTCGACTGAAAGCCACTCCCTTCAAACCTCCTTTTCCAAGTATGTAGGAGAGGCTACAGTGGCCTTCAGGTTATACAAATGCTCTATAGAGAGTGTTTCATTTGTCTGTGCTAGGCTACTGTGGAAACTGAGGACCTGCTTCCTATGTAGATGTCCAGGGCTTATGATTAAGATGATGGAAAGAAAACAATTTTTACTTTCGGGTGACAAAACACCTATATGCAGTATACATTTAATGACATTAATAAGTCATTAAGTCCTACACACTAGTCCTTTTTAAGTATGTGTAACAAAGGTATGGGTTCAACACTATGTTTATTGGTTTTCAATTTAATTTTTTGTAATTATCCCCCAAAAACATTTTGGAATTAAAATGTTACTGGACGATTTTAAATTAAAGGAAGTTAATTTTGTTTTTTAATCTTGTCTGTGTTTCCAGTTGATCCTGACGCCTCGATTCCCTTTTAAGCTCAATGGTAAAGTGATGCAGGTGTTGATCAGCATCTTCCTCTACCATGACTTCTCAGTGAGGAACTTTATCAAGGGTGTTCAGGTACAGAGATGCCTCCAAATGCTGTATCTGTCAAGTTGTCTGAGGATCTATTTCAGATGTGTGTCTGTGTGTGTGTGAGTCTAAATACCTGTTGGGACTTTGTGCAGCTGGCCCTGCTGGAGCACTTCCACTCCCAGCCTCTCAGTGTTTTGTGCTGCAACAAGAAGGAGGCTCTGCTTCATGTGATGCAGCTCAGTCACCGCGATTTGGAAAGGATCAGGCAGCTGACGTCGTTTAAGAGGTACCTGCTGCACACGCATTGTTTTTAACCTCCTGATGTGCCTGTGTAGAAGGGATTTTCATGGTTTGTTTTTACCTTTTTAAATTAAAAATTAACCTTTAAATCTGGTCTAACTTAAGTGAGTGTTTTTGCAGGTATATAGAGAAGCAGGAAGAACAGGAAAAGGTCAAACTATTGAAGGATGATGACCATTTAAAGGTGCTTTTTGTTTTTTTTATTTTATCTCTACACCCGAAACACTGGCCAATAATGACACGCATAACCAAACACAGTCTGACACCAAAGGTCACCGCCTCTGTTTTTAGGAGGTGTGCCAGAGGCTGATAAAGGACCTTCGCCAATATCACAAGAACTATTACCCCATCCTGAAGTGTCTCCACACTCTGACCTCTTCGTTACCTCGGTACCCGCTTGGAAAACAGGTACGAACTCATTCCTCTGTGTCTCTACAATGCAACATTTTGACCCTAAAAGCTTTGCACCTTGTGTTTGATGTGACACTGAAGTCATCTCTGTACCACAGATCAGGGAGCTGCATTTGATATGCTTCGAGAAGAACGTGTGGGAGATCGAGGATTACCAGTCAGCCATGAAGCTTTTGAAGTAAGCCTTGATAATGAATCTGTATGTTAACAAGTGGGACCCACAAATGAATGTCAGACTTAAAAAATCAAACTCTTAGATCCCCTGCCTGCTGTTGAGATATTCCTAGGCCCAATCCTAATGTCCACATTCACAGATTTATGGACTTTGAGGCGCATTCCTGCTAAATCCATGTGAGCTTAGGGTTGTCCCACTGTCAAATCATCAAATGTATGAAGGCTCTCTCGCAGATGTTTTGAGCACTACCCACTTTCCATAAATCTTCACATCTGCACACTTTACCTGAGGGATTGCCCACAGGATTTTAAACAAGGGGTCAAGGTTAAAAAAAAAAAGGGTAAACAAGCATGAAGGGAACAACCAACCAAATGTTTACATGGAAATACAAACACAACTCACTGCTGATTCACAGCCACAAATGTGTGTAGTTGTTTGTCCTTTCAGAAAGTCTGTCCCCTACAGTGTCTTGGCTCTGAAGAAAGAAAAACCTGTGAAATAAAAAGCCCACAATAGCATGAAACATGTTTTAGTGTAGCAAGAAAACAAAAGCATAATCATTATATACTTTATCAAAAAGGAGTGAGAAGTAGCAATGCTTATTTAACCCCCCTCCCCTTCTCCATCAATCATAAATGAATCATATATATATCCAGCTTCCTTAATTATCTCGTGTTGCATTGTTTACCTTAGAGGAAAAGAAAAAGAAAAAAGAAAAGGGTCAAGTAAAAAATAAAGTAAACTGTTTGCAAAGTGCCATCCCATTGATATTGCTAACATTTTGGAATTGGATCCTAAAATCATCTACATTTGAGATTGTGTGGTCATTGCGCCTCCTGGTGCCCAAATAGCCGTATTCATTAAGATAGTCTTGTTCCTATGCACCATGCACCAGTTCCCCTAACCTAACCAGATGTTAGTCCAACAACAACAACATCCCAGTGTGAAGTTAGCTCCCCGAGGTGCCACTGTGCTATTGAGTTTTTACCTTCCTGTGGTTTTCACCCTCCAGGATGCTGGCCAAAGACGAGCTGATCACATTGCTCCAGAGGTGTGCAGAGATTCTGCAGTCGGCCAAGTCAGAGACGATGAAGAAGGCTCTGGTCCAGTTGGAGGAGCTGCTCGCCAAATTAAAGCAGTTGGACAGTAAGTGGCAAACCTGGGGTTGAACGTGGTTAATATGTTCCTCATTTTCCATCATTAAATGTCCACTTTGGGACGTGTCTTGTTTTGGATAATTATTGATATAAGTGGAAAAAGTAATGGAAATGTAATGCATACAAATCCCTCCCTGTCAATTCTCATCATGTGTCTAAACTCTAAACAGCAGCAGCTGTTGAAGCTGCCCCCAGTGTGGAGGAGAGTATCACTTCTCCAGTCAAAAACCTTCAGAAGAAAACAGATCTCTTCCAGCTACAGAAGGTACGTTTTTTTTATGGGGGCGTATCAACTGTACATCAGAAAAGATTCTCCACTTTCTTGGTGTTTTATAATACTTAAATACATAAATTGCACATGGCCAAACATTCCAGACGCTGCTGGAGATGAACGAGTCTCGGAGATCCAAGAAGCTGAGTCCGTTCGAGGTTCTACGGAACGAAGCTCTCGAGTTTATCGACGGCTTAGTGAAGTAAAAACAGATTTCCTTCTCGCACTTTTAAAAAGTTTGATGAATTTCATTCTGTGAACCATCGTAGAAATGTTTTACAGATAACATCTCTCTCTCACTCGCCCAGGACTCACCTGTCTCCCCCTGAGTCTCAGCCACTTTACGAAGTCTGCTACTACAGCTCATCTGCCATCGTGAGACGCCATCTCAACGCAACACCTCGCACGTCTATTCAGGCTGCTCTCAGCAGTCCCTACTATTACCTGCAGGTGCGTCTCTCACCATATCAAGTACCTGTCTGAGCAAGAGGAGGGGCTGGAGATTTATAATCAAGATCTTGTAGAAAAGTGAGACACATTTGTTGAAGACATTTTCATTCTCTGCTCTCAGAATGAAAAGCTAAAGACGGAGGACGGCTCGGTCTCTAATGCCGCTCCTGATATCTGCATTGCTTACAAGCTTCATCTGGAGTGCGGCAGGTTGATCAACCTCTGTGATTGGTTAGAGGTGAGTTTACACACCAGAGGCTAATTTCATTTAACCAGTGAAAGAAAAACATGTGTTGATGAAGACACTTTTTAAAAACACAAAAGTATAACCTTTCAACTTTGCCTTAGTCTGTAGAAAAGGCTGTATTGATCCGAATGATCAATGTGTGTTATTGATCTTTGGATCAAATATCGGCCCAGCATGGACAGAACACTCACATGAACGGAAACGTGTTCTGTTTGTTTTCAGGCTTACGCCACTGTGGTTTCTGGAGCCGAGGGCAACGATCCAGACTCAGACAATTTCGGGAAAGTGGATGAAGTCAAACAGTATCCTTCCCCAATTTATCTATGTACACATTTCCCATCATGCATCTTTCAATTTATTATGTTGGTGCCTGTATGTAACTGTCATGGTGTTATATTTGCTCTAGTGATGTGTAACATAAGTTAGTTGTTGACACAAGTTACTTGACAAATGCTGTTGTTAATCTTTCTGAATAGTTCCTGAATGGGTTGGTCCACTTTTCCTCAACTTCATCTCCAGTGCTCGTTTCATCCAAGCTGTATCAGAGCTTGAATTTCTGGGCTTTATCAAGTCCACCAAGCAGAAGACTGACCACGTGGCTCGACTCACCTGGGGAGGCTGCTGACCAGCACAACCCAGAGGGAAGAGCTAGGATAGGATGTAGCGCTTAACAGTTGTGACATGAAATGATATTTTGTACTTAAGTCACCTCTAATAAAAGATATGGTTAATGTCCGATAACCATCTTTATTTATGTCTGTGCATGAGACAAAAATGTACTTTATGCTCCAACTCCATATACCAGTGCTGGATCTTCTAAAAGGGTTTTCAGTCTAAATGAAAATATTTAACTCTGTATTATACATAATTTAACATTATATAATCAAGGCTGCAATACTAGTGTACAACTGAAAGGAGACCATTATAAATGGTGTGATGTTTTATAAAATACAGTGATTAAAAGTTAAAAAACACAGGATTTTGGGGTAATCATTCACCAAATACCATCCAAAGGTAAAGCTTAGTTCAGATTGCAAATATTAATTTCTTTGTGATCTCATGTACTGAATGCACAACAAGTCTGAACTCTTAAAAGATTTTTATTGTTTGTTTTTTCAATAAGTACATTGGTTTCAAAGTGATACCAGCAAAACAAAAGTTAAAATAAATAAAACACTGGTAGGGAGAAAAACAAAACAAAACAAAAAAACAAATCAAAGTCATTAGCCCACTTAATGCTCAATTTAAAAAGCAATGTACAGATGACAAACTGCAAACATATTGTCTCTGTTCTGCTGTGTTTCTGCCACTCCCTTTCAGATTGACCAGCAAACCTTGTTTAAAACTACGCTGCGTTATCGTATTTACATGTAACAAACAGAAATGAGTGACAAAGCCTGGAATGCTGGGAATCATTACAAAAGTGAGATTACTGTAGATACATGTACAGCAGGAGGAACATAGGCCACTGGTAGAGATAGGGTCCATTCTGTTACATTAGGACCAAGTTGCTTACAACAGAGTGGTAACAACTGACAACAGCTTCATATAAACTTTTGCCCAAAGACAGAAATATGGCACGGTAAGAAAAGTTTCATTTAAACTAGCTAAACTGAATCTCTTACAATGATGAGCTTTTTTTTCTTTCTTGAGATATCACATGACGGCTTGCAGCAAGAAGAAGGCCGTCTTGCAGAGGTTTCTGTGCCACACTCAGGAAACATCTGGAGAAGAGGGAGATGAAATAAAATACAGAAACCAGACTTGTTACTTTAAACTTCAAAGGAGGAGCTCAAACCGAGATCCAAGAAGTTCTCGTGTACAGTATGCCAATGAAACGGGAATGTGGAAATAATTCAAGATGGAAATGAAAGGACTCACAGCTTGCGGGCTGCTCCCCGAATCGTCGCATCAATTGATCGTGTGTGAACTTCACAAAGGTGTCATATTGTTCTGAAATTCACAGGAAATCAAAGATTACATTAGACTTTAAGTGTTTACATTTTTCCAGACTCATTTTTACACTGCAGGTCAAGTAACCCCACGAGTCAAATTGCTGTATGAAACTCAAATCACATAACTGTATAAACGTACGGATATAATGCTGAAATAATGTCTTACTTTTTCTGACACTCATTTTCATATATCCTCAATAGCAATATTCTTCATTTTACAGCTTTTAATTTTAAGTACACAATCTGTAAGAATTTAGGCTTTGATGACTTGGACTTTTGTCTTTACTTTTTCTGTTGCACACTTGATCACAAAAATATGAATTCACCTCCTGAGAGTGTCAGTGGGTGTAAGAGACAGAGGAGGTGCTTTTCTAAATAAAAGTATCTATTTACATTCCCCTTACTAGGGTATGAATAAGTAAAACTGACTAACTGCTGTTCTTCTGTTCATACTTGGAGTGTACAAACCTGCCAATTTTGAGGTCATGGTCTCCTCATATTCCTCCCGCACCTTCTCTTCCCTTTCTTTCAGCAGGCGTTCACAGATCATTCCAACTTGTCTGAGGGTGAATAATGGCTGTTCTTTTCTAGTAGGAGAAACACCTCCAGAGGACGTTCCTGCACAAAAAAATCAAGGAAAACCTAAGTATCGATGCGCCCATGAGGCTTTGTGATTACCTGAGTACATGTCACAGTATCTTCTGTAGACACAGTGTTTGAAGGCTAACCTGGCATGCTGGAAACATTCATAGTAGACGACTGGGATGGGGACTCAGGAGAATAGCAGCACTCCGACTGTTGGTAGCCTCCATCTAGATGCTTCCTCTTTTGAATGCGTTTGTACTCCTGCTTGATGCTGTTGAGGATTTGTTCTACAGGGACAATAGAAAGTTAAAAAAAAGAAAAGAAAAAAAAGTCGATTAGTAAAAGACTTACCAGATGACACTTAAGGGATCCACTGCTTAGCTTTATCACCTCTAAACATGATTGTTCTCTGGTTTGTTGTAGTGTGGCTCAACATGTTCCTAATACCTTACAGGTGCCTGGCCGATCAGCAAGCAGGCCAACCTGGCCGTCATCAGTCACATTACCTGCGCTAAGTCTGGACGATGACTCCCCAAATGGCGAGGGCTCCATGCTGAGATACTTCCTAGGGGACGAGGATGAGGACGATGGGGACACGGGGATGCATCTCCGTCTTTTGGGTGAGGTAGGACTCATCAGCGGATCGAAATCCATGGTCCTCTTCAGGGTGGCTCCACACGCCATGACTTTAGTTTGTTAAAGGGAGGAGGAGAAGGAAGAGAGGAAAGGAGGGGGGTGCAGAAATGCCGAAACAAGACAATAATGAGGCGACACATTAGTTACTTCACATACCTGCTAGCTGCAGCCGTTAGTCTTTAATGACACTTACTAATTATAACGTGAAATGTCCCACTGAAACCAGTGTCTTTCGCTGGGGGAAATACATGCTAAGCATACTGCGCAGCTGAGGCTTTAAATATTTGCTAGCAGGCTAGCATTAGCTGAGCTCTGCTAGCCAATAATCAAAAAGAAAACAAAGCTAACGGCTAGCTTTGGCTACCGCTGGTCGGACAACACGTTGTGGTGTACATTTGAAAAAAAACTAAATTTTTACCTTACGGAGGAGAAAAAGTTCGTGTGTCCAACTGCGTCCCAACAACTCGTCTTGGTCCAAAAAGTTGCTTCCCAAAAAGTTGCAGTGACGATGAGCCAGCTGCGGGCCAACTGTCTGCTGATATCGGCGCTAGCTAACGCAACTTAGCTGCTTGTTTTTGATATGAGGCTGTCGGCTTCGGCTTCTCCGGTTAGTGACGTCACGTGTGAAATCCGATGCGCAATGCATTCTGGGTTATGTAGTGAAACTGAAAAAGAGAGGGGTAAATAAAGGTTTAACGTCCTAGTAGCGACAAAAGACACCTATACCACATGAATTTCGCAACTCGGTGAAATTGCCTCCTCATAAAAGTATTTAATAAGCTGAACTCTACTCATCTACAGTATTATTACATCGAAAACAATAAAGATAATGTCTCCTTATCCCCACAAGAGGGCAGCGTTACACTAAAAACTAACCCTCATTCTTTCAAAATTGTGGCTTATTTTTTACAGTCTATGGGCTTATCCCAAAAAGTCTGTGGTTCACAGAGTAGCCTAATTCAAGTGATAAGAAAAAAATAAAGCCTGTATTTCTGCCTCATGAAATGTTGCAAGGAGTTTCCTCAAAAATCTTTATAGTTTACGATAAAGTAAAAAGATACAATTGAACTCCACCTAATTCACGTCTAGAATAAAATAGAATAGAAATATGATATTTCTTTTACAATATGGTAATTTTTTGATAACTTTACAATTTATTTTTTTTCTTATGGGAAAGAAATTATATATTAACATTTTAATCCAAAATGTCTCCAAATTAAACACAATGAGAATACAAAAAATCTCTTAGAGCACCATAGTCTCTGAAATGGGGACGCAAAGATGCTGCTTCACCTTAAAGGTTATGAACTGCAGGTATTGTAAAGTCATGCAAACACGCACACCCCCACACACATGTTTTCTGAGCATATTTTGTTCAGTAAATTCGCTGTGCTAATTTTTTTATTAAGAAAAACAAGTATGTTGACAATAATCATGATAAAAATAGACAAATTTCATATATTTATTGAAGTCATGTCCTTTCTTACACAGTTTTACGGAGCACAATGGCACAATGTATGCCTCACAGGAATATGGCAGTACGGCTTCTCACATAATTTTGTAACTGTTTAATAAGCATGAGTGTAATAACGGATATATAACATTCTTGTATCACTGCAGACTTCAGGTCTTATTTGATCAAAAAGCCACTCATTTTTCAAAGAAGGACTCAAAATCTTTGCTTTGCAAAGTACAGTAAAAAAAATAAATGAATAAATAAAGTAAAATTCAATAGAATTGAACAACTGCCAAACCTCACAATATCATGGTCTTGGAAAATGCTTTCAAATCACTAATAAGGCGCTAATTTCACATTACAAGCAGTAAGCTGTTATTCAAAACTGACATTTTGTATGAAAGTGGACACTGTTTTACCTTTGACTACTGCCACAATGTTGGTATGATATAATGCAAAGAAAACTGAAAGGAGAAGAAAACTCCTAGATCTATACCTTAAAGCTGAAATGAAAAGAGAGGAAAGAAAAAGAAATCAGCTCTACAGCACTAGAACTAACAGCAAAGATGACAAAGTATGTGTTTGTAATGTATTTAAAACACCTTTGAGTCACTGAACCAGTTATTGGGAATATCACTATAGTTCTTACTATATGAAATAAGATGAAATAGGCATTTTGGGTCAGACATAACCATCTCTCAATGGCAAAGTGAAAACAGAGGAGCACATTGTGTTAATCACACAGAATTCACCTTCAAAGTCATCAGGGTTTTTTTTTTCCTATTATGTTTTGGCACATTTCACAGTCAAAGAACAGTGCACTAGCAGGGTCAGGGCTATTCTACAATATCTCCTCTTCACAGTTGTACCAGAGCAGAGCAGAGCAGCACCTCATCTTTTAAACCGGCTCTGCAGTAGAAGTCTCAGTCCCTCCAGAAACTGTAACCTGGGCTACTTTTACTCCTCGGGTGCTTCCGTAGCTGGCTCCCTCTCTGCCCACCCCGCCCCTCAGGCTCTTGCTGTTCCAGTCACTCTCGGCACTGTTGTCCAGAGTCTGCGTCGCTCCGCGGCACAGGCGGCAGATGTTCAGGAAGGCCCTGCGCAGGTCCTTGCTCCTCATGGCATAGATCACAGGGTTCACGGTGGAGTTGAGCAGACACAGCATGCTGCAAAAGGCAAATATAGTCTTGATGAAGTCGTTCACCTTTCCGAAGAGGTCGTAAACCATGATGGCCAGTAGCGGGCCCCAGCAGATGATGAGGGCCACCAGGATCAGAACGAGGGTTTTAGCCAGGCGGAGATCCATCCGAGCCTGCTCGGGCCTCACCGTCTGAACCTTAGTCCCCTCTGCCGTGTAAACAATCACACTCCTCTGGGAGCTGCGGCTCAGCATGCGGACGGCGTGGTGGTGGGACTTCCAGAGGATGAACATGTAGGCGTAGATGATGAACAGGAGCAGGATGCTGGTCACCCCGATCCAGAACATCAGGTACTTCTGATCGATCAGAGGGAAGATGTCTGAGCAGACCGAGTTGAGACGCTTGCAGTTCCAGCCCAGCAGCGGCAGCAGCGACATGACGATGGAGATGGTCCACATCACGCTGAAGGCGATGACTGCTTTAGTTTTTGTCACGATGCGTTTGTACGCCATGGGCCTGTGGATGGAGATGTAACGGTCGATGGCGGTGAGGAAGAGACTTCCCACAGAGGCAGTGAAGGAGGCAATGACCCCGGCCAGCTTGAAGAGGAAAACATTAGGGCTGTCCTTCCTGTGGAGGACGTGGAAGTCCAAGAAGCTGTAGACAAAAATGATGCTCCCTATCAGATCGGCCACAGCCAGACTGCCGATGAAGTGGTAGGAGGGCCGAGATCGAAGGGTCTGGGAGTGCAGGATCACACACAGCACCATTAGGTTCTCCAGCACCGTGAACGTACCCAGGGTCAGGGCCAGGATAGCGACTGCGAGCTGCTGACCAGGAGTCAGAATCATAAAACACTCCATGTTGTCCACAAAGTCTTCTCCACACTGCGTCGCCACCCCGCCGCTCTCCACAGAGGTGCCATTACCCAGCAGAAAGTCTGAGATGTTGGTGGGGAATATGGGGGAGAGGCCGCCGTAAATGACCTCCTTGTTTCCAGGGACGAGTCCGGGGAGGGAGTCACTAATGGAGGCAGAGTGAGGTTTCTCGAAGTGGAATTTGTTCTTGATCAGGCTCGGGTCAGCGGAGGGGTCGTCGTAGATGGCGTCATTGGAGCCGAGATACTGGACACCTGTTGTTAAGGTGCTCATTGTAGTGCCCGCTACCCTGCGCAAAGCCAGCTTCATGGCTGCTTAGTGGCTGTGGAGATGCTCAGTGGAGAGGTGTGTGGTGGAGAAACAGCACTACAGCCGCATCTATGAGGAGAGACACACACCCAAAAGAAAAAAAAAAACACAAAATATTTCTTTAAATAAGTCATCAAACATCATGTCACATGCAAACCAAAGTGCACTGAGATTCATTCATGTTTATTAATGATTAACATAGTGGAAAATGAATTTGTTGCTGGGAGATAGGCTGTTGGGGGGGAATGTGTACGTATCAGCCAGCTGACTCCTGAGCAGATGCATCCCAGACAATAGTGGGAAACTGAACAGTTGATGACAAACCTGTGCAGCCTCGGGGGAGATCACCGCATTAAGTATGTAGGACAGCCCGGGCTTTCTTATTAATTAAAGGAGGTCATTAAGCATTAAGCTTTTTTTTTTTTTTTTTAATTTTTCAATAATCATTGGATTAATTAGGCATCAAGGGAGGAGCGGCATACAGAGTGGTACACACATGCTCAATGATCCATTTCCAGTTTCATGTCAGTAATGATGATGTCCATTAAGAAACAGTTAGCTGAACACGGTGGTATTGGAATAACAGGAATATTATTGGATAGTCAGTGAACTTATTGCTAATGAAACATGTTTAAGTTTAAGACAAATATATCTCATGTCGTCTATATGGACAGGAGAGATACTGAACGTGGAAGGCTTTAACGCACAATTGGAGCAATAACACAATTAGCTAACAAAAAAAGAAAAGAAAAGATAAAAAATGTAAAAATTAAAACAAATAAAAGTCCTGACGGGGACAGAAGTGATTAAAAAGTCATTACGCAGTCGTACCTTGAGTTTCTCAGCACTTGCATCCATCCATGACGCCAGAAAAACCAATTCAGCCAAACTGGGAGGAAACCAGTTACATCTGCGGTCTCCAGTCTCCACCACCAGTTACATGAACTCCGATAAAACTGGAAATCACAGCAGTTGTTCTGATGATTATCCCCGGATATACTGTCAGTCAGTGTCAACTAGAGTGAAGCCAGACAAGCAGCCGATGGGCGTGTGTGAGGTCGTGTGTGTGTGAGTGTGTGAGTGAGTGAGTGTGTTTGTGGGAACGGGCGGTTATAAGGCTCCGCTTTGTGCGCCTACTGGTCACGTGGTCTGAGGTGTATGAGCGCAGGAGGAAGCGCATCCCTGAGTATCATCCACACCTACAGTGTTTATCCACGACAAAACAGCAACCGCAGGCAACAGGTCCAGCCTGCCCTGTGACTCAAATAAAGGTTTATAAGATAGGCTAATAATTAAAATCTGGTGCGTAATGAGCGTTATATGTCTTGTAAGCATTGGAATGTCTCTGTCTGCTCTAGATGTCTATAGCCCACTGTTACATCTCATCAACTCAGTATTATGAAAAAGTCCATTGCAGATTTGCAGGAATTAGTGTGTAAAAAGATTTTTTTTTTAAATATATCAACTGTAAGCATATGTTTTATGGCTATTGATATGGTCCCAGACAGAAGTAGCCTAATGGATTGTTTTCTGTAGTTTAACTTCATGAGGTTATTAGCAGTTCTTTCCAAAAAGGACAATTCATCAAATCTCACCATAATAAAACAATAGAGCGTTTCTAAACAGTTCAATGAAACGTCGCCTTGATAATCCTTCAGTAAATTTAGGTAGTTTTTAATCAAAATTGTCATTTTTAAGCTGCTTTTATGTCTTTTCAAACCAGTGTAGCAGAATCATATGGTGCACTCACACAATGTAAGTGTTTTTTATATATTGCTGGCTGGTCTGTATAATTACATGTTTTACTTTTGATGCCAACAATATTCTGTTTAACAAATGACAGTTAAATATGTGACTTGTTCCACATGTTTCCAGTCCCTTTGTGTTGATAATGCAGTAACACAATAATTCACACAGTATAATCTTAAAGTCACCGTGCAGCTAAAAGTCCACTCTGAATATCCTCCACTATTTATGTATTTATTTACTGCAGTTGGGGGGTCACATGCACACTCTATTAAGAGTCCTTTTCCTGTCCTGCGCAGCTGCGCAATTATTTCCACTATGCACTCCCAGCGGAGCTATCTCCCAAATTACATGTATCTTGTTGTGGAAAATACATGACATTTGGCGATGCAACATCATGGGAAAACAATGAAAAGCCCTGCTCATGATGCCAGTGCCTCCAGTTTTGGCAGAACAGAAGAGGCTGAGGAGTCATCCAACTAATTACTGAACACTTGTTATGCTGTGCTTGAAGCAGATTTAAGCAGCCATTGATCATTTGTGGTGGAACAGTATGTCCAATATGTCCTTTTCATGAGGATAGTTTACACAGACGCACAGTGTAAGTGAAACGTCTTATTACTGATGAGTGATCGTGTTGTGGAGTTCATCTGTGATTCATCCAGATATATGTGGCGTGACTCCTGCTCCTCTATTTACTGTTTTCTTTTTAATCAGGATAAAGTCTTCATATGGTTTTGGCTTGAAAAGCTGCATCCATCATCTCAGAGTATTGAAATCCACATCCATCAAAATAATTATCATCATTATTTCATTGTCATCATCGGCAAAGGCTCCAGTGAGCGGAGGAGGAGAGATTTGACAGACAAAGCTGTCTGGGATGACAAATGTGATTTGTGGAGGTTCAGTTTTTCTAAATCCTCTTCCTCTATGTGGGCAGGGCAGTAATGGGCGGCGGCTGCCTTTGGTCCGTGTCCATCAGTCGTTGATGGTGACTATTACAAATGATTTGCAGTGGATGATTTCAGTGCATCTATACAGTGCATTTAATATTGATCCCTCTCCATTTACAGACCGTTAGTATTTGAGTGCAGGCTGCCTACATTATGGGATCATTACTTGTAGACATGCAGGCTCTAAGAATCCAAAATAGACACTTTTTGAGTAATCCAAAACATGTGAATTAAAGTATTTTAATCAGATTTGTTTAAACTATTGTACACCCAAAAACTAATTGTGTGGAGTCAGACAGCTGGAAATATAGTGGTTAGACACACAGCGTGTTACCAGACTAGGCTCTGAAGCAGGCTGTCTGTCTCTTATGTGGTGGTGTCGAGGGGTTGGAGAGAGTATAGGGAACGAGGGAGGGTGGGTGAGGAGGAAAGGATGCATAAATAGAGGAAGGGAGGAGGTTGTGGCTGCACATTGACAGCTCTTAACTGTTTCCTAATCTGCCACTTCTATATTCTGTGCCTCCCCAGCTGGAGGCACTTCATATTGAGGCACCACAGGATGAAACCGAGTTTATGTCGAATTGATTAAAAGAGGAGAAAAAAGTCCAAATATAAATTGTACTAAATGTATTCAGTTTTGTTTTACTCGTCTCTTCACCGCATGCGGGGAAGAACCATGTGCATCCTCGCATATCATCAGTCCGCAGCCGCCTTGCATCCTCATTATTCACTTCATCAGTTAATTACATGTGTCTACCTGGCTTCATTAGGCAACCCAAAAGTGTTTGTTGGGGTATTTTGTCAAAGGTTTTTAAAGTAAACAGCACAGCTCAGCACCAAGGATAAAACATTAGAGAGATCAACAAGGAGAGGCAGAGCTCCAAAAGCTCCCTGTCGTGTTTCTCCCCTGTATCTATGGAGGCCCAGAGGGTCCAATATGCTGCAACTTAGGAAAACACACAAATGCACTACAAAATAATAAAATAAACAAAATCATCTGATTTTCTAACACAACTAACAATCAAGAAGCACTGAACAGATGCATGCCTCACATCTGTCACTTTTTTTGTGTCATCGGTGACACTTTTGTGTGTTGTGTTGTGAGTTTTTTCAGTGCCTTTGTTGTTTTATGAATCTGTTGCACAAAGTTGTGTCATAAACACTGTAAACAATAGCAGGACAAAAAAAGCAGATCATGCACATTCTCACTAAATACTGTAAAAATAATCTAATTTAATGACTGTTTTTCTATCTTTCGCAGGTTTTTGTGCATGAATTTCAATGATGGATCTTCCTTAGTGCAGATATAATAGCGTAATGGTCAGTGGATTGAATCCCCTTCATGCACCATTTAGTCATATAAAGACCCCTTTTTTATCTCAGCAGAACACAGTGGTAATCACAAAGACTTAGCAGGTGGTTCAGTGAATGCTCACTTGCGGAAATACTATGCAAATGGATGCTGCAGGCACAGATGAATTACTCAGGCAGCAGTGAAATTGTGGATCAGTTGAAACGTTTTCTCTGCTGGTTTTCACGAAGAAGAGCGATACGAGCCAAACGTACACTGTAGCCCCGCAGCATCAGAAGAGGTGGGTCACCTTCATGACACACTCATGAGACGTTCCTGAAACTCCAGCCCAACAGAAGCCAGAGTATTATCAGTGTATAGCCTGATTCACCGCCAGGGAATATTTGCCCCAAAGCCAGTTGCAGAGCTTCACAGACTGACGAGAAGCCCAAATGGACCTGACTGCCATGACACCAACAGTCTCACTTGGCCCTTTTCTGTCACGAAGAAGAGGGGTTGTGAAATTGAATTTATTTTTAGCTGTTGCATCATCTGGTTCCCAATACTGATCTCCTGTTCAATAAGAAGGGATTTTCTGAAATCTTGCTGTTATGCTAACCTACAGTGTTGGACAGTGCTTAAAACTGGCTGCAGTATTGTAAAAGTGTGTTAAAATGATAAGGCAAACTTGTGAGGATAAGTATTTGCAACATATACATTTTATTTTTGGGGTCATGTTTCTGATCACATGATGAATGTTATTGTAAATCCAGTTTTAACTTTCCTTCTTGACCTGATTCAGTTTTTGCAGCAAACAAACGGCTGCACCACGATCATCAGGGAATCGCCATCTTTTGGCTTTCATGTGGATTTTTAGAGTTTTTCTTATTTTTAATTATTTTTTAGCAAACCATTAGAAAATGATGCTGTATGTCAGGGACAGTGAACCAAAACTGACCAGGTACTGACTGGGAAACCAAAAAAATGCTGCTTAGAGCTGATTTTATCATTTTAAAGGATTTGATGGTTTTGAAATTCAACTGGCACTTGGTTTTGATGTTGTTATTAAGAAATTCAAGCCTCAAATTCAGCATCTTTTCAAGCTGACGGGGGTCTTGATGTTTTCAGTGGAAATCTGTAATCACACACAGTCACAGTTGATCTGTGTTCACAGTAAAAAATAAATAAATAAAATCAACAATTTTAAACAATATATCAGAATTTAAATATACCTCCTTTGTGTTGATAATTCTACATTAATTCGTTTTAGCTTAAATCACAGTAAATGGTATGGTTTTTTTGTGAATCAGAGCTGCTTTAAATTCTTCCCTCATTGAGGAATACAGTGCTGCATAACCCATTTAATTACTTAGTACATTGCGCGTGTAGCACCTATTAAAACAGGGGAATACAATAATATAAAAGGGAACATGGACACAGTGTTTGTTTATTCACAAAATGCTGAATGAGGAGGGTCAGGGTGCACCTGTAATTATTAGATGCAACATAATGATTGTTGAGGAAGAGGTGGAGACCAATGTGGACCCAGCAACACATCTAGATAAAAGAAATAGTTATAAATACAACACCTGGATAGATATATAGTGTCTTTCTGCCACTGCTGTGTGTGAAGGTATTGCAGTTTGAGCTCGATTCCTACATTGTGTGTCCATGAAAACGTTTCACAGCCACCACCGTGCTTATCCATTTTCATTCTACTCACTCCATCATGTTTATTCACCCATTACCGGCAGATGCATCCAGCTAACAATGTCAGAGTGCTCTCACATCCCAGAAGGGTTCTTTCATCACAGAGACATTTTATATATCAGCTTTTAGCGGTATACAAGATGAGGGGACTCGGCCACAAATGAGTTCACATCAAAGAAGAAATGGCTTAAAACTTGATATCGATTTTGTTTTGCTGTGTTCCTTGGTCAGTGCAGATGTGGAAGTTCATAACTTATATCTTTTCTTTCATCTTTCTTTTGTTTAAGTCAGTGAGAGAAATTTAAATAAATAAGATGGTTTTGTCACAAAAGGGGTGAGATGGATTTGCACTGGTGCATTTACTTACATGCTGCAGGGGGAAAAGAGGAAAGGAATCAGGTCTGGAAAAACACCATTGGTCTTAATGCATTTGTGGTGAGCAGTGAAGAGCAGTTTGACTTAATCGGTCTGACTTGATGGATGATGGAAAATGTTTTTCAATGAACTACATGGAGCATGAGCACTGACTGTTGGTCAGATGTGGGTTGTGTGTGAAATGAACAAAACCAAAGCCGATTAATGAAGGAAGAAATAGTTTCTCTACTCTCTTGTTAACATTATCTATCTCTTAATGTTCCCATTTAACTCTCCCCACTGTTATGAACCAAAGTGTGTCTGGAAAAAGCACACACATTTAGACTCTTCTGTGCAATCAATTATGTGTAAACTCTTTAATCCGATTATCCATGAATGTTTCATTTAAGCCCAGTCTTCTGGGTAACAAGGTCCCTGATGGTTAAAATAAAGTTTGAGGGTCAAGGTATCACATAAACTGTTGGCTACGACCTTCTTCTACTCCCACTGCTTTGGGAAATGACATTTCTAACTGTTACAAATCAGAAATCGAGCTCCTGTAGTGCTGCTGAGCTGGGAGTCAAATACATGAACCAGGTCTGAAGTCATCCACTACCACAGAGCGACTGCTAATACACTGCATGAAATCTCTGCTGGTGTATGGTTTCTCTTATTCTCTGAGCAGAGAGTGCATTATGTGAGACTTGGCAGTTTTACACCTCAGTAAAATCATAAATTGAATGCAGGGCAGTGGGTAAAATAAGATTAAGTATATAGAAATACAATATAATAGGGAGCGCTCAGCTAATTGTGTGAGATATCAAATAAGGAAAGGATTGTTAAACTAGAGAAAAATCTATAGTAATTAATTTTCTACAGAAATCTCTTCTCTGGTCTATATACGTATGTTCATGCCCCCTGTCTACAAATGTGACAGTACTGCATGTTCAACTCCCTGCATGCGTTCTAAGTAAAAGCTTAGAATTTCAAGTTGAAAACATTTTGTTCTTTCCATGTAATTTAGGAAGATCTTTAAAATAAATCATTACACAATGGTTTTGTCTCCCACATGTAGAGGGCTCCAGTGTCCACAGGCAAAACACATCTACAGTATGAATACTTGTGCATCTGATTTAGGCCTACATCATTTGTTTTTAATTTGATTTGGTCAATATGCAGAAATAAGCCTAACATTGATTAGAAAAGATAAATAAAAAATCATCTAGGCTATATATATATCAGTGAGGCTTCGACATGAGGAGCTGATTCGGAGAGATAGCCACACATGCAGACAGATTTGATTCTAATCCTCGTCAGGTAGAGCTCATATCTCCTCCTCCCAAAGCAATCGCTACCATCTGGGCTGGAAAATAGATCGATGCCTACAGAGCATAAACAACCCTGCTGGCAGCCAGCCAGCAGCCATCATGCTGAACTTGGCCAACGCAGCTGATTCCTTCACTTTACACCTATAACCCTCCCCATCCTCATCCTCATCCCCCTCCCACTCCCCCTCCCCATCCCCCCCTCCACCAACACACACACACTTTTTTTTTTATCACTTCACAGCTTGTGGCCCGATTGACTCCAGGCTCTTACGTATGTGAATTAAACTTCGAATCATCTGTGGATATAACTCACTGAGACATGAGGCAGCACTATATTGCAGAAACCAGGATCAGTAAATAATATAAAGTAAAGAAACAGCTCCTTTATACTTTGAACCTTTATTTTAACTTCACCACTCGCAAGATGTTGTTTGGTTTTTTTTCGAAATCCTCATAGCCTTAAAGCCTCTACTTTAGTCTCTCTATGTTTCTGTCTTTGTGCACCCATTTCCCCCACTCCACTGCTTGCACTGGTTAAATATATTTATTTGTCATTAAAGTTGTAGCAATGAAGCTCTGCAGAGAAAAACCATTGTCAGTCAGTCTCATTCCTCACTCACAAGCTGAGAAGACTATAAAAGCTGCACCTAGTCTTTGTTAGTATTTCAGGTGCATCACCATGGAGACTCTGCTGTGCCACAAGTGTTCAAGGTCACCCGGATTACACTGTAGTGTGTGTGTGTGTGTGTGTGTGTGTGTGTGTGTGTGTGTGTGTGTGTGTGTGTGTGTGTGCCTTCTGTCTGTGTGTATATATTCCTGTGTTTAACTCTGCAGAGACTCTTAGGGGGCACAAAAGATCCACAGTTTGTTTGATGATAGTGTTTGAAAAGCAGTGGATGAATGTGCTGCGATCAGAGTCTGTTATTATTTGGGTTCACCACCATGTCAGGATTGCTGCGATCCTTCACGCTAGATTGCTTTTTCTGTGCTTACTGGTGATGTCAGCCATCCAAATGTCCTTTCCTAACTTTCGTCAGCATTCAGATGGATGTAAAGAATTACTTTATGACACCATCAGTGATATGGATGTATGCATTTTTCTGTGCATCCTGAGCAGGTTCACCGCTATTTTCATGAAATTATTCGTCTGCAAAATACTTTCTTTCTGTCAGTGACTCCTTTTTTAGGTCCCCAGAGCCTGGCTTCTTTTCACATGAATTTAAGGGATATCTGAATGTGACAGATTGAATTATTATGCTTGCAGTTGTATGAGACTGCGTGGTTTCATCAGGGGTTAGTACCTGAGGTCATGATGAATCATTGCCTGAAAAATTCACTCAAGCAGAAATTTTATTCAGGATTGCAGTCTGTTGCAGAACCGTTATGAAAATTGATTGTTGATAGAAGTAGTCACATTTATATGTAAAAGATAATGCTGGTTCTATTCCACATTTCTGTTATTGTCAACAGATCCCATTAAAAGTCTTTCTGATGTAAAGCTTAAAAAGGGCCAATGCTGTCATTTGTGCTGTTAAAACCCACACAACATTGTTTGTTTGTTTCAGTGTCAGTTCATGTTTCCTCTTTTATTTTGAAATGTCTCGCCTTGTGGTTTCCTCCAGTGATTACCTCACGTTTCTCACCTGTGTGTGATTTCACCTCCTGTGTCTCGTTTCTCCCTTGTGTATTTAGCTGTGTGTTTCTCCTTTGTTTTTGCTGGTTAATCCCTGTGAGTTTGCAGTGTTTCTTTCTTTGTGGTGATGTAGAATAAAGAGCAAACAGACATCCATTCATCCATTTTGGAGGCACACAGAATAGAGAATGGGATCAAGTTTTGGTCCCTCAATGATGGTTGTTAAATAAATTAAATAGAATTTATATAAATACAATTTGTGGGATTAGAGAATTGTAAAATGTAAGATGTAGCCTTTATTATTTTGTTAGTTACAACACAAAACCTGTTTTTCTTATAGGCCATAACTGGTACCACCCAGTTTTGAGTGCATGCAGGTTCAACCCTCTTTGGGGTTTCCATGTTCATGGATGAGGTCAAAGGTCATGACCGGCAGAGTCAGGAGTTCATTGTTAAGTTTTGATTGATTAATGGTGTGTCACGCAAGAACACCTGTTCCCACAATGAAATCAGCATCTGATCTACTTTATCCCTGATCATTCTCATTTCACAAACCCTCACAGTTTGCTTTGCCGAGTGTCTGCCTGAGCATGTGTGTGTGAGAGAGAGAGAGACAGGTTCTGTTAGGAGGTAGAAAGGCTCTCAATTATTCAGCTGATATATGAGCTCTGGGAGTTTGGGACAGACCTGTTATTAAAGCTGACAGGTTTGGACCACAATCATTAGGAAATAGAATCATGCAAGTCTATGCTAGATGTATTAGCAGTGATTTGTTTTTAATTCCTTCTCTGTGGTGTCACTGCTGGCCAAAGAGCCATCTGGGTCTAGATGTGACAGTTGACATTAACATCAATGCTCTTTTTAATGATGGATACAATATGTCTTTAATAATCATTTTATCTCGAAAAAAGTTCCCATTTTTGTCATGTTTTTATGTGGGTGTGTGTTTATCAGACTTTGTACGCAACTCCCGATAAACCAAACAGCGCCTCTATTTGTATTTGTATATCTTTTCTTTCTTTCGTCTTTTTTTTGTGGCAGCATGACCTCAAAAGGGAGCACACCTATCTTCCAGTCCGAAGAAATTGCCATAGCGGTGTTGAAAGGAGATAAGCACAGGGGAGCTGGAAACATAGTGGCAGGAGGTTGGATGTCGGAGTTGCATGAAAGGTAGAGTTTGAAAGCGCCTCTGTTTTGTTCTGTTTGTCTCTCTAGTGTTAGTAATTTCTTTGACCTTGAAGCTGAAAGAAAACAAGAAAAAAAAAACACCAGTCTCCAAAAAATGCAGAAATGCAGGCAATTATCAGAAAAACAAGAAGAAACCAGCCACACAGTGCTTTTTATTCCACAACACAGCACAAACAACACGATTCCTTTTGTTTTACAAGCTGTAATAGTTGTGAGGGTTACAAAGAGAAGTTTATCCTGAGGTTCAACTCTCAGGTCATTAAAATTTATAGAGGCCACCTATTATTTTATGAGGAATTCAATGTTGATAGTCTTGCTGATTGCAGCACTGGAGCAAAGCAGAGTCCAAAACAGAAAGGGTTCATCCTCTTGGGAGCCTGCGTTATTCAGAAAATATAATGGCCAATGGCTCATTGCATGTGTTACAGTGGAGACTTGACAGAGTCGTTCAAATTATTAGTCATCTAAATTTTCAGGCAAAAGTGGTCCGGGGCACTGATATCTTTCCCTCATGTGTTAAACTGGTAATTTAAACATTAAATGTTGAAAGATTGAAAGATATCATCAGTCCTGAAAGCAGGAATCATTTCTCACAACAGGCTCCATAGGTGACACGGCTGCTTCCCATTATAATCAGTCTGTGAACAACATCCTGTGGTGAGTAAGCCTGTCTTCACATCCTGTATGATGATTGTCTGATCGTTGAAGGCTCAGTCTATTATACTAATCAAATGGTTGCTGAGACTACTGTGTAAATCACAGCTATACTGTAGCAACTTGTAGTGTAATTCTTATTTCATTCATCTTTATTGAGCAGGGATTCAGCTGAAATTGAAAAAGGCATAACCAAACTCCTTGTCCCTGAAAATCTATATGTTCAGTTTGTCACAATAGGGGGCGTCAAATAGGCTACAGGACTTTCCAGGATGCTGCTCACATCAATGTGGTGGTGTGGAGCTCCACCATAACGTGTGCCTTTCTATGTCATGGAGTCATATTGTTTAAATAAACCCGAGCCTGTGGAATAATAATTAGATTAATTTCTCTGTCGAAAGCTCAGTATCATATGAACACATCAGCCTGTGTTGATCTCCATCAAACATAAGATAAAAAACAAAATGGAAAATTCTCATGAGAGGGATTAGCGCCTTGTAACAGTATCTTACACAAAATCTAATTAGACAAAAGCAATTTCATGAGTGTACATCATCTCACGTCACCTCCTTGTTGTGTGTGTGTGTGTGTGTGTGTGTGTGTGTGTGTGTGTGTGTGTGTGTGTGTCACATCAGTATGACCTAAGAGCCCACAGGCAGCATGATGTAGGAACAGGGTCTGTTAAGTTAAGCTAAGTCAAATCTTTGCAGAGTGAAATTAATCTGATCTTTCAACTGTTTCGTTCAATTACAAATCGCAGCACTGCACAGAGCAGAGGAGCTTGATCCACATAGTGGCCTAAGGATTAAAGTCTCCTCTTACATTGAATCCAGTCTCAGATTTTAATTCTGTGCTTCCCAGTAGAGAAGGCTATTGTCATCTGGATCCGCTACGCAGTTTATGTGGCAAAAGTTTAACATTTTGGGGGAAAACCCTTTTTGCTTTGGCACTCTTGTGTTTAAATAGGGAAAATACAATGGTAGCAAATAGTTAGTTAGCCAGAAGCAAGTGTCGTTTCCATTCTTCTTCATTCAAGAATGAGTGAAGGTTGACATGGAAGGGTAAACGAAAATAGAAGTAAATACAATATTTCAAAAGTCAAAAGATCAACATGAAGGCAAGCATCGATAGACATGATTAAGTTGCAATTAGATTTTTTTTTACTTTGAAGTCTATGCTATTGCTCTAAAAGCCTGCTGTTTACTATTAAAGGTCCTCCAAGTGTGCTTTCTTGAAACACCCCACAAGTGTCAGAGGAGGACATGTATGAAAACTGGGTTCGTTTAACCCTGCAGCAGAACAGCCGTCACAAACACAACAAACCCCTGTGTCTGTTGTAGCACAACAAATCCAGTTGTGTCAGCTGGGGTTTAATCTTTTGAATGCTTAAGTATTATTTATGCACAACAGGTCACGAGTGTCTGAAAGGAATATTAAGTATGTTCATTATTCAGGAGTAGCTATGAATCCAAGAGAGCCGTGGCAATTGCATTAGCCGATAAACAGCGAGGACAAGGAAGACGCCTACGAGTTCCCTTGGGAGAGCTTCCAATTAACACTCGAGCTTTCTCACTGACATGTCGGCTGGCTCGAGAATGTGAAGAGATGGAAAGACACAGAGAGAGTGTTCAGGCCGACACACTCACAGAGAGCGGATGTATTATTTATTAGATGTGAAATATGTATCCAAATTAAGGTATTTAAGTAGAAAATTAGTGCTCCCAAGACACTGTGAATTCCCTCTTTTAGTTGAAATAAACAAAATCTGTTTACACGGTCTGTTTCTTATTTTAAAAATGTATTAAATGGATTGACATTAGAATTTGGTAGATTCATTCACATTCCTCTGCAAAAAATTGTATCCTACTGTAATAACTTTTCTAAAACCTTCAAAACTAATGACATTCCCAATCATTTCAAATGAATGAGTCATTGTCTTTGATACCAATTAGCAAATGTTCACATGCTAACTAGCTGAACTAATTAGAAATCTAGTAGGCACTGCCTCAAGAAAACACTATAGTCTTGTCATGATGTCTGTTGAAAAAATGAATTCAGGCAATCATTGGATCATTATTGCTGTCTCATATGGAGATGTAATATATGTACATATATTAAACTGAATAGTCTCAAACATTGGCATATCTTTTTAGCTCATACAATCTAAAGATGTCATCTAAATATTTTATATTGTACTGTACATGTTTTGTATAATGACTCCTGATGCCTGTCAGTATTTTTTTTATTTTTTTATTTAGCCTTTAACAGGTCGGTCCCATTGAGATACAATGACCTCTTTTTTTTGTATGCTGTTATTATACACAGTAGGTTGCAGAAGAATGAGACATCTTTCCTAGACTAGGCTGCTGAAATGTTAAAAGATTAATAAAATAAACTTAAGTATATAGAATTTATTTGTATTATTTCAGTAAACTTGTATATAAATTATTGTTAATATATGGCCCCAATGTACTCTACATAGGCTACATATTTTTTTTTTTTACCATGGGTATATACCGGTATGTTATAAACCAAGGGGTGAATATATGTGACAACAATCCAGTATATTCCCATAGGTGCCACTCTTGATATAGGAACATATTATGCTCTTTTCCCATTTGTATATGGGTGAAATAAAAAACTGAGTATTTCTATGACTTAACAGCTACAAATTATTTGGGGAAATTTGAAGTGGTTGGTAAATTACTGATATGTTAAACAGCAAATAATAAACGACACTTTAAGTGTGGTTGGAGGGGCTGCCTAGTGTACAGTGTATGATCTGTTTGCTCCGTGTCAGACCAACTGTGGTCACGTCCACTCTGACCTAGCAGTTTCCCCTCTGCTGCTGAGGTGACTGACATTTCTGTTTTGCCTTCTAACTATTAGAGAGAGACACTGATCCATGCTTGATCTCTGTCTTCTCTGCAGGCTTCTGGCCCCTCAGTCACCCAGCATCACCACAGTCTTATGTTTTATTTAAACCGCTCCTGCTTGTGGCAATTATCAGAGCTGGAGGATTCTCTGAAAAGAAGAGAGGGAGGCGTATCTTCCCTCCTCTGGATCAGAAAACTAAAATTAATCCTGCCCCTCAGGAACCAGGAACTCACTGAATGAATTTTGAGGATGACAAATGTACCGAGGAGAGTTTCAACCTGTTTAAATGCAATACATGTGGCTCGTATAAAAGCAAGGCTAAATTGTGCCAATTGTCTCTGGGCTTTACAGTGGATTTGAACAAGTTTTTCCATTTTTCCAACTACAGCTTCATCTCACTGACGGATGTGAGAAGACGTATAATCTACAACAAATTACACGCATGTGAGGGATTAAGCTTTTCTGTTGTTCCCTTCTTACCAGAAAACAGATCTATTGTTCTTATAAAAGATCCAGCACAACAACTCAGTAGGGTAACATTTTCAAAAATCTGCACATCAGCCCCACTTTGCACACATCCCGCTGTCTGTAGCTGCTCTGTGGTTGGAGGGATGACCCGTACTCCCACTGTTCAACACACTGCCCACAAAGGCTGATGTTATTAGGGGAGACAGCAGCCTTTTCAGCGCTGTCAAACAAAGAAAGGGCACCGCTATAGCAGGGCTTCCTCTGAAGCAGCGAGGGCGGGCAGCTGGACTTCTTCTGGAGCTGGAGTCAAAGATATAAACTCAACCTGAAGGCAGGAAAAAGCAGATATTGGAGAGATGTGTGTGTGCTTTTTATTATTATTATTGCTTCATTGCATGTTTTTGAGATGTACAGTAGCCATAACACTGTTTTTCCTGAATCATCCCCTCTATTTTCTACATTTTTCACACAGCAATAACAGCTTTTACTGTCCAGACAAACATGCAAACAAATCCCATAGGATCTGATACAAACTAAGAGGAGAAAATGTGTTACTAGCTGTGTTCAAGCAACCAGAAAAGAGTTGAAGCACTAATACACAGGTAATTTCAATCAGTGGCAGAATGCATCAAATAGATAGTTTATATTATGAAAATGTGCATCATAAAGACTATAATAAATAGAAACCCTGATGATGTCAACATTCATCTTCTGTGGAGCTCGATCATAAACCATAGAGCGTCACAGACACATGAACAAATGTTGTACGGCGTAAACCCACCCCCACTCCACCCCCTGAGGAGGATGGCAGGATAACTTGATAAACCGAGGTGTTAATGTATTCCAGCTTGGTGAACGCAGAGACACACTGTGTGCACTGATGTGACATTAATGACAGAAACAGGACTGTCAAGTTGCACATGCACCCACACACACACACACACACACATACACACATATGTACACACACATTTCTGAAGCCCGTGGGGGATATTTTCCAACTACCAAGTGACTTGCTGTGTTATATTGAACGTTGCAGGCTGGATTTCCGGGGAATCCTCTAAGGGTATATTTTGTTTCATAGTGATGCTGACAGGGCAGAGCAAGCACGACTGACACATTGTCAGTTTCCGTCAGTCAACTCCAATCTCATGTTTAAAATCAGACTCATCAACAACTTCTCTGTTTTCGTGTTCATCTATTGGAAAGTAGAATGAACTGGTTGGATTGGGGTTAGTATGGAAGACCAGTTATGCCAGAAGAAGAAAAATAATTGAAATGAAAACACTCGAAGGATAGGAATTAAAAAGCAAAATTTGGCAGACTGCTGATCATAACACACTAAAATTAAGGGAAATCAGCATATGTAAATTAAAAATGAAATAAATAGCCACAGCAGCCAGCTTCCCATTTTTGGGACCCCAACAACAGATCTGGACAGCTCATTAGTAATAATAATAAGAATACTGAATCCTGATTTTGGGGGTTCTGCCAAATACCGAATCCACTGTCTAAGATTTGGCTGAATCCGAACCAAATACCGAATCCTACTCCCATCATCAGCCCATACAGTAAACACATTATAAATGCAGTAAACATCACACAATGTGTTTTATTCTAACTGTAAAAAACAATGGGCAATAACTTTTGCCACTATTTTGCATTTGAACAGAATGCTCACAGTGAGAACGAACATCACCGAACATTTAAGGTTCAAGTCATTCAGGATACAGGCTTTAGTATTTTCTCTCATTCAAAACAGGAAAGAAAAGGACCAAAAAGTAAAATGATTTCCACAGACCAGAGAAAATACATGCCTGTAAGTATTAGCATACTTGTTTACATGTAGCATCAAGTTAGCAGACTTTATATTTAGTTTGTGATGACCAGTGTTGGGTAGTAACGCGTTATTAGTAACGCCGTTACGTAACGCCGTTACTTTTTTCAGTAACTAATAACGTAACGCGTTGTTTTTTTAAATCAGTAACTCCGTTATCGTTACCAGACGCTGCGTTACTCCGTTCCTTTCTGTTCCTTTGGTGAGGTTTTACAGCGGCACACACTTCCCATTACATTGTAGCGATCAATAAAGTTTCATTGAATTGAAAGAAAGACAGAGCACACTGACACTGTTTGACTGTGAAAAACAAAGCGCTTGGTGGCCGCCCTCTAGCGTCCCACACGTAATCAAACACGCTCCATGAAGAGGACTGGACAGAGCACGGCATGACGGTGAGCTAAGGTAACGTAGCTAACGCAGCATCCGAGACCGAAGCTGTGTCCCAGTTCAGGCTGCAACCCCCTGAACCGGGACACAGCTCCAGAGTCACAGCGAGACACAAGCAGCCACTCCACCTGAGCAGCAGCGGTATTGGAGTCCGACAGATGGACGCCTGAAACGGTAAACACAGCTGATTGCTCCGGGTAAACACAGCTGATCGATCGAAAAAAATTACCGCTGGAGTGAATTTAGTACTTTCCGTCATTAAATCAGGTTCTTGAACGTAACTCGGTCAAAGTAGTATCCTCAAGATGTTTGCAGTTCTGTCATGCTGCTGTAGGCTACATGCTGACATCATGCAGCATGATGATGATAAAGTTTTAAAGATAAAAAACGTTTTTTCATCAGCATCAGTACAGAACTGAGGTTAGAGGGGAATTCAATCAACCTTTATTTAATGGGAGCATTGGGGGAAAAAAAACGTTTTAAAGTAACGAAAAAGTTACTTTCTCAGTAACGCATTACTTTTTGGTTAAAGTAACTGAGTTACTAACTGAGTTACTTTTTTAATGAAGTAACTAGTAACTGTAACTAGTTACTATTTTCCAGTAACTAGCACAACACTGGTGATGACCTTGTTGTGTGGTTCGCGTGCACGCACACACATTTGACACATTTTAGATTTGTGTTAAATGATTAGATGGCATACATAAAGCAGTTTTTTGTTGAACCAGCAGCTGTGGCTGTGAAAGAGAAGTTATTAAAATACATAGTTTTTTATGCCTGTGGTTCTGCGGGTGTATTTATTCAAAGTATATGAGTCTAAGCTCTTTTTGACTTCACCACTCTGCCGTGATGTCCCGTGTGTGTGTTGAGACAGTAGAAATATGTTAACAGATTATGCAGAGATCGTCTCCTCAAAAATAAATGCACCTGGTCAAAAAGATTTAAACACAATAATGATGTTTAGTTAACATTAAACATTTGTTACATAGTCAGGACATCAGTTGGGAGAGAGGCGCTGCTGGATATGCCTTAATGTCCGGCCATGATGTACAGTACCTGACTGCACAACTGAGTAGAGCCCAACTTCTGTGATTGTTTATAAAATTCAGTGACTTCCAACTTTTAGACTCTATTATTTGATATTGGGCTCAGTTGTTCAATTACTTCTAATAAAATCTAAGACTGTTTATTTAGAACAACGTCTATTTTTCATGGGTTCTCATTCTTCTAACAGCCTTTAACGATCCACTATCAGTCAACCTCTTCTTCAGCTCTATCTTACCATATGTCTTTTCATCTTGGAGCTTGAAGTCATCCAAACCTTGGGTAAAATTGATGAACCTTTGTCTCTGAGCTGAATATTTAATCGTCCTTCAGTGAAGTAAAAAATAAATAAATAAATAACTGAGCTACCAACTATTATATTCAAAGGCTAAAGAGCCTCTCAAGTTTCTTAGCCATTATACAGTAGATACTGACATGCTGCTGAAGGCCATCTACACAGACTCCACAGAAAAGGGATCATTCAGACTGTGCCTGCATTTAAATAAATGTACCCGACCAATTCTGTACTTTCTGATGAAGAAATGCTGCTCTTGTATAAGTGAGGTGAGCAAATTAATAACAGCATGTACTATTTCACGTATAACTGTAGTTTTTCATAATGTTTTCTCTATAAATGCTTGCATCTCAGTCTCACTTCTTTTATCCATATTATTTAGACAAAATAAAACCAACCAATATTTATCAATATTCAAGATTATGGTATTTAAAATGGACATCTCTGGCTCAAAATCTTTGAGTGTTTAAGTCAAACCTATTATTATTATTGTCATGATTGTCACTATAATGACGAACAACACATCAAAAAATCTTTCCCTAAACATAACCAAGTTGTTCATCACCATAAAATAGATATGTATTTTAATTGTGATTTGTAATGATTTGGGAAGAATCAGCTGATGCCCTGTTGATATGAGCGTAAGATCAGAAGTGTTGTTCTATAGAGGGCACAGACAGGTCAGAGAAGGGGAGGAACCATGACTGACGGCCACATTGCCACTGATGCCTGCTTATCTAATAACCTGAAAAGTGTTGACTGGAACATTTTTATTTACATCATGTTTATTTATTGACATATATGGGCTTCCATATGAGGCAGAAGCAGAAACACCAAAGCATTAATATGTGGATCACATTCTTCTCTTGGTCACAAACACACACACACACAAACAGCCGTAGTCTGTTTTTTGTTTCATCTCCCATTTCAGGAGCATGCTGTTATCAGTAGCACATCCATTCATTGTAGCTGTCAAGCCAGCCTTCCTTTGGGGCATCCTGCTGCTGTGTGACGCCCGCATGCATGCATGCATATATCTCAACCCGTGCATCCCTCCTTGCTCTGTGGGATGACTAGTGGCCCAAACAGAAATATCAATCTAAAGCTGCTTGAAATATTTGTTAGCATACACAGTAGGCTATGTCATGTGCTCATAGGGTCACTGGACAGAGGTTTGATTTGTTGCATCACCCAGAATATGTAATCATTTCAACATTTGTCTCTAGGTTTGTCTTCGTTGTCTTTCTCCTCTGCAATTATATCAGGAGCACCTCAGCTTCATCTGTGTCGGGAATTAAAAACTTAAATTTGCACATAGAAATCTCAGATTATTGATTTCTGGAAGCCGGCATGTGATGTCAAATGCATGTGTAATCATGTGAAATTATGCACATGTTCCCGAGCCAAATCTCCTAGTAAGACAATGGGGTGACACATGGCTGCCTCCCTTCGCTGTCACTTAATTGACACACAGTGGAGAGTGTCAGCATCACTGGTGGGGCGTAAAGTAAGCTGACAGACAGACCATGTCAGGAGGACGTCTTGGTGTCAGCTTGCTGAGCGTTGTTCTACTCCTGTGACAACCGCCCCCAATTAACCTCCGACTCAAATACAGACAGAATACACGTACATGTACACCTGCTCTCTCTCTCTCTCTCTCTCTCACACACACACACACACACACACACACTGACTGGACATGTGACAGCTGCAGAGCTTTGTCTTTATTCATTCAGTGCTAATTGACCTTGTTTTTCACGGCCACATCGCAGCTCACCCTCAGCAAAGCAAAGAAAGGCATTGTTTTGCCTGCTGCATGTGTACAGTCATGTGTATAGAGTACCTACAGGCAATGACAAAAATCCCTCTATATAAGCGTTTTTGAAAGGTTTTCTTTCAAAAGACTTCACTTAAGCTGTTCAAGGTAAAAGATTGAAAAGCTTTAAAAAAAAAAATCTGATTCATGGTCACAGCAGGAGAAAAGAATTCAGAACCATGTAGGAGCCCTTTACCAAAGTGTGTGTCTCTGGGTCCCTCTAGTGTGGTAATAATGTGTACTACAGCACACCACAGGCCTGATAGGATGCCTGTAATTTGTCTTGATAAAGGAGAAAATAATGGAAGCATAGGTTTTCACAGATGCATGACACACACAAGGTAAAAGTGTGAATTGGTGTATGTTAAAGTGAGATTTATTGGTGTTAAGTGTCTACATTGAAAGGCAATTAGTTTGATTGTGTAAATTTGCTTGTGTGCATGTTTCAACTATCCCACAATTCAAAATCAATCAAACCAAGTCAAATATTAAGATACAGTTTGATTTGGGCCCTAGGATTTAATATTATTTGTCAGTTTGTAAGTTTTCCTGGCCAGCAGGTGGCGATATTTGTCTATCTGACAAATTATAGGCTACAGAGCCTGAAGAGAAACATTTCAGAGTGGAAAAGTAGTTTTCGCAAAATCAGATGCTAATATGTTTTCTCTAATTTTACAAAATTGTGAAAAAATATAGTAGGCTAGCTATTGCTCAAAAATAAAATCAGGTAGCAATAGTAGGTTTGTCATAGGCTAGGCCTACTACTATTCTGCCATTAACTCAAAAAAGTAATAAAAGCATATCAGTTTTGATAGAATTTGATGTACGTTCACAATTTATAAAATAGATAAATAAAATACATGAATAATTAATAATAATAATTAAAAAAAAAAACTTTATTAAAACTACTTCCGGTATGTGGCCTGTAGCCCCGCCCCCTCCCCGCTACACTTGTTTCTGCATGGCGCTAAGTTTATAACGGAGAGTGACCTCATTCTGACAATATAGTCCCGGGCAGAGTGAACCAACTTAAACTTTACTGTGAAACAGATTGGTGTAGGGTCAGTGGTTCTGGTTCTGGCTCAGTCTGCAGACTCTGTGGTGTGTTGTTGTTGTTTTGTTGTGTTGTTGTGTTGACAGTCGGGCCACATGGACGCACGGCAGCAGATGAAGGACGGCCTCCAGCTGTGCATAGACTCACTCAGGGAGGAGCTGTTCGCTTTGAGCCGGGACATCTGGAGCCGTCCTGAACTCGCCGGTAACGAGACGTACGCCCACGACAGGCTGCTCCGCTTCTTCTCCGAGCAGCAGGACCAACAACAGGCATGGACGGTCCAGAGCCACTACAAGCTGCCGACCGCTTTCCGGGCCAGCTGGGGTCCGGTCGGCGGCAGCGGGGAAGGTGAGCCGCCGGTGCTGAACGTGGGCTTCCTGTGTGAATACGACGCGCTGCCGGGGATCGGACACGCCTGCGGGCACAACCTGATAGCGGAGGTGGGAGCTGCCGCAGCGGTGGGGCTGAAAACCGCCCTGCAAAACAACCAGACTGCACTGTCTGTGCCAGTCAAGGTAAACGCAGAGAGGTGTAATTGAAATCAATACACACATCTGACACCACACCGAGATAAGCTACAAGACAGACACAGCCAAATGGAAAATGGCCACAAAGATTGCACAAAGTGATAGCAAAGGCATAAAATGACCACAAAGATAACACAACAACACAATCAGAGAGTCACAGATTATCCACAAAGTGATAAACACAGAGAAACACAGAAAAGAAAAGCCAAAAAGTGACACAAAATAATTCCAAATGAAAACAAACCACATAGGAGACACAAATCAACCATAGACACAAAAGACAGTCTGGGCTAGAGGTCGACCAATTTTGGATTGGCCGATATAATAAGGGTAGTTGGGAGCAGGAAAAAGCTTATGCTTGATTAAATGGCTGATATGCCATGAAAAAAATGACAAGATGAGTGGACAGTCCAGACAGCTCAGACTCAGAGTCAGTGCTAAGTAACACAACACATTATAATCACAATAACCCCTTTTGTCCCATGCAGTTTCCTGTTGAAAGACAATGACAACACACACAGCTCAACTGTAGAAACCTCCATTTCCACACTTGGAGGAAGTTAATTTAGTATTTAGTCTATGTCATGCCCTTTTTCAATATAAATCATTTCAGATACACAATGGAGATCTAGTGCAGTAAGATGATGCAGCCTCTCTGTGCAACCGGTAAAGAGAGCAAAATTCTACTGATAAAAACAGTTTATTAAACGGTCGACCTTTTGTCTGGACCTTTATTTGTTTGTTTATTTGTTTATTATACAGATCCCCATTAGCTGCAGCAAAGCCACAGCTTCCTGGGGTCCAACAGTATCAAATATACAGTTGAAAACACCAAACATAAACATTATAAAAATTAAAAACAAAAAAACAAGTGAGCGATATGCTTCACCTAACAAAACAAAAACAGAATAAGTGTTTACATTTCTTAACTGTGCTTCATTCCTTCTTTGTTATATTAATTGTTCACATACTAATCCTATTACCCACATTTCTACATATCATATATGTATACTGTACATCATTACACAGGAGCGCTGATACTGTGATCTGTCTCAGCCATAACAGCTGGTACACAACTTATTGTTGTGTGTCTCATCACCTCTCCAGTGATGGAGGCTTCTTGAGTCACAATTCAGAGCTATTTTCTTCAAGTTTAATGAGTACCCAGAGTGACTGACAGATGCGTTTACATGAATGAAACACTTCTCATCAGATAACTGTTCTGGGAACTCCTGCAGAGGAAGAAATAGGCGGAAAGATCGACCTGATCAATGAGGGCGCCTTCGCTGACGTCGACCTTGTCTTCATGGCTCATCCAGCTCAGCAGGATGTTTCATTCCTTCCCTGCGTTGCGCTCGATGAGTATGTTTCTCTTTCACTGCTCATAACCTATTCTGTGTATTTTCTCCTTCTTAGTAACCCCCATGACTTAAGTCTCTCGTGTTGATGCTTCACAGAGTGTCAGTGAAGTACCATGGGAAGGCATCTCATGCCGCTGCGTACCCCTGGGAGGGAGTGAACGCCTTAGATGCTGCTGTTCTGGCCTACAACAACATCTCAGCGCTGAGACAGCAGCTAAAGCCAGAGTGGAGGCTTCATGGTGAGGAACAGACAGAAACTGTGACAGGTTCAGGGTTTATACTGAGCAGCCAACAAAACAATCCATGTACTTGTAAGCATTTTGTAAGGCTGTATCTAGATCTGCAATTACAAGTTGATTCATCGATTCATTAATGGCCGGTATACTATATCTTGAACTATTTGATAGTAGACTGATTATTTTCAAGTGGAAATACCAACTTCTGTGGCCCTCAAGGTTCTCAAATCGGAGAATTTGCCACTTTTCTCTGTCACTATGACAATAGATTGAATGTTTTAAAGTTCTGGACTACTGGTCAGACAAAACAAGAAATTGATGGGTGAGAAATAATTTTTTTCAACATGTTTGCTAAAAGAAAAAATGTGATTAGGCTTAAAAGGCATCACACAGGTCCTCTCAAGAACAGGAAAAATGGAAACTTAAATAGGACACTAACCATGTCAATGACTGAGACTAGTTGGGGATATTTTTAAATACAGTATATCTCTTTCTCTGAAAATGTTGTTGAAATCGCTGTAAATGCTGAAGGCTTACTAATCCTTCATATTTTGTGCTATTTCAACAATCCATATATTATTATGTTTTGCGTTGATGGTCATGTACTCCATGCTCACAACTTTCCATCAATAGCTTTTGCAAACTTGTGGCTCTGTGCATTTATTATGGCAAAGCTATACACTAACAGCTACATTAATTTAAGAGGAATAACAAACAACCATGAAATATCAGAGTCTTTTTTTTTTGAGGTATCAGAATCACCTGCACCTATAGTATCTGCACAGTCGTCATCCTATTCAGATGTAGATGGATTTTTAATCTCTAATTAAAATCAGAGATTTAAAATAGTTTTGGCATCAAAACAGAGGTGTAGATTCATTCCTTCTCATCCTCTCATGTATTGCTCATCGTCTACATTTACTTCACTACAGGCATCATCAAACATGGAGGAGAGAAGCCCAACATTATCCCCGCCTACACTGAATTACTGTTTTATCTACGCACTCCGCTGTTTAAGGATCTTTGCGACCTCAAGGCCAAAGCAGAAGCTTGCTTCAGGGCGGCTGCTGTGGCCACTGGTTGCCAAGTAAGATACTTAAATATACTGTATAATGTCTCCCATTTGTGCTGGGTGCATGTCACATCTCTGCTTATGTAGATTAATAGTGAAGTGCAGACACAGAAACAAACAGTGACTGATGACATTGTAGAGAAATGTGATGTTGGAGTTGACTCTTCTGTTATATAACGTTGCCCTTTTTAACATATTCCTGTAATTATGCTCTGAGTGCTGTGACGGCATTACATAATTCACTGTTATCTTCAGGGTGCTTTTCTTCTACATCTGCACTTGCTTTCGGGCAGGTTCAATTCAGACTGCAAAGTGCACACGGCTTCATATATTGTTAATATATGATGATAATATTTTTGCTGTGGTTGAATTTTACCTCTTCATGCACTATGCTTTATAAATTTGAATGAACTCGTTTCTTGCAGGTGGAGATAACCTACCCGTCCCATGCCTACTATAACATTCTGCCTAATTCCACATTGGCAAACCTGTATGAACAGAATGGAAAAGCTTTGGGGATTGAGTTTCCAGAGCAGCCGGCCAACTTCTCTGGTAGGTAAAGATAAAAAAACGCACTGAAAAGTACAGAATGTGCAGAAAAATGCAAAAAAACAACACAAGATGCATGGAAGTGTGATCTTTTTTGTTGTTGACTAGATCAACGCAGTGAATTTATAATCATCTGGCAGGTTCCACAGACTTTGGCAACGTATCATTCATCGTTCCCGGTATCCATCCTTTCTTCTACATCTGCACGGATGCGTTTAACCACACAGAGGAATACACCGACGCAGCAGGTATGGCACAGCATTCCTCTGTTGGGAACAGATGTTCTTTCTTGTAACAGAACTGAACTGCGCTGCAAGATCAGACAATTTTTTTTTCCACTCATCATGTTTTTCCAGGTCACTTGGTTTTCCTGTTTAGTTTCTATTTATTTGATGCTTTATTTTCCTGCACCAGGAGCTGAAAAGGCCCAGTTGTTCACCCTGAGGACAGCCAAAACTCTGGCTATGACAGCTGTGGATGTTGTGTGCTGCCCTGATCTGCTCAGGCAAGTGAGAGAGGACTTCAGCCTGGCAAAACGAAAACAGGAGAAATGACTAGAAGGCAACAATGCAACTTCAGCAGCTCTGTAGATACTCCAGCTTTAATAATATCAGTAAAAATGAAAAGGATTCAAGACTAATGAGGGTGTCTGAGGGTGGAGAGTTGTGGAAAGCTGTAAAACTACAACTGTGAGAGAATTAAATGAGTAACTTTTGCACATAAATTTAACACGCAATAACCTTAATTTAGAAAATAAGGTAAAGCTGTACACTAATAAGTTTGAACCAATAATCTTGGATTTTAGGCCATTTTCGTAGGTGCTGGTGGCACAGCTCGTTCACTATTATGGCCCAGACAGAAATATTTTATATATTAACAATGAATGGATGCATTAAGATGTTTTGTACTGAAATCTACGGTTCCCAGAGGATCAAGACTGCTGAGTTTGAAAATCCTACGATGGCCCAGAGAGCTCAACACATTGCAACTCCAGAAAACACCTGCAGACAAAAACTCACTAGAAATTTAGATTACAACTTTGACGATATGTGCATTACAAAAACTCATAACACTCGTAAATACTTTGCACGAGTACGCTGCAAAAAAAAAAAAGGTGTCTTGGGACACAAGGAAGTGACAGACTAACAGGAAACCTACATCTGCTTCGCCTGCAGTTTACAAATGTTACCATGCCAGTGGAGTACGCTCAGTCAGCATTTAGTCCAAGATACAAACTCTGTGTCTTGTTTTTGTTTTTTTTGGCTCGGAGTGACTTTATAGGCGATGATCAAAAGATATTTATTGTTTGTTGGATGATGCTGCCTGGTCACTTGTGCACCTGCATCTTTGTAATCATCAAATCAAGAACCATATCACATAAATAAGTTGAAAATAAGATGCATCTTATCCTTTAGGTGATGTGAGCAGTTAATGGAATTACAGAATATCCAGTTTATGTGATTGGGTATGAATGCTCATCAGCAATCAGACCTGTGCCAGAGAAGGGAAGAGGAACCCCAGAGCTGGTAGGAATCCAATGTCTTAATAACTGTGAAAGCTTAGCCTCCGGCACAGTTTAAATCAGCTGTATAAGAGAGCAGGAAAATAGGATTTTCTTGGAGACCAAGACTTAAGGAGTTGCACCAGTAAAATGTGGCCAAATGCCTCAGCTGACACAAAATCTGTGGTCACAAATGTGTTTGTTTCTGTTTGTGTTTAAGTTGATTTTAATTGATGTCTTTAGAAAAAGAAATAAATTTTCAGCCATGCATTACAATCCAATTCTATTTGCACAAAATCAATAAATTACATGAAGGAGATTTAAAATGTACAGTATTGTGGTTTTTGTTGTTCAGCACCTAAATTCAGCTCAAATAATTTTCACATTTTCAGAAAACAAAACATTTATTAAACATTTTCTTACATGTAACATCTTTCAAGAGTTAAATTTTATATTTCTGTTTTTTGGTTAATACATTTAATTTATGAACCACCAAAAAGATGTTCTTAATATCTTTTGCTGAACAAAGTATAAAGTTGTTTTAAGCTGAAAAAGACGATAAAACTAGCAACTAACAGGTCACAGTGAACCTCAAAGCCTCACAACACCAAACAGAGGAGATGAGCTTCAGTTGTATAAAAAAAGAAGAAGAAATAAAGACATTCAAAAAATAAAAGTCAATATTATTATCAGTATTTGGGATGGACTAAACATATATTTTTACATTTGTGATTTTAATAGACTGCATTATTTAGCTTTTTTCCTAAACCGTGTCAAATTACACAAATGCAATGCAATAACTGCACTCATACAAAGATCACAAAAAAATGCAACATATAATGAATCATACTAATGTGCTGCAAAAGAAGAATTGAACTTTAAGAATAAGAAAAACCTGATCACCAGGTTTGTAGAGGTTCCACATTTTGGAAAATGACGCTGAACAATCTGCTTCTTTGCGATGAGTTCATTGAGAGGATTGATGTCTCTCTCGTGTCTGAAGACTAAATATGAAGCTACAGCCAGGAGCTGATTACCTTAGCTTAGCTTAGCTTAGCATAAAAACAGGAAATGGACAAACAGCTAGCCTGGCTCAGTTGAACAGTGACAAAATCTACCGATCAGCACCTCTGCATCTCATTTATTAGCATGTTATATCTCATTTTATAATCCATATCCTCCATAAAAACAGGAGGTGATATAATAGCTGAAACTCAAGGAAGTTACTGGTCCCACCCAACGAATAGTTGGTCACATAACTATCTGTCAAATGGCAAATGTTTTGCTTGTGCACACAGATATTATTTGTAAACTTGTGTACTTTGGAGGTGCTGATAGGCTGCCTTCAAACAGAGCAAGGCTAGCTGTTGTGTTGTGCGGTCAATTACTGCATCAAGAGTTGAAACATAGCTGAGTTAAACTGAACAGTGTGCTGCAGGTCCTCAGGTGGCAGAAATATCCAAACGTCTCTCCGTCCAACAGCAGCACAGTCACAACATAGAACCACATCGTGCCAACGGCTGTCCTGTTTGTCAGTACCTCAGTTTTAAGTGGCTGGGTCAAGAAGGCAATGGTCACCAGTCTGTCAATGGTCTCCATGCATCTTATGAGCAGTTCCTCTGTCTGAAAAGCATCAAATGTGATGTCACCTTTCCTGCTCTTGTACAAATGAGCTGAGCTACTGGAGTCCCGTCGTGGACGACTCTCACTCTACTGCATCCCATGTTACGAGTAGATGGACCAGTAGATGATGTTAAAGAGGAGGTACGCGCCGGGAAAGACAACCCTCGAGTACTTGTCTATGGCGTGGGTGTCTATCCAAATGTTCACGTAGCCTCTGGACGGCTTCACCTGGCCTGTTATTTGTGGGTCGTTCAGTGCCACCTGAGCCAGCATTCGGTCCTGGCGGCCGCCATTCTCTGGCATCCCATAATTCCCTGTGGTGTTGACATCCATGGACCCGTAGCCAGTGATCTGGGGGTCTATCATCATATCATCTGGGTTGCCGATACCGCAGGTACACGGCAGCTAGAGAGGAAGAGAAACAACACTATGTAACACTTCCTGCCTACAATAAACACTACTTTCTGTTAAAGGGACAACAAGGAGTTTTGGAAAAGCAAAGTGTTTTCACACTACATTTATGAGCCGCCGCGCGCACCGTGAAATTCTTTGACCGGCGCAAGACAGACTCATGTTTTCATTCATCAATAATTAAAGTCACAGGTTCGAAGACGATCACATACCGTCGTAGTTCCGACCATAAACGGTGATTCGGCTGCGTTATTCCCATGACTCGCCACAAAACTGAAAGTAAGGAAACGCTGGTCGGCTCGCCCAGCATTTCCACCACCACTAATAATAACAAAATAACGATAGAGACAAAACGATATATTTATCGAAAATTGGCCCATTAACAAGTGTGGGTAACGTAGATTCATCCACATTAATGTGAGACTTTTTTATAACCAAATAGAAACTCCTCGTTGTCCCTTTAAGTTATAAACAAACTATAAAGAGCATATAAATCCATTAGATTGTCAAATGTTAATCATTTTTCTGTGCACTCAGTTCCTTTAAATAACTTTGGAATAAAACATTTATAAAAGGTTGTGTGTGTAGGGAATTTTCCTCAGGGTACGTGGGCAATTTGGCTCCATATGCTGCAGCATTTGGCAGATGAAGAATAGCAATATAGTACACAAGCTGGAGTCCCAGAAATAATTTGCCATAGCCCCGCAAGCTGCTTTAACTGAACCGATTTAGAAAATATTTATCTGGTTTGGGGAAATGCACGTAAATTACTTATTAACGTTTCGACCTGTTAAGAATTATTTTACAATTAAATCAGATCAGTCATGTCGATGTTGGATGAGTTAGAGAGATGTCAGTTGTTTTGTTTCAACTTCATTTGGATGTTTCCTCCTTAGGCTCAACAGCCAACCGTGTCACATTCAGCCAATTTAAATCAGCCCATAAATTGTTTTCAGTTCATTCAAGCTGCAGAGTGAATATAATTTTATTGCGGTATTTACTATCTAACTGTTTGAGCTGTATTTATTTACTCTGGTGCTTGTCACAAACAAGAAGAACGTGAACATCATAGCAATATTTGCATCATTATTTTTACTTAAACAAGTAAAAAGGGAATATTTTAGCCCCACATTCAGATTCTTTACTCTCATCTATGAACAGAAATTAAGCTTGATGGTACTTTCACGCAAATTATTATGTTTTTTCAATATTCAGATCATAAGATTAATGTAAAAAAAAACAAGCAATAATCACATCCTGGCCTCACTGAAATAAACCATGGCTTTAGTTGGCCATTTTATTCGTCATAGTAATCAATATAGAGCAATATTTCATGAGTGAACTGTTCAGCCACAAAGAGAAATCACACTTACTCTCTCCCTGAGCTTCCTCTCTTTCCTCTCCTGTACGGTGGACAGGTAGTTGACCGCCGCGTACTCTATCACCGACAAGAAGACAAAGACAAAACTGACCCAGAGGTAAATGTCCACTGCCTTAATGTAAGAGACCCGTGGCATGGAGGCGTTGACCCCGGTGATGATGGTGGACATGGTCAGCACTGTGGTGATGCCTGGAGGGAGCGCACGCAAACAGTTTAGTCACAGCAGAGATCTTAATTCACTGGATAAAACCAAATACTGCACAAGCGTTGCACATACTGTATGTCCCTGGTATTGCCATAGTTTTTATTTGCAGCACATATTTTTAAAGGATTTTTTTTTATTTTATTGATCACATAAGGTTGGAGGGTTGGTCACAGAAAAAAATCAGTTATTTGTTTGATCTTTAGTCACTGTAGCAGCAGCTCGTTTTAGGGGTAAGCACCACTGTGTTGTCTGTCTGTCAAATTGGGCACAGCCAACGTGGTCTGATGAAACCTATACAGCTCTAGTGATCCTCTAATGCCACCATGAGGTTCACCTTTGTAATTTTGAGTGAAATGTCTCAGCAACTATTGGATAGATTGTCATGAGGTCTGGTACAAACACTCATTTTGATCCTAAACCTTCAATAACGTCATAAGTAAGACACAAATGCAACGTGTCAAATAATAAACTAAAATGTATCTTCTTAACTCATGACACTGACATCAACCTCAGTTGTAAGCATGCTGCTCAGTCACTTTACCTTTTTATAAGCATGTATGACTAAGTATGTTTTTAAATTACTATGTTAACTTGCTTTCCTCCCTTTAAGTACAAGCCAACATTTCTTAAACTAAATAATCCTTTTAGCAGGGCCAGGTCTCTCAGCCTCCCACCTACCTAGTGGCACCCTGGCGGGCACGGCCCTGCGGTCGATCCAGAAGGACACCCAGGACAGCATGACCATCAGAGTGGCAGGGAAGTAGGTTTGCAGCAGGAAGAAGAAGATGTGGCGCCGCAGGGTGAAGTGGATGTACAAACGATTGTACCAGCCTAGGAAAAAGGAATATCACCGTTGCACACACATTGTCATGTGTTAGTTGCTGATACACAGTACAAACACTTGCAGCGGAGGTTGCTTGCTAGTCTGTCGGAGGAAGATAGGACACAAAATCCCATTTACGCTCCAGGTTGCTCTTGTGAGCAAAGTGACAAGTGGTTGGGAGAAAGCTGCAGGGCTTTTTGCAGAAGCTTTCCAGATGAGTACAAGTGGTTTGGCAATAGCTGGATTCCTTTCATTTCACAGTAAGGATTAAATATTAGGACATTCTTCTTGGTGCGGCATTCGAGGGACATCAATTCCATGTAAGGAAAACTCAGTCCTTTAGTTGGAAAAGGCTTATAAAGTAAAATGAAATCCATTGAACTTGTAATTCAATTGTGATCATCTAGTTCTTACACGCTTATGGTATGTGCATATGCACATTTGCATAATCACTTCAGTTTACGTATCAGAAGTGCCTGTGTGGTGGATTACAGTACCTGTGCTGCTGTAAAAAGCCAGTTTGGTGGTGGTGTGAAATTTCTGGATGAGGAACTGGGACAGAGATATTCTATCGTCGGTGTTCAGGGACTCGTTCCCTTTCTTCCAGTACAACATCAAGTCATCATCTGTGTAGGCATCTGGTGGGAAAATACACACAACTAAGTACATCTGTGACAAACCAAATCAGGATAGATTTAGTCAGGACAATGCTGGATCTTAATGTGAACAAAATGTGCTACAGAGAAAGATAAAATACGACAAGACCACTGGCAGTGCCTGGAGACTGCAGTATTCGTTGCACGCTATGAAGAGCTGGTGCAAAAAGAGAGGGTCATTAAAATTAAAGCAGTTTATTCTCTTTGAAGCATGTATGCGTTTATAATATTTCAGGGTGTGATATACATCAATTTTTCTGGGATATCTGGCACTATGAAAAAGTGTTTATGAATGTGCTGTGTGAATGTCAATGCAAAACACATGTTAGCATTTGTTGTGTGTAAGTGAAATGTTGATGGTATTAGAAGAAATGTGAGAGAGTTTAGAATCCATACTCTGAGAGAACCACGGATATGAAAGCAGATTTCAAATTGAGGCATTAGTCTTTCAAATTCGATAAATGGATGAGGCAGCATGTTCAAGTGGAGAAAAAAATGCAGATGCGTCTTGCTGACATATTTCTCCATATTTGTGTTAAAATCAACTCACAGCTCTCAATCTCCAGCGAGCAGGTTTGGGTGTCCAGGGGGAAGCGGCTGAGGTCCATGTTGCACATGGCAGTGACAGTGATTCTGCAGGGACAAAGGCAGTGACACTAATTCAACTTCCATTTAGACAATGTGGATAGAGGTTAAATTCACAACTGTGTGTAGAGTAAATTGTAAGTAATGTGCCAAAATAAACAAAAGGAATAGAGTCTCAGGCTGTGTTGCGTGCGGACTCACATGATTTCCCATCTGTTAACTTGTTATTGTGTTTTTCTCTTTTTTTAGAGCACGTTTTAATGTGTTTTCCTTTTCCCCTCTGTATCATCTCCTTGCGGGGTCGTGTCTTTTCTATCCTCCATCCCTCTTCTTATCCCCAGTTCTTAATCAGATGTTCTTACCCTATGTTGTCTGTGTGAGTATAAATGACTTTTCTGATTAAGCACAGGTGAAAACGACTCCCACATGCCGAAGTGGGAAGTATATCTCCGCTGATTAACTTGGCGCTGTCACGTTTGTACGCAACACTGATCGCAATTATCGTGTTGTTCCACAGACTGCTGCCGGACCTTTCACCTGCTGTGAGATTCATCAAACCAAACCAGTGGTGAGCTTTTCATGTGACATGTTGTTGTTTCCCCTTTGTTCTTGTCAGACAGGGGACATCGTGTAGTGATTCTTTTTATTCCCTGTTGGGAAATTATTTCACGTTGTGATGTTTTCAATTATTTTTTACAGCAGAGGGGAAACTTCCATTATTCTTGTCCTAAATGTGTTTTTAAAATGCATCAACTGCTCACAGAGGAATTTCTTTTTCACTACTATGAAAAAGGCCTGGTTTCTACCTGAGACTGTAGAGGACATTGCCATCGGGATAAACCCTGAGCATGACATTATCGGTTGTGGTGTCGTGGATGAAAGAGCGCTTGGAGTGGACGAAAAACATGTCGGGAACCCAGATCTTCTTCACCAGGCGACTGTCGAAGGTCATGCTTTGGTTGTTGGTGCTCGGGAACGCCAGCCGCTCGTCCTTCCAGTAGTGACGCAGGTACAGTGTCATAGTAAAGTCCTACAGTGAAGAAAAACACCAGAATGCTGAACAATAGTGGAGGATACAAACACTTTTTTCTTAAGTAGAAACACCAGGGCAACAATATAAAAATCCACCAGTTTACCATTACAAGTAAAAATCCTGCACTCAAAATCCCACTTTGGTCAAAGAGCAAAAGTGAAGTATCAAAGTAAAATGTCTTGCGTGACTGACATAGTATTATTATATATGACATTACTGCCTGTTAATACTGATGCATGCATGAGTAGTATTTTTGTACTGGCTGTTTATATTAGTTCACAACACTGGGGTCAGGCCTCCTCAAAACTATCACAAATAGGGATGAAGCAACAAAGGAAAAAACAAACAAACAAAGTTCTTTTACACAATTTTGATTCATTTTCAGACTCTTCTTTTGTTGTCCATTATTGAATAATCTGTGTCATACTGACCATATCCACTTCTGAGATGGTATCCAGACTCTCAACCTGAACATCTACTCCAACAGGAATTGGAGGACCTAAAGTAAAATAGAGAAATCAGAAAGCAGAAATGTTATTTTTCTCCATGGAAACTGACTGACTGTGTTTTTGCGTCATTATGAATGTGGCCATGGGTAAAAAAAAAAAAAAAAGTCAACATGACCCTTACAGAGACTCTTTCACCCTCTTATTTTGGAAATCACGTTTCCAAAAAGCAACAATGAATCAGAAAAATATAGAGCAAGCGCTTGTGTCATGACTGTGTCGGTCTGGCTGGGACTCTACTTTTGACCTATTTCAGCCTTTTTACTCTGCATCATCATCCTTCAATAGTACACAAACACAATTAGGTCACAATAATGGATCAAAGTTGATGCAGCGGTGGATGAAATCCAGCTCTGTTTTCCACTTCCAGCTAAGAGGTGCTTGATGGTCGAAACAAGACAGAGCAAACAGAGTCTGCAAAGGGTCACTTGGTGTGTTTTCAACAGCAGATTGTCGTGTGATTAAAAGTAGACCTGCTCTGATAAAAACAGCACGTGTCTCGGCCCACTGCATTGAATGTTTTTTGGTTTTTTTTTAAATACCATTTTTGTGTGTGTGGCTATTTGCCACGAAAGACAAATAAAAAGATAAAGACAGCTAAAAAGATTATATTCCATTATGATCTTTTAGTAAAAACAAAAGCTTGTGTCTATCTCAATGTAATCCTTCAGATTTGATTTCAAAATGCTGACATCAAATCCCTCTAATATACAGTGATGCAAAAGACATGTATTAACACTTGTGATGCAAAGAACTGCGCTCCAATTGGAAACTCCAGCACAGCTTGCATGGACGGTGTCATAGGTCGAGAGCTTAAAGTCTATAGGACGGTTTGGTCCGAACCAATGACCACAGCACAAATCCTATCCCACTGCACTTGATGACTGACCACGCAGCCTACGATGCAATCATGTGTCCAGCACGTCTGAGCTGCAGACTCATTAGTGAAAGAAAACACTTTGACTCAAATTACTCAAATCTGATTCTCTGACCTCCGAATGCTGGTCTCATGGTGAAGTCGTGGTCGTCTATTCTCAGGAGCTGCTCAGATTTTGTCATTGGCGATTTCGTCATGTCTGGACTTCGCTTGTAAATCGGGCTGCGAAACACAGAAAAAAGCACGTGTGGACACAACGAGGGACATGTGATGCAAAGTTTACAACGTCAAACACAATTCGGAAATGAATCTAAATTACTTTGAAAATCAGTCAGAATGAGAGTTTTAAAGCGTACCTTCCAGATTTGTGACCTCCACCCCCGTCCATTCTGGTCTCTCTTCGCAACCTGTTAATTAAGAGCAGCAATAAAGAAATAAAGAAATAAGGACATCTGTCATAACAGCAGAACAGTGTTGTATAAAGATAGTGTTGTGTGTCTACAACACACAATATTGAGTATTTTAGCTTCTTTCTACAGTGTTTTTGAAGATTTTTTAAAGATGATTATTCAGTCACTTTTTTGTATATTCCTTTATTTCACAATAGTTTAATTACTTTCAATTCATTTTTCTTATTTTTTCACATTATATTGATAGATTTTATTTTTCATTTCCATTGTTCCAGTTACTTCATTAAATTATTTCTAGTGTGTATAGCTCTGTGTTATTGGTCAATGATGTTTATTTATATATGAAAATAAACTATGTATTTAGGTTTTTGGCAGTTGAACACACAAAACAAGCAGTTTGTACCAACCACAGTCTATGGTACCAACTAACATTTTTCATTACTGTGTTTATCTTAAATCTACTTAGCATCAGAAGGCAATAATAACTTTTTTTCTGATGCTTCTCTGCTCTGGAGATGTAATACATGCAGTTACATCACACACGTTTTATCCACAAATCACACATTGGGCAAAAAAGCATTTCCTCATCATATCCAATTTGAATGAAGCCAGATCTTCTCTGGTGTCACTTTTCATGAGGCCTCCCTTTGTGTACTTGTCTTTTAGGCACCATTTCAGGCCACGAGAGACAGAGAGAGAGAGAGAGGTTGGGAAAAGATGAATACCAAAAACCCTAAAATGGATTAATAGAGTAGAGCATGCTGTGACAGACAGGGCCAAATCCCTGTGACAACCACAGACATGCATTAAGGAAATACCACAACAGAGGCAAGAGAGAGGGAGAGAGATGAACTGACTGGACAAAAACTGAAAAACACAGCGAGAGCAAAGTGAAACAGCAACCAGGGGGTTTCTCTGGCCGCTACTGTAGCTGCAGTGATGTGATGGGCAATGGGTGCTACTCGTCTGTGTCCGTCCAGCAGCTGGTTCCTAATCCTCTTGGCAGAAATGCCTCTCCAATCCCCTCTCTGCCTGCCTACGCCACACAGCAGACTGCCTGTCTGCACACTGCTCTGCTCTGTGTGGCCTGACGCTGCTGCTGTTTCCTGCAGCGGATGCTCTGAATGCATGCATGCATCACTGCAGGGGCTGCACCAGGGTTAAATGGCCAGATTTCTACAGAGGTCATTCTGGACATATTAAATCCTAATGTAGCCTATAGGCTACTACAGACAAAATGAAGCCCAGGAAACAGAGTTTAGAGTTTACAGGCTCACTGGGAGCACTGTAACAGATGGGTGCAATGTCTTAACTTTATGTAGACTATTTTTAGATTTTAAAATGCAGCAAAAAAAACAAAACAGTGTCAACAAATAAAATTCATTCTCTCTGCTCTCTGTTGTCCATTTGTCATTTGTCATCAGAGTTATTTTTAAAAGACTCATGGTTAAATACATTTAAGTGTGATTTATAAGAAACTTAAGTTTCCGCTACTACTCTGCAAAGCTCGTTTTTTTTTTCTACCTCAAGGATAACTGAACAACCAAGACGCTAGTGAATTGAAATGTTTGTATTTTAACCAGTAAACTGTACGAATCAGTTTAGCTTTAGTCAAGGTTAGCCATGGCTAGCTATTCAACTGCGCACAAGTGATTGTTTGGTTTGGTTTTTAGCAGGTTTTTAGCCATGTTGGGTGATCAGATAACTATACATTCAGCATGTCATTTCAAATGAAAGATATTTAGTCAAATAAATGTCAATACGTTTTAACTATCTAGTTGCCAAATTGTGGCCGCATTTTAAATGTGTTTTTATTATGGATAGTTTGGTTTAGATGTTTACAGTGTGTAGATAGAAGTGTCAAAATAAAGCAAATGTGGAAGAGGGAAATGAGAGCAGACGAGATGGATGATCATAGTTATCAAAAATGTGTTTTTTTTTCTGTCAAAGAATCATTCAGCTTCCACTCCAAATTATCCTGTAAACCTCATGAGGGTTTTCTCCTCAGATGTTCCCTTGTGTGGGGGACTCTGCTGTCCCACACAAATCCCCAACTCCGCTATTCCTCCTTCAAGGCAGCGAGCGAAAAAATTTTCAGTAATTGAGTGAAAACTCCCACAACCCGTGCTATAGCAACATCCAGCCGCTTCTGCAATTTCACACTCAAGGGAGGAGGAGGAGGAGGAGGAGAAGAGGAATGATGAGAAACAGCGAGAAGCCGAGTTTGACTTCTACATAAGTGCATGAGATTTCCCCCCCTTTGCTGGAAGAGGGATGAGAGATTTGTATTCACAGACTGTGTGTATCAGCAAAGGGAAGACGGATGTGAGAAGACTTTCAAGTAGTTGAGGGTAAAAAAAACAACAAAAAAAACAGCAAAGGGCAGATTTGATAACAAGTCGACAGTGGTGTTCAGAGATTACAGCGCAGCTTTCAGCCACTTGTGCTTTGTCTTCTGCAGATTTTCCACAGATGATTACGATAGTGCTCCTCTTATACTTAATGATCATCTTAATCACCTTAGGGCAGAGATGATCACTTTAAATGTTCATGGAGGATTGTTCAGATTTTAAAAAGGCAGCTTTAACCGTGCACTATTTAACACACACACACATCCCTTTAGTGAGATCAGACTCACCATGTCATGCATCCTGACAGTTTGTCCTGATGTATACAAGCAGCTGTATGTTATGCCAAACACATTTATTTAACTCAAATGGATCAGTATCTTAATATCGAGCAGGCTGCGGGTTGACGTCGCCTCTGATCTATAAATAACAGCAGAAAAGTGATACTGTATCTAAAGGCAGGGGGATTATGGTTTGACAGGGGTTGCTGGATATATTAAGCAGATGCAAATCATTCAATGCTGATAGCGTTATGAGGTGTGCAGAGCTGTAATTTGCCTGCTTGGGAGAATCTTATCATCTTAATTTCTCTCTCCGGGGCTGCAGGCTACACAGCTGCACTCTGAGCTGATATTTCTACAACAGAATAGCGGTTTTGTACACATAAATTCTGGAAAATAGTCAAATAAACATGAATCAGTCATGGGAAAAAAATTCTGACAGTGTTCTTACCATTTTTTGGGGGGATAAAAGCAAATATGTCAGTGTAAATTTAGATTTTTCTGAGTCAAGTGTTGTTTTTCACAGCTGGGAAAGTTTGTGTTGACTATCAAAAGTCAGATTGACAAAAGGAATGAGCTACTCTGATGACAGATAAATCTTTTTTTCAGACAAAAGTGTCAAACATTCCCATGTTTTAATGTCAAAAATGAGATGATTTCCTCCAATCCTTTGTTTTTTTGTGCTTTTGCACAGTTGGTTGTGTAAAACTATAATTCCAGTATATCAACTTGGAAGGTATGAGTATTTTATATTTTTTCTGATATTCATTATGATCGGGGCTGATTTATTCAGCAATAAAATATTCAGCAGATTCATATAATGTGTTATACCTCAACTCTCAGTTCTGATCTGAAAATGTTGAGTTTATTCTGGATTCATATGCTGTTTGTTATTATAATATTCCTGAATTAAAATCTCTAATAATAAAAGTCTAATAATGTTTGCTGTGCATAATAATGCTCATTTTGACATCCTAAGACTAAGTTGTTTATTGTTTGTTTTTGAGTGTCAAAGTCATATTTCTTTCATTACACCAGTCACAGTCAGGTTACTATATGCACTAAAATAAATAAAACTAGTATTTTTACTTTGGCTGAAACAGTTACAGTCAATTTATCAACTAGTCAATCAACCATTAAGTATATGTAAATATTCAGTTAACCAATCAATAATTTTAGTAGTTTTTATGCAAAAATGACAAAAACATTCACTCATTTCAGTTTGTTTGTGAAATACTTTGTTTTGTGTACAGTTGCTTATATAACGAGATATTTGAAAACATCATCTTAGGTTTCAGGAACTTCTGATGGATAAATGTTTAAATTAAACTTGTAATAAATTTAAGAAAAGAATCATTAGCTACAGCTACAATTTTGTTATGCATTCCTTATGCACAATAATCATCCGACAGTGATCCTATAAATTCTATGTGGTAGAGAAATCCAACTTATGCATCAATTTATTTTCTAAATGTACTGAAACATTAGAATATCAATCAGTTTTGTGTTTGAGTCCAGCTGTGATCCAAAAATGACTGAAATGCTAACTGCTTGTTTTGAGTTGTAAATGTCACGTTTCTTTAAAACACAGCTGGATTGTCCCTCCATATACTGCTACTTCTGAAACTTCTGACATCCTAATATGCAAATGAATGCAAATACAATCCTTTCTATTTAAATCACCTCTGTTGTCCAAGTCAATTCAATCTATAAGAACTGAGGATGCGAGACTAAATGGTTGGACTGAAACACCTAATCCAATGGATGCATTAACAAAGGAAGCAATTAGCCTAAATAATCACCTGGAAATGACATTGACTACAACTCCTGCCTTTGGGGAAAATGGTCATTAACTGGCCTGCAGCAGTTGTGGGGCAAAAGAACACAGCATTCACCAGTAGTACATAAATAGATGTGGGGATTTAGGTCTCCCTCTCTCTCCCCCTCTCTCTCTCTCTCTACACTCTCCAATCTGCCGTCTGAATAAGTCTGTTTTCAGAGGGGGAGGGAGCTGCACAGGTGACACAGGAAACACTGGACAACATCGTGTAAACCCAAAATAAAACATCTATAGGAAAATAAAGACAGAAACTCTTACTGGAAAGGGAGCTTTAACATTTTTTTTAAGGTTTTGCATCAGAAGCTTACCGTAATTTAAAACTGTCATATATCCTGTGGAAACATTAAAACCACACATTGTCCTTCACATTGGTGACTCCTCTGACATTACCTGCTCTGTTTGTAGGTCTCCAGCTTGTGACCCCTCGACTGGGCCATTTTCCCAGCTGCACCCGCGAGCCAAACACAGAAGAGCACAAGAACAGCATCCACCTGCATGGTTCACATTCCCCAGAGGACAGACCTCTCCTGTCAGTCAGAATCTACTCCCCTCCAGGGTTTGGAGCACTCTTCCTCCCTGAGACATTCCCTTCTCCAGCGCCGCAGCTGATGAAAGGGGAGAAACACAGCAACAGCAGCAGCAGCAGCAGCAGCAGCAGCAGCAGCAGCTACACTACGGCCTGAGTGGAAAACATCCTACGGTGCTTAATCTCCACAGTGGGAAAAGCAATTTTGACTAAACCCATAAATCCTTGAGCGTCAGATGGTACAGATTTGATCCCTCCAGCGGCGGATGTGCCTGCCTCTCTGTGCGCTGCTGTGCTCAGAGAGGCTCTATCCTGCACTCTGATGTGCTCTACTCCACTTCGCACCGCCCAGAAACACCAATTCTCACAATGATGCGGCGTGCTCATTTGTAAGGTCAACGGTTTAGAGATACAGACTCACACAGGCTGACAGGAAGCTCTGTGTCTAATGTGAAAGGCTCCTTCTTATACTACGGTCTTGGATCTGGCTAAATGTTTTGGCACTCAGCCAGAAATGTAAAAAATCCACATTTCTGCTTCAGTATTTCAGTTTAGCAGGAAATCATTTCATGCAAAACCTGGACGGTGAATGTTTTTTTCCTTTCTGTCTGATGTGGTGTTTTCACTACTTATTCTCAAAGGACCCTGACTGGGGAATATTTTGGGATTCTCAAAACATGATTTCACAGGTTTCACTGAAAATGAGAAACCTTCTTATCCCATCTTGATATATAAATATTAAGACTATAAAGCAACTTACTTTTTAAACGTTGCAGTATTTTCTCTATTTTTTGAGACGATAGATGGAAAAATAAAATATCACATGGTCCCCACAGACAGCATCTAACACCATTTTGATCTTCACATACTTACTGATCTCCTACAGAAAATCCAAGAGGGGCAAGTGATCTGTCTACCTGAATAAGCCAATCAAAAGACAAAAAATGTCTCAGCACTGACATCAGCATCATCCAACCCACGTGTCATCCCTGAACAGTTGGATTATAAGATCATGAATTTAGGTTAGCTCCATGGACGTCAATCTGAAAACTGGTGTAAGTCATGCTGGCCATTGAGATTTGCAGATCCTTCTTTGTAGTCGTCCTGGTGACAGAGCAGATGTAGCAGCCACCAACTGTACAAACCAACACAGCCAGCAACAATCAGGTGAATATCCTTGTATTTACTAGAATTAAACAGATCCCATAGGTACTTTGTTGTTCCTGAGTTACAGTCATAGTCATAGTGAACCCTCTGTAGTCCAGTGGTCTTCAGGTGTAATTTAAGAATCACATTAGAGACATCATGGGTTGACTTTGACATTATTGACATGACACAGTTTTCCAACTGTGGAAAAAACCCAAGCATGTTTTAAGGTAATACCTAAACATGCTTTTAATATAATGTATAAATGAAAGCCTATCATTCAGGGAACAGGTAATTGAGGAATAAAAATAAAACCTGTCCAGAATATGTACACAATGACAAATCACACAAGTTTGACTTATTATCAAACCTTATACTCTTATGCACTATTTAAGGTTAAAATAAACACATGATATGAGAAAAGATAATAGACAGTTGTGACAAAAAAAAAACTTGACAGTGCTGTTTCTGCTTGCATCATATCTTTGCAGTACCCATGTTCCCATCATCAGTCAGTAGCTATTGGCCATGATAATGCACTTATCAGTTTCTAATATTTGGCTGCTATAACACCATTTTGCCCCTACTTTAGTGTTATTTTTCTTTTTTTCTACAAGAATAGAACCCAAAGCATTATTACGGTACACATTATTACAAACACAAATTCAGTTTCCTGGATGGATCAATGTAACAGGATTTTGCTGTGATAGCTGACACGGTAAATACAGGGGCTCTTACCTCGTACCTTTTGGTTCACTTGGCTTGGCCACCTCGCTGTGATGTTTCAGCCACAGAGCATGTACATCCTGCCATACGTGCTGCAGCCTATATGTGCATAAACAATCGCTAGATGTCAGGCTACAACACCACAAAGCTCGGGTTTCGTACTTTGGTTTCTTCCGTGTTGCTGCAGTTGATGATCCTTCTGCTGTGTTTCTATGGGGGACTACGTCAGTTACGCAGCCAATCAGCGGTCTCTATATTATTTTAGTCTTTTATTCCCCCAGATCATGGTCTGTCAGGCAGACAGCCACACGCAGTTCTCAGGCTATATAACATACACAGCGATAAAAACACACCAAAAACGTTTGTTTGAGTACCAGATGACCTGAACTGTTAACGCGATCTTTTTATCCGAGTTATAAAAGTGTAATTTGTGCCTGAAAACTTTTACGGAGGGCAAAACACAACCCATAACTCTGCCGTGAAGTGATTGGCTCACAGTAATGGCGGGGCTTTGTAAAGGCTGGTAGCTGAAACCGCTACATGTCTAAAATGTGAAGCGCTGTTTTCGAGATACACGGATCACGATCGAAAACATAAATGATACCGGAGGACATTCACGGACAAACACAGACTCGTGTCGGTAACGGTGAAGTGAGAGGAGGGTAAAAACAGCGGCACTTTCTCCTCTGCCCTGCTCATCTCGTAGCGCTGAAGCCAAAGCGCGCTGCCTGCGTTTATCTGCGGCTTCACACTGAGAGGAGGCGAGATGAGCTCTTCACGGGAGATAAAACGTGAGTATTGCTTTGTTTATATCCACTCGTTGTGGAGCTTGGCAGTCCTCCTGACAGTTAAATGTTTGATATCCGGGTCTCTACAGAGCTGCAGAAAGCGAAGAGCAAAGCCCAGAGCAGCAACAACCTGAAAGAGGAGGCGAACATCTGCAACCAGCTAGGAGAGCTACTGTCCAGAAATGGTAAGATGGTTAAATACAATAACTAGGGCCGGGGTGGATAATGCTTGCTCCACTTACTGTAACTTCTGGATGTTACAGCAGGCCAGGGTTAAGTAAGTAGCATACTTGTCATGTGTGCTGTATTGTGTTATACAGTCATGTGCATAACGCTAGATGGAAGTGGAAGTTCCTCAATCCTAAACAACACAATCTGGACCTTCATCTTCCTCTTCTTTTCGGAGGATAATGGGAGCTACCATCAGTGTTGTTGTTTTTCTGTCTGTAATATTTCTTCTTATTTACGTTTTTTTCATAATTAAGTCCCATTCTTATTTAAATTGTGTAAATTATGTATATAGCCCCCCCCCATTCTACTTCCATACATGTTTTTTAATAGTAGTATTATACTTTTTTGTGCACTGTTATTTCCTCTAGTACCTGTTTATTTATTTTTTTTGCTTACCTTATGTGCTTGAGTTGCTATTATTTATACATGTCCCCATTGAGGTATGAATAAAGTCTTATCTTATGGGTTTAACTCAGTGTAGAGTTACTGCAGTTGTTTATTCAGTCAGTCCAGTTATCTGCCTTCTCCACTACCTCCTCACTCTATTATATTTGTCATTAATAACACAAATCCATGACCTCACTTTATCTTTTGGCATTCATCACATGTCATGTCTATTGTAGTTTTGATTGCTGTGTTGCGATGCCAATCTTCTTATACATGCTATTTCTGTTTATATCTGTACTGTCAATCATACCAACTCTATTTTTGACTCAATGTGATCCCTTACTTTTGTTGCCTAATCCTAATCCTGTTGCCGTTTTGAATTTATGCTCTGCCCCCTCCCTTACTTAAAAAGTGCAGTATGATTTTGACTTGTGCATGCTACACCCTTGTTTATTTGGTTTGCTCTGTGTAATCTCCCTCTGTGTCAGGTGATTATGAAGCAGCCATTAGTGAGCATCAGCAGGAGTTGGCGCTCTCTGAGGTGCTGAATGACGTGATTGGCCGAGCAGTGGCCAATCGTAAGATAGGAGAGTGCTATGCAGAGATGGGAAACATTGTGGCCGCTTTGAAAGTGAGTAGATTGGCTGGTTGGCTTCAAATTGGCTGCCAAAACAGAGTTTAATAACAATACCATCAACATTTTGGTCTCAGAAGGACATTAATGTATTTGTCCTCTCCAGCACCAGCAGTGTCACCTGGACTTGGCTCGTTCTGTTAGAAATGACGCAGAGGAACAGAGGGCGCTGGCTACTATTGGTCGAACCTACCTCTTCCGTTATGAATCAGACCAATCGAGGAGGAGTTTAGAGCAAGCGGAGGATGCCTTCAGGAAGAGCCTGGCCATTGTGGACGACCGTCTACGAGGTGTGTACCGTTTGTTGACAGGCTTGTGTGTATTTTTGCATTATTTTTTTTGTCTTTCTTAGCCTTTTCCTTTTCATTTCTCCTTAACTCCAGGAACAGTGCCAGAGCGAGAGATTAGTGAGATGAAGGCTCGCCTGTTCCTCAATCTCGGTCTAGTCTGCGATCACCTGGGGGAACCCAAACGTTGCAGCGAGTTTATTCGCCGAAGTGTCTTTATCGCAGAGTATGTAAATCCTCAACCATACATATTAATGTAAAAACTCCAATAGGAAAGACAAGGTGTCAGTAGTGTTCATTTTCTTGCTGTTAATACTTGTGTCTTCCTCAATTTCCCTCCTCCTGTAAAGGAAGAGCCAGCTGCTGGAGGATCTCTACCGTGCAAACTTCAACCTTGGCAGCATCTACTTTCGTAATGGTCAACCCTCTAATGCCGTGCGCTGTCTAGAGCAAGCAAAAGAGTGTGCCCGGAAGATTAAGGAAAAATTCAGTGAGAGCGAGTGTTTTCACTCCATTGGAAAGGTACAAACTCACCCAACCCTCTCTGTTTTCTGTCACTGTGACTCTACAGTTTGTAACAGATGAGTGTGTTTGTGTCCTCGTGTCTTCTATCAACAGGTTCAGCTGTCTCTGGGTGATTTTGTAGCTGCCAGACGATCTTTGAAGAAAGCCCTCCGCCTGGGTTCCCAGCAGCCCATCGACCGACAGGCAGTGAAGAAAGCTTTCAAAAACGGTGAGGGAGCAACATTTTGATGTTTGATTTTTTTTTTTCTTCCCCAAGACATTTGAGTTGATGGCAGGATGTATTTTCCTTCTTTCAAAGCTGACCAGGGCTGTAAATTGGAGGAAGAGCTGGGGGAAGATCAAGGCAAAAGACTGGGCTCCCGTCAGGCCGTGGAGCTGGCAGAGCAGCTGGGGGACCTGTATTGTAAAGTTGGCTGCTACAGCAAAGCTCTGGATGCCTATCAAGCTCAAGTGAGAAACAATTACACAAAGATTTACCAAGCTCATATCCCTGCAGTTTTAACTTAACAATATCCACTGCATCTGAACTGCTCTCTTGTGTCTCTTCTTTAGAGCTTCTATAATAGATTGTCATGGTGTTGAATTATATGAATCTGTGTCACTCTGGTGCAGCTTAAGGGTGCTGAGGCGCTGGGAAAGGCTGCACGGGAGCTGGCCGTCATTCATGTGTCCCTGGCTGCGACGTACACAGATCTGAGGCAGCACAGTAAGGCAGTGGAGCACTACAGACAGGAGCTGGCTCTACGACAGGGCAGCTCCTCTGAGGTAAACACAACTGCCCCGCATCTTCGCTACGACTCAACACTGAACAATTGACAATTATGAACAATAATTGCAATATCCAAATCCAGAGAGTTGTAATTTGTGTCACAATGTATCATAAATGGAACATGTTTGTTTAATTCAATAGGTTTTTTTTTTCCAGTGACAATGAAATGATCATGACTCATATCATAAATGGTGTAATTTTATTTATTTATTTTTTCACATTTAACCAACATTACGCTGTTTTTTAAATGGACAGGCTGCAGTGCATTGCTAAATTGGTACTGAATAAATTTACTTAATACACTAAAAAATATCAGCTGAATTCATAAATTGAAATAATTAATTAGTTGTATTAATATAATATTGAGCATCTTTTGTATGCATTAATTGAATTGTAAAAACCTCTACTTATTTGTGCAGGGAAAATCGCCTGTTTATCAGCGCTACCATTATTTGGCTTGTAGTTTTAATTTAGAAAACATCACAATATAGGATTGAATGAGTGAAATTCTGTAATTGATTATTCATCTGTACAGTCGGTGGGTGTCCATACTTTAGATGTAACTGTTCATTTAAAACTGTCTCTGTCAGGAATTTAGCACGTGGCTGAACATCGCAGCAGCTCAAGAAGAGAGCAGCTGTCCATCACAGGATATAGACGGCAGCTACAGTACGGCTTTAGGCTCCGCTCAGACGTCCAGGCAGCCCAGACTACAGGTGAGCTGATACAAGCAGTTGGAAGTTATACAAAATTATACAAAATTAAAAGACTGACTTGTTTTCTTCACTGTCTTCTTAACCTTTGGAATATTTTTCTCTCTTTCCCCCCTCATAGAAACGTGTGCTCAGGCTCTGGTTGGCCTATCAGAGACGGAGCGGTTCACCAGACGCTGAGGACACTGAGGCGAAGCTGCAGGAGCTGTGTGCCGCAGAGGGCTGGAATCCAGATGGGAGTGACGGTGAGGAGGATGAAGAGGAAGAGATGGACAACAGCGAACCTCTGGATGACAGCGACTTCGTCCTCTCAGATTCAGGTGAGCTTCGTGCCAGTCATTCTCCGGCTCCTGAGTTTGCCCGTGACAGTTTTTTTTTGGGATGAAATGAGTCGTCTGATCTGATGTTCATCTCTTCATGTGGTCTCCAGATGATGATATGGAGGGGTATGACAAGATGGTGTCAGGAAGGAGGAAAGCAGGAAAGGTGAGGTTTTTTAATCAGTGGTTACAATGCACAAGCAACCACCTCATCTTTCAACTCTTTTAATATCTTGTGTTGCTCCTTTATCCATCTCCTCACTTTAGTGGAACAAGAGGAATGAAAAGGGCGAGACATCTCTGCACAGAGCATGTATAGAAGGAAACCTGAGGCAGGTCCAGTATCTGGTGGAACGGGTGAGCAAAAACAGGATTTACAATTTCATATTTTATATAAGACACAGCTTTTTTTTGCATCAGAAATGTGACAAAGTCAAGACAAATCAAAAATATAAAAAGTCAGACAGATTGTGCATTGAGTGCAAAATCCTCTGTAAACAGTAACATGCTTATTTGGCTTGAGCTTGTTAAATATTTACTACACATAAAAGAAACAAACTTCACCTCAGAGAGTCGGATTCTCTGCTCGTCTTTGAATCATTTATGAGAAGAGATGCTCATGCAGAGAGAAGAATAAAAAAACAAAGTTGTCATATAGCAAGTGTTACCATTTGGAGTGTATGATAATTACTGTCTCCCTGTTTCTCTCTGTGTTAGGGTCACCCTGTCAACCCCAGAGACTACTGTGGGTGGACACCACTGCATGAAGCCTGCAACCACGGTCACTATGGTAACCACTTTAGGTTTACCTGTATTGAACTTCTTTCGTTATTTTATGAAGCTGAAAAATGAAACACACATCCACCCTCTTGTCTCTCTCTGTTTCTCTCTCTGTCATGAACAGACATTGTTGCTGTGCTGCTGGAGCGTGGCGCCAACATCAATGACCCCGGTGGACCCCTGTGTGAAAAAGTGACTCCTCTACATGACGCCCTCGCTTGTGGCAATTTAACAGTTGCAAGGCTACTGGTGGAAAAAGGGGCTTCTGTCACGCTACGCAACTCCAAGGTGAAATATCATCTATCTCATTGAATGGATGTTAAAGGGCAGGTGGTCAAGAAAAATCCTCATCTATTTTTTATTTTTTCTACAATTTCTTTCAATATGATGTTGCAGGAAAACCATTCACAAGTTTATTTGACTTGATATGACAAAATATGACTTTTGTCATCTTAAATGGAATTAATTGTAATTTAGCTTTACAAGGTTCATACCAGGCATCTTTAAAATTTTGCATAAATATGCTACCAATAATCCTCGCTCAAATTTTTGTTAGTATTTTGCTAAGTAGCAGTTTTACTGATGACTTTTAATTTAAAATCTAAAATCTTTTGGTCTTCAAACTTTCATTTGCCAAAATTAATACAGATAACACCTAAATTTAGGAATGTATTTATTTGAAACAGGGACAATGCACAAAAACATTAATCTTGTGAGACAAGAGAAGATGCCTTGAGCCAGGTTGTAGCAACATTTGCTAATTTCCTGTAGTAATCACCTGTAGTCCCTGGATTTCTCCCCAAAAGAAAATCCAGCAAAGGGAGTCCTGGTTTTCATCACACCTTTATCACTGATGCACAATAAGTCTTCAGAAACCGGATGTAGTAGTTGTATGCTTTGATAGAAAATACCTCCACCTCGCCAGAGAAATTAATTGGACTTTCCACCCTCCTCCGTCAGGGTGCGACGGCCTTGGACGCACTGCGTCAGTGGCAGAAGACGTACAGCAGAGAGCTGGACCAGGACACCAAGCAGGAGTGCATCCTGACAGAGAGGCTGCTGAGGAAGGCACTGTCAGGGGGAGGTGAGCCTCTCACACGCTTTTACCACGTTAGCCTCAGTTTGCTCCGTCAAGCACTACTACACTGTTTTACCCACTTATCTCTCTGCCACAGTGCCCGCCGCTCCGGCCCCAGCCAAGCCTTTCGATGCCCTGCAGGACAGCCAGCTGTTTGATGCTGAGAACTCCGAGCCGCTGTCGCTGTCGCCCTCTGGAGGGGGCTGCTCCTTCAGCCAAGACAGGCCCAGAAACAACAGGAACTCTGAGGTGGCGGCAGCACCTGCCAGCCCCAAACGGTGGCAGAGCAACGGTGCAACACAAAGGCACCGCGCCAGAGGAACAGAGGCTGCTGTCCTGTATGGGGTAAAGTCTGAAGAATGCTTTCTATGCAACAACAACACAACATGCTTTATATTTACTGAGATAATACAAAGTGGATTCTTTAAATAGTGGTGTGCGCATCTTCACTGGCCTCATATTTCAATTACTATTCACCAGTCTACAATTTGGTTCAATTCGATTATTCGATGCATCACATCCCCGATTTTCTATGTTTCCACACATGGCTTTTTCATGAATTAACATAAATAGTCAGATAAATATGATCACATTAACATGAAATAAAATAGAAAACATCAATTAAATGCATTTCCACTATACAGCTGCTTCCTTGGAGTCTGAACACGAAGAAAAAGAAGAAGGCCTAGCCTACTTAAAGATGCAATTTCTCAAAAACAAAACGTACATTTTGGCATTGTGCTTTAAAATAATTTTAAAAAATCACTGTCTCTGTATGTGAACATCATCAAACTTGAATGAATTATTTGAATTGAAAAGTTATTGTGACGAAACTACATCGATTCAGAATCGCCCCTTTAAGAATCTCCATACATCTTTGAAACAATTATTTTCGGCACCCCTATCTTTAAATCAACACTCACAGAACATGATCTGTTTGTACATCTGTTCCTTAGAATAACAGCAGTTGTTCGGACGACAGCGACTCTGAGAGCCCCGTCAGTCCTCTCCGTCCCGTCCGTCCAAGAAACATTTTACCAGCGGCCCTGAGTCAAAAGGAGGTTCCTACAACCAGGGAGACCAGCTCGATCCCGGCCTCGGGTCGAGAAAGCGCCCGAGAGGCCCCCGCACCGTTTGTGTTTGCGCGAGAGGAGTACCACAGCGCCATTCGAGGCTTGGGCAGCTCCAAAACTCTCCGCCAGGGTCTGTCACAACCTCAGTTCTCCAGCACACCCGCTGTATCATCCAGCAGTAAATCAGCTCTGGTTCCTGAGGAGGAGTATTTGGCCGACGACTGGCTGGAGGACGATTTAGGGGAAGTTCAGCCAAAGAAGAAGAGAAGACTCAGAGAGGAGCCGAACGGGATGATGGGAGATGATGCAACCGCGTTCTCAGCTGCCAGGAGTCAAAACAGGAACTCAAACACTGACACCACCTACAGAGGTTAACATCTTTTTTTTTTTTAAAAGCTTTTATAATATTTTTTCCTCCATATTTCTGTGCTTTTTTTCCCCTTCATTATGCTCTTCTTATATTCTCTCAGGTTCTGCAGTTCCCTCGTCCTCCAGCAGGACGCTCTCTCTGAAAAAGAATGGCTCTGTGAAGCCGCACCAAGTCAAAATGACTCAGATGCCGGGGATGGTGAGGCTGGGCAGACGAGAAGTGAACAGGTCACACAGCCCCACCGTTACCGATGACGACGATATGAGACCTGAGACGCCTCCACCGCCTCCGATATTCCACGTGCAGGTATCCTGCCGGCCGGTCATCATGAGTCTGAAGCAACGCACAGACGTTTCAAAGTCAACTTTCAGACGGAGTTTTCATATTACTTATTCAGGACAGCGTTGACGGCAGCGAGACGGTTATTAATGTTTCACTATGTCTAGGGGTCATGAGTGGGACGTCATTTGTCAGGGGGTCTGTCTTCACTCCTGATTAACATTAGATAGTGATGAATGTGGCTGTGAATGAGAGAGAGAGAACTGAAAGCAGAGCCATCTTAAGGCTCTGACGCTGTTGCTTCAATATCATTCTTCAATCATCTTATCAGGGATGTAATTTTACTATGTGGTTTTTTGTTTGTTTGCTTTTTGTATCATAGGTTTCGATGTGTCAGACATAATAACTGTGGTTTGGCGACATAGAAAGACTTGAGTGAAAGAATCCAGCTTGTTGCATGTACTGTATGTTGTTTTTTTATATTTATTTATTTTTTCCAGCCTCCAACACAAACATTGGCCGCTCCCATGCCCACTTCACTTCCTCCACCAATCAGAATGAGGGTCAGAGTTCAGGAAGATGTTTTCCTCATCCCAGTTCCACAAAGGTTTTTTTTTTTTTTTTTAATGACCAAATAAATCTCATTCATCTTTATTTGCCCTAACATATTCTATTCTATTCAAATTATGACCTTAGTAGTTATAAGAGACAGCACTTTGGTTGAATGCTGGTGCATGTGTTTTGTTTTTTTGTTGTTGCTTTTTTCATTTTTTTCATGCACCTGTACCAATTCCACTGTTTTAGTGAGGCCGACTCCTGCACGGTGTTGTGGCTGTGTGAGCAGGCAGCTCAGCGTTACTACCAGAAGTGCGGCCTCCTGCCTCGTCTCTCGCTGCAGAAAGAAGGCGCTCTCCTCTCCCCACAGGACCTGCTGCTGGCCGTGCTGCACACTAATGAGGAAGTGAGTCCAGTTTGATTGCAGACGTCGAAAAAAACAAAAAACAAAAAGTGACTCTCATGAAGTTTCTTTTTAAACTGAATTATAATTAGGGGTGGGCGATATGACGATTTTAGATCGTGAAGGATTAGAGCATGTAGACGATCTGCCAAAGTTGAAAGTTGACATTTTTATTTGACCCTTTTCAATAAGCTATTTAGTGTTTTGATATACTTAAATCCTGTTAGAATGACTGTGTTGAATAAAAGAAACAGTAATGTCTTCATTGATATTTTACTTTCATGTTTACTGAAAGCTACCTTTTATGTTGCAAGAGTGACTTTATCAGAGTGTTGTTATTAGTATGTTTACGTTGTTTGCACATATTGGCAAAACTGCAACTATTTAGATTAAAATCTGTTCAGAAAGGTTCTTTGGCCTAAACTGTCTGTTTTTCTTTTTTCGATTTAAGATCGTGATAAAATTGAAATCGTGATTTTATTTTTTTTAAATCGTGATATGATATTTTTGCCATATCGCCCACCCCTAATTGTAATATATCGGGGCATGTCGCAGGTTTTGGCTGAAGTCTGCTCCTGGGATCTCCCCCCTCTCCCTGAGCGTTACAAGAAAGCCTGTCACAGCCTGGCAGTGGGTGAGCAACACACACAAATGAGTCAGACACAAACACATTTCAGTAGTAGTTCATTAAGCAAGGTGTCTCTTTGTCTCTCCACAGATGAGAACAAGCGCGTCACCAGGCTGTGTGAGGTGCAGGACGGGAGCTCCTCCGTGTCGGTGTGCGGCCTCAGTTTGGCCCCCGCCTCCCTGAACCCCCTGCTCCGTGCCTTGAAACTTCAGGCCAGCCTCACGGAGCTGCGGATTTCCGGCAACCGTCTCCACGCCAACCTGCTCTCTGAGCTGATCGCGACGACCATCACCATGCCTCGGCTCCGGCTGCTGGACATTTCAGCCAGTCACGTGACAGGAGAAGGGCTGGAGAAGGCAGCGAACGCTTTGAAAGGCCAGAACCAGCCATTCCCGGTAAACACCTCAGCTGGGAGAGTCTGTTTTTATTTCACCTGCCGATATCAGTGTTTCCTCAGATCTCATACAGCTCGGATTAAAATTTGTTCCATATGATCCACAGGGAAGTTATAAGAGCATTTTGGATGACTTCTTCCTGTGCTATCTGATCCACATACACATACCGTACATACTTTTGAAGGGTAAATAAACCCTAAATCACAATGTTTATTTATGATGCAGTTTAAGTTTTCTGTGCAACATTTTTTGTTTTGCCTCAGATGAAAGGCATTTCCTTTGTGCATCTCCAAGCACTGAAAAGTCTGCAAGTGCATGTAAAATTGGGACCCATAATATGATCAGATGTTTTTAGACATGTGTATTGTTCTTAATATTTTAAAATATATTTGTGTAATGCCCTTGAGTACTACAAACTACAAAAGCTACAAAATTTAAGTCAGCTTTATTTATTTACTTGGTTGCCTTGTCTGCAGACGGAAACTGAAACCTCAAAACATCAGAAGATAAAACTGAAGTAAACTTAAAAACAGATAAACTAAAACAGTCTGATCTAGAAGTGTAAAAGTGTCGGCTAAGAAAAAAAAAAAAAAGAAGCAGCCCAGTCAGAGGAGGGGGAGGAAGAGGGAGGGGTGTGAGATCTATTGAAACCACAGTGTCTAAACCATCATCATCAACTATCACATCTGGGAAGGACACACATTTCAGATAAACTGACTTTGTTGTTTTGTTTCGTTTTCCCCCGGTAGTGCCTGGAGGAGCTCGACGTCAGTATGAACCCCCTGGGGGACGGTGTGTCCGAGTCCCTGTCCTGCCTGTTGTCCTGCTGCCCTGTGTTAGCCAAGCTGTCTCTGCAGGCCTGTGGCCTCACCGCTCGTTTCCTACAGCAGCATCGACTGCTGCTGGCTAGCGCTCTGACAGGTAACCACCCAAAATGTAGCAATTCGTGGTTTGAGAATGTGTCGTCATATGTCATGGATGAAGCTGTGTTCCCTCAGCTACACTGGGAGTTGAACTGACAGCTGGAGAGACAGGAGATGGAGCACAAATACAGCTCTAAAAAAGAAAAGAAAAGAATGACTGTCATACATGTAGAGATGCTTTTAAGAAACATTTGTGAAAGTGGTCTCTTATTTTTTTTCCAAATACCAACACAAACACAACTCATTCTAGTTAATGAGACACTGATGAGGTGATCACCTGAACCACATCTGATTTTATAGGAAGATTATAAAAACCACTGCTGGGATAATTAAACATTGACATTATCCCACAAAAACTGATTTTATAAACTCTTCCTGAGTTAAAATATTCTTGCTGTGTTGTTTAGGAATAAATATGAACATGTTTTCTTTGCATTATTATTATTCAAGGTCTGAAAAGACTTGATATTTTTTGTTATTTAGACTAGTTTAGTCATTTTCAGCCAATAAAAGCTCTAAATGACAATATTTCTATTTCAATTTTGGGAGAAATGTTGTCGGTAGTTGATAGAATAAAACATTTTTTTTTAAATTTAGTTTTACTTAGTGGTCTCTTAATTTTTTCCAGTGCAGTTTGTTTAAGCTTTTGGGGGTTAACACGAGTAAATTCACATCCTTTGATCCCTAAGGTACTGGCCACCTGAAATCGGTGTGTCTATCCCACAATGCACTGGGCTCCACTGGTTTTGAGCTGGTGTTGAAGACTCTGCCTCTCCACTCCCTCACACACCTGGACCTGTCTGCCATCCGCAGGGGTCCTGCTGATTTCCCAGCACTCGAACACCTCACCAAAGTTGTGTCACAGGTACACACACATGAACCATGAAGTGTAATATACAGCTGTCAATATTTACATTACTCGATTAAAGAGAGATTACGGGGCCCTATAACTACTGTACAGTACAAACAAATGATATCTTCAATCACAGGAGGACTGCTCACTGACCCACCTGAGTCTGGCAGCGAACGGGTTGACGGACAGCAGTGTGGCCACCTTGGCCAGGTGTGTATGCGTTTGCTGGAACATTTCCAACACGCTTGGCTCATAATTAGGATCCCAGTTACGTTTTCTTTGGTTCTAATCTGTTGCCGCTGTCTGCTTCTGGGTATTGTTTTATTCCCTTCCAGGTGCCTGCCTACATGTCCGTCTCTGGTGAGTTTAAACTTGTCAGGAAACCCATCTATCACCTCAGCAGGACTTCACAGCATCCTGAACTCTCTCAGAGAAGCTTCCCGACCTTTGACTCTTCTAAACCTTCAAGGTATGTGCTATTTCTGCCATCCATTGAAATGTGTTTCTCTTGTTTGTGTGCGCCTTCCAACTCCTAACAATGGGACTATCACATAACACACTTTGAATTTGAGTTTGTTCCTTGACCTTCAGGTTGTCAGGTGTCGGGCCCTTGGGACCCTGCAGGTCTGGATAGTTTGACAGAGCTGGTCAAGGATCTCCGTCTTTGCTCTCAGGGACTCAACAAGCTGGACAGGCAGGCTTTAAAGCAAAGCTGGGACAATGGTAGGTCGCGTGGACACTTCATCGACCGAAACGCCAAATGCCTGCTCTCCACTGCAGCTTCCTCATGAGGGAAACCAAATGTGCACATCTTATCTCCAAACTCTGAATTTTCAACCACATGAAATTAGTAGCTAACTTGTGTCGTATTGATTTCCAAACACACAGAACGTTTATTTGGTTGTGTTCAGTTACCAGTGACTTGAGGCTGCACACTTAAATATTTAAAAGGACTTTGCTAAGACGACAAGCAGAAACTTTAACACAATCTATCAACATTGTAAATAGCTCCTAGCGTTAATGTATTTGAACCCACTGAATTTTTTTATTATTTGTTGAAAAAAAAAAGAAAGAAAAACAATTAAAGTGACTGATGCATTTGTCTTTCGATTGATTGCCTATTTTTGATTTTAAAGAAATGTCTGTCTTTTAAAGGGATAGTTCACCCAAAATTCAAATTTCACTCATTATCTATTCACCCTCATGTCGACTAAGGGCTGGGAGAGTCCTCCGTGCCTTCTCGGAGTTACGGGGGGTTCCGCGCAGCAGTATTTGTCCATATAAAGGTTGTGAATGGTGCTCACTTTTCTTCGTTCAAAAAGACACACCAAAAAACATCCAAATACCTCCGTACTGCTCTGTCATGTCCCTCTTGTATTGAAGCCCCGACATGAGAAATTGTTCCGCCGGTCAGTGCAAATCACGCGAGATTTGCACAGACACAGGAAGAGCAGTGAACTGAGACACTGGGAGCTTCCGCTACAAACAAGCTTAAAATATAGACTTATTTAATTTTTTTCAGAACAATTTCTCATGTCGGGGCTTCAATACAAGAGAGACATTACAGACGAGCAGTATGGAGGTATTATGATGTTTTTTGGTGTGTCTTTTTGGACGAAGAAAAGTGAGCACCATTCACAACCATTATATGGACAAATACTGCTGCGCGGACCCCCCTGTAACTCCAAGAAGGCACGGAGGACTCTGAAAATTCTCACATCTCTTAGTCGAAATTTGAATTTTGGGTGAACTATCCCTTTAAGAAGTATTTTAATAGATCACACAGTTGAGAGAGACAGGAAATGGGGAGGCAGAGAGAGGGGGATGACACACAGCAAAGGGCCGGTGGGGCGGGACTGAACCGGGGCCGGCTGCAGCGAGGACTGTAGCTTCTGCCTATGGAGCGCCTGCTCAACCCAGTGACCTATCCGGCGCCCCGGTGTCTGTCTTGTTGATCTTGCACTCTCACATCACTGCTGAGCACGTCAGCTTGTGGTTGCTTCAACCTTTGATTAAACGTTGTGATAGTGTGAGCAGCCTGAGGTGAATGAGCTGATGATGCACTCTGGGACACAAAACTTATCACTTGTGCAAAGTTGTGTCAAAAAGATTTTTTTTCTTTCTTACACAATACGGAAGTTGAGTTGTGCAAACTTTAAAACTCAGCTATGTGCTTACTCTTTAATCTAACATGTAAGGCTACAACTTCACAGTCGCACTCACTGAAGCACGGCTCACACTGATGTGTGAATTGATCCTATACTTCATATTCCAGCCACTTGATAATCAAATTCAAATATAAAAAAATCAATATCATTTGGGTTAAATGTGTATTTTATCATCACAGTAGAGTGATGAGTAATTAAGTGCAATCACTACCATCACTGATTTATCAAAACCTGCTAGAGCTGCTTCAACTTCCACCTATAATTATATGCAAACTGTGGTTCTATAAATGTGTAAGGCACTGGAAATAAGGTTGACAGTGGTAAATGTAAATGTTAAAATGTTTTTTTGTAGCTCAGCAACAGTGTTGTATGTGATGCATGTGGGAGAACTTTCAGATACTGTGGCAACACCACAAGCAGAGCAGCATTCATTTGAAGAACAGTCTGTATCGTACAGTAAGCCAGTACAACCTGTCTGTTTCTGCCCTATGGTTTTGATCAAGTATCAATATCTAAGAACATTTCTACCAACATTTCTACCAGTTGTCGGTCTGAGAAGTGAAGCTCACTTCCGCGTTCCAAAAATTTGTGAAATGTCCGAGCAGGTCTGGAGACAGCTGCTTCGAGGCCAGTGGGCGGGTTCTCGGCTGGTAAATCCAGCATGGCGCTGTTCAGGCCGCCATATTTGAGTCACAAAAACTACTCCCCAAAACCAATGGGTGACGTCATGGATGCTACGTCCATATTTTTTACAGTCTATGATTTCTACACTTATTTATTTCAGTTTTTCTGCACTTGGTTTTTAAATTCTTCATATATATTTACGCATTTAAACATATTATGTATTCCCTTTTTTGCTTTATTACTAAACATGTATTTCCTATTTATCAGCTTATTTTTTTTAAAGCAGAAGTAAGCGATCCGGTCGTTTTGGCTAACTTCCTGTCAGCCGATGGAGTTAGCAGTCCCCACCGTTGTCCCTACGTCACCACATTCACGCGCATCCCATGGCTGCACCCACAGAGAGGACCGCCCCTTTATGCCATTCTCTCTCCTCATTGGATAAAGGTTGTAGGATACAAGGAAAGTTTTCTCCTCGGCTTACAGCAGAGCAGAGTGACTGACAGACCCGTGTTTCAGACCAAACACTCTATGTAAGTGATTGCTGTCGGAAGATATAACTATTTAAGACTTATATTAACACAAACATTACGCTTACTTCTGCTTTAAGGCAGTCCCCCCTCCTAGAGCCAGAGTGGTTATAGTGATGCAGTCAATGAGTCACTGCCACTCAGGGTTCATGTTCAGTGTGTATGTGTCCAGAGGCCAACAAAGAAAAATATTCATACAACTGGAAATGCAAACATTTATTGAAATGATTCATGGTATAATGCAACAAAAAATAAACATAATCAAAAGAAGAGCTAATCATGGCTTAATAAAATCAAGAATTATGATTAAAATAAACTGTGATTCATGTGGGGTCACAAACACATGAGGTTAATGTTTTTTCTTATGAATTAAATTCAGCAACATTAGGGAAAATCATTGATTCTGTGCATCTTCATTGCTTGGATAAACAATCCGGTGGGACGGCCGAGTTACGCTAGGGAGACCAAATCAGAAACAGACAGAAGGTTAAATAATTATTTGTGGTGGACAAAGTAAAATCCATTAGCAGCAAGTAGCAATAACTGACTACTAATAAACAATACTACGACTTATTGGTCTGGGCGGAGTTTATCGGTATTTAGATTACTCATTAGGTGGTTGAATTTACTCACTTGCAGGCCTCGGACTCATCACAGATCTTCTTCACATCATCATTGGTTTGCAGCCGCTCAATCAATTCGTCAAGGTGTTTTTTAATGAATTTTTTGCACAAGGTTTTATACTCAACATTATCGCAAGCAGTAAGCAGCTTTGATTTCAAGACCTGTAACAGCAGAAATTGCATTATTGCTTCTTCCAAGATGCTCTAGATCAAATTGTCCAGGCTCTTTAGATCTTTAGACGCTACAACCTAATCTGTGTGTCTGTCTCTGTTTCTGAAATAAAGTAAATGTGTGTATAAATATTTACCTCTTTGGAGGCGTTTTGTCCAGCTTCTTTTCTCACACGGTTTAAAGCCTCTTTGCATGCATTGCACACAGCTGGAACCTGCAAATGAAAGTGACTGGTGATTTTGAATGTTAAATTGTTAACATACTTTATACATGGTGGAATAATCTGTGAAAATTGCGCATGCTCAAAATCTTATTGGCCTTTTTACAATAATTTCACGTCTAAATTTCTCATATGCATGGTGGCCCTAAAGGCTCAATGCACTGCAACTTAAGAAGACACAGACGAAGAGCACACACATGCTACAAACTTAATCAATTTCACAACACATAGGGCCACCATACATGTTTATATTTTAATAACTTGTTGAGCATTTCACAAACACACAATATAACAATGATATAAATAATATAACAACAAGTTCTGTGAAGGATATTACCTGACTAACTTTCACAGGGATTTCCATTTCCACCTTCTGATCATCAATTGTGAACTCCAAGCCTCTCCCACGGACTGTCCAGACTGTGAAGGTACAAAAAAATGTTGACATACACTTTGCTGCTCCATGTGAGAAACATGACAGAGAGAAAACAGCAAAACACCTGAGTGTGTCACCAGGATGAACACAAGGAGGACAGCAGACGTTTCCATTGCTAACACACAGTAGTGATCTCTGGTCTCTGTTTGTAATTGTGTCTGCCGGCGACCCTCCTTTTTATTCAACACAGCAACGGAAATTTAAACCACGACCTTGTCAGTCGTATGAATCAACTCTTCACAGAGAGCAATTTCACAGAAATCCTCCTTTTCATCTTCTCACTTTCTTCAACCAATCATCTTTTTCCACTTAACTGCTGATGAGATTGTGGGTGTGGTATTATTTGTGTTATGGTTTGCCTTGACATCTTGCAATATCTCTGTTCTGTCAGTGTAAGATTTATTCTATTATGTACTTGATTCCTCTGGCATCATCACAGAGTCTGTCAGATGCACACTTAGATGTTCAAAAGGACTGTGATAAGGGGAAAAAACAGTCACACATTAACTAATGCAAACTGGAGACAGCTCGTAGGTTAAAGTGACTTGTGATGATTTCATCTTTCAATGGCCAATTTTAACCAAAGAAAGAACGTCTGGTTTTCACAGATCTTGCTTCACACTTCGCTGCTTAGCACGTCAGCTTGTGGTTGCTGCAACTTTTGATTGAACACTGTGATAGCTGTGGGCAAGTGCCTCCTGAGATCAATGAGCCATGATACGAACTTGTTCCCCTCATGCCCGCAGAACTTGCACCTCTTTTGAGCAGGGTTACTAGTATTTTAAAAATCACGTAATTTCTGCCAACTTTACGTAAAACTAAATGACTGTTCCTGACATTTAGTGATGTGCAAAGCAGTTCACATTAGTGTCATCACACAATATTATTTGTACATTCACAACAACCTGCCTGACATGAGCTACTTCTCTTGCTGCCTGCTACAGTTACATGCAGACCAGTCAGAGCAGGAATTACCCTGCAACAGAGAGAGACATTTGTTACTGTCACTGGCAGTGAGAAAGTGAATTCACCTCTGTCTCACCAATTGTGTGTGTGTGTGTGTGTGTGTGTGTGTGTGTGTGTGTGTGTGTTCAAACAGGCAGCACACGTGGCAGGCACTAGAAATGAAAAGCACTTTCAGTGATAAACTAGAAAATGTAAATGTGAGTACATTTCACCACAATGTTTTTTATTTCAATTTGAAAAACATGACACAGTCTATTTTCCTGCAGACTGGTCCTCCGACCTCTAGGGGGCCTCCAAATCCCCACCCAAAGCCTTTTCCTATTTTTTATTTATTTTTTTTAACACAAATGTATTGAATATTTAGATTATAAGATATGAAACAAATGATGCAGAATTACTTTATGTGCAAATACAAATGATTATTTAAGGTTTGCTGGCTGTTTGTAGGACAATAACAAATACCCTCTAGGTCAAAGGTCAGGTAGTGACCATGGGAGATCAGCAAACTATACTGTAGGTTACTAATAGAGGCTTGGAAACATTGTGGAAAAATAAGTGCTGGAGAAGTAGAACAGCGAAAAATTGTGAATAATTTGAGAACATTATTTTAGAGAGACTGAAATTCGTACAAACTTACCATTTGCCTTGACGTTTTTGATTTTCGGTTAGTCCAACTGCAGCACGGTCCTACCTGCACACACCTGAGTTAGCTGCTTACCAGCGGCCCCGCTATTTGTGACTTCCTTACTTTTTTCTTTTTTTTTTTTTTTATCCAATGGCAACTGAAACCGAGAACAAAGACGAAGAAGAGAACCGGACTTGAATACAGTCAGGCGTTTACCAGAGAAAGTCCAGAGACCAAATGTCTCACCAGGAGGTAGGTTTTCTCGTATTTATTATTATTAATAGAAAAAAAAACATACTTTATTGAGAATTTTAATTACAAATAGCTGTCTCCAGATTTCTATGCAGGGTGTGTTTATGTGTGAAGTAGGGTTGCACACCTATCGTGTGACATTGGGCTTGTGCTCCAAGTAGGATGTTGAAAGGCCTGTGTGATAGGATAACGTCATTTTCCATCCACGATCTCTGGCTGTACGATGAAGGAAGCTGATTGGTGGATGTGGGACAGTGTGCACTTGCACATGTCATTCAACTACTATAGACTGAAGGCTAATATTGATACTGTTGCTGGTGACATGGGAAAGTATTGTTTCAATCATGTATTGTAAGTTCTGTATGATAAAATACATAGGTGTTGATATGGCCTCTGTATTCTCAATTTGGGTTTGTTGATATAGTATTGATGATGTTGATACCAGCTTGGATTGATCTAACTGGAATGGAAATCAGTGGTAGCCTATTACACTTCACAAATGGCTGAATGATTTATATCCATGGTTCTGTCCATAATTGTTTATACATTTAGTTTGTTTGCTGAGTATGAGAGATGATGCTCTTTAATGACAACTGAGTCTTTTAAACTTTTGAACAGCAGTTCACTTATTGCTCACGTTCAATGTATGTCAGTGAACCACTGAGTGTTAACCAGTGGCTCATGAGATTGTCTCGGTTATTTCACCACAAGGGAGCAGTGAATTAATTGTTCACCTAAAGCAGTGTTTTTCAACCTTGGGGTTGGGACCGGGGTCAGGAATAAATGTGTAAGGCACTAAAAATAGGGTTGACAGTGGTAAATGTTAAAAACTTTTTTTTTCTTTTAGCTCAGCAACAGTGCTGTATGTGACGCATGTGGGAGAACTTTCAGATACTGTGGCAACACCACAAGCAGAGCAGCATTCATTTGAATAACAGTCTGTATCGTACAGTAAGCCAGTACAACCTGTCTGTTTCTGCCCTATAGTTTTGATCAAGTATCAGTATCTAAGAACAGATTATTTCTACACTTATTTATTTCAGTTTTTCTGCACTTGGTTTTTAAATTCTTCATATATATTTATGCATTTAAACATATGTATTCCCTTTTTTGTTTTATTACTTCAACATTTATTTCTTATTTATCAGCTTCTAAGTTTTTTTGGTAGGCAGCCCCCCCTTCGAGCCAGAGTGGTTGAGTCACTGTGGAAATGCAAACATTTATTGAAAATGACTACAAAATTATTCATGGTACAAAACAAAGTGCAACACGAAATAAACATAAATAATCAAAAGAAGAGCTACAGTAATCATCACTTAACTACAATCAAGAAATATGATTAAAAGAAACTGTGATCCATGTGGGGTCACAAACACAGGAAGTTAATGTTTTTATTATGAATTAAATTCAGCAACATTAGGGAAAATCAGTTTGATTCTGTGCATCGTCATTGCACAGAATCACAATCCGGTGGGGCGGCCAAGTTTTAGTAGAGTAACCATTTCTGAAACACAAACAGAAGGCTTAATGATTATTTGTGGTGGACAAAGTAAAATCCATACAGTAGCAATAACTAAGACTAATGGTATTGACATTAAAGTGGTATCTCAATGTTATGATTGGTCTGGGCGGAGTTTACCGGTATTTAGATTACTCATTAGGTGGATGAATTTACTCACATGCAGGCACCGGACTCATCACAGATCTTCTCCACATCATCATTGGTTTGCAGCCGCTCAATCAATTCGTCGAGGTGTTTTTTAATGAATCTTTTGCACATGGTTTTATAGTCAACATTATCACAAGCAGTACCCAGCAGCTTTGATTTCAAGACCTGTAACAGCAGAAATTGCATTATTGCTTCTTCCAAGATGCTCTAGATCAAATTGTCCAGGCTCTTTAGATCTTTAGACGCTATAACCTAATCTGTGTGTCTGTCTCTGTTTCTGAAATAAAGTAAATGTGTATATAAATATTTACCTCTTTGGAGGCGTTTTGTCCAGCTTCTTTTCTCACACGGTTTAAAGCCTCTTTGCATGCATTGCACACAGGTGGAACCTGCAAATGAAAGTGAGTGGTGATTTTGAATGTTAAATTGTTAACTTACTTTATACATGGTGAAATAATCTGTGAAATAATCGCTGTGAAAATTACGCATCTTATTGGCCTTTTTATAATAACCTCACGTCTAAATTTCTCATATGCATGGTGGCCCTAAAGGCTCAATGCACTGCAACTTAAGAACACACATGCAAAGAGCATACACATGCTACAAATTTAGAAAACAACTTAATCAATTTCACAACACATTGGGCCACCATACATATGTTTATAATTACTGAGCATTTCACACACACAATAATATAACAATGATATGAATAATATAACAAGTTCTGTGAAGGGTATTACTGTACCAGATCGAAAACACCTGAGTGTGTCACCAGGATGAACACAAGGAGGACAGCAGACATTTCCATTGCTAGTGATCTCTGGTCTCTGTTTGTAATTGTGTCTGCCGGTGACCCTCCTTTTTATTCAACACAGCAACGGAAATTTAAACCACGACCTTGTCAGTCGTATGAATCAACTCTTCACAGAGAGCAATTTCACAGAAATCCTACTTTTCATCTTCTCACTTTCTTCAACCAATCATCTTTTTCCTGCTAACTGCTGATGAGATTGTGGGTGTGGTATTATTTGTGTTATGGTTTGCCTTGCCATCGTGCAATATCTCTGTTCTGTCAATGTAAGATTTATTCTATTATGTAGGCCTACTTGATTCCTCCGGCATCATCACAGAGTCTGTCATCTTACTTGGGGATGCACACTTAAATGTTCAAAAGGACTGTGACAAGGGGAAAAAACAGTCACACATTAACTAATGCAAACTGGAGACAGCTCGTAGGTTAAAGTGACTTATGATGATTTCATCTTTCAATGGTCAATTTTAACCAAAGAAAGAACGTCTGGGTTTCACAGCCTGCTAGACTCAGAGTGAGGCGGACCAGTCAGAGCGGGAATTACCCTGCAACAGAGAGAGACATTTGTTACTGTCACTGGCGGTGAGAAAGTGAGGTAACACTTTACTTGAATACGTGTTCATAAAACTGACATATACTGTCATAACCATGACATGATACCTAAACAGCAGTGAATACTTATGACAGCTTATGACAACAATGTCAACTTTGCATCCAAAGTGACATAACTTACTGCCTTTGGACTATAAATAATTATTTTGTGCTCTCATTATTGAATTGGAGCCTTGTGTGTTTGCTGAGAAAAATTATTTGGCATGTTGTCTCCAGCTCCTAAATTCTTTGAAAACTGGTCTGGCCACCATGAATCATGGTGTTAGATTTGAGCACCACCATATTTAAAGCAGAAGTAAGCGATATTTTTGTGTTAATATCAGTCTTAAATAGTTATATCTTCCGACAGCAATCACTTACATAGAGTGTTTGGACCGAAACACAGGTCTGTCTGTCAGTCACTCTGCTCTGCTCTGAGCTGCGGAGAAAACTTTTCTCGTATGCTACAAGTTTTATCCAATGAGGAGAGAGAACGGCATGAAGGGGCGGTCCTCTCTGTGTGTGCAGCCAAGGGATGCGCGTGAATGTGGTGACGTAGGGACGAGGACCAATAGATCCATGACGAGGGCGGGGGCTGCTAACTCCGTCGGCTGACAAGAAATTGTGGTGCGTTCAAGGCAACCCGTAATTCGTGTTTTTCCGACCTGTGAAGTCGTACCAGTTCGATCTGGTACGAGTTCACGGGTCGGAAGTTACGAGTGGCCGTTATAGTGACTTTCACAGGTAAAACAGGTCGGAAAAACACGAGTGGGTTGCCTGGAACGCTACAAAGTCGTAAGTTGTGACTTGAAGCTGTAACTTACGGTTTCAAGAGCCTGCCTGGAACGCAGCATTAGCCAAAACGACCGAATCGCTTACTTCTGCTTTAAGACATCTTTTGTCACTCTTTTTAACCCAAGCTTGAAGTTAAATGTTCATTCTTTGAATACTTCAGACTTTGTATGAGCTATAGTCAAACTGTTTTTATTTGTCTGTCCATGTGGCCCATCAGTCTCTATTAATTTATTTACCCTGTTGTGTACAGAAAAGATCACAGATTGAAATGCAAAAGTTTATTGAAATAAATTGCATTGAAAACCAAATCATGGCACAAGACAAAGTGCAACACAAAGTAAATGTAATAATTGAAAGCAAAGCTGTAATTTTGTGTGGTTGCACACAAAAGGTTAATGTTTTTTCATAGGGATTAAATGCAGAAGTTAGACTTTCATTAATGCATCAAACATCAGGGAACATATTCAATCATTTCAATCGGTGAATCTTCCTCTCTTGGGTAAAAGATCAGGTGAGACAGCTCCTTTGGCCTAAAGAGAGCACAGCAGTAATTAAGAATGAAAATTTTACATTGCAGGGAAAAGTAGAGTGAAAGGATATTACCAAGTAAATGCACTGAGACTGGCCACTATCAGTTTTATATTAATATGACATTGGATTATTTTCACTATCATTATTGATGTTTGATATACTGTATTATTGGGTAGTCTGTGGTTGGCTGGTAACTCACTTGCAGGCTTTGATGTTCACACAGATCGTCCTCACGTCATCGGTGGTTGTGAGCTCCTCGATCAATTCTCCCATGTATTTTTTGATAAGTTTGCGGCAGACACCTTTTAAGAGGCCAATTCCATTGCAGACTGTATTCAACTTTGATTTCACACTCTGTAAGAGCAAAACTTGAATTATTGCTTTTTCCGAGATGCTTTATGTCAAACTGTACAGGCTCTTTACACACTTTACCTCTGCTGTGGCATTTGGTCCGATGGCTTTCTTCACCTTGTTTAAAGCCCACTTGCACGCCCAGCATACACCTGGAATCTGCAAAAGAAAAGTATGTTACGATGATAATAATTATAAGGGTAATCAAGATCTCATGAAATATCTAATCTTTGTTCTACCCACGGAGGAGTTTGAGCTCTAGGTTTGGAGACAGTACACCTATACTTATTATGCATAACATTATGACAACTGACAGGTGAAGTGAATAACACATCATGGCACCTATTAGTGGGTGGGATATAGGGCTGCACGATTTATCTTATTTTAATCGTCATTGCGATGCTAACACGATAAACACATTGCAAAGGTTTGCCTGAAATGCAATGAGTACATTTTATTTACAGGCGAACCTCATACCTGTAACCTGAACCATATACCACTAGACCTATCACGTAATGGCGAACTGCCGTCAGGTCCCTTGGATACCACGCCTGAAACGTGTCCACACGACATTGATCGACATATTTGTACTGACACGACTTCTCATGATTAGTCGACTTGACTTAACAACGTTTGGAGTTTAGTTACAGCCTGCAAGTTTTTCTACTCTTCTTCTCTGTTTTTGGTGTATTTGTGTGGCAGTGTTACATCACCACTATACGTAAGCCTGGCATATGTAGTCCTACTACAGAGTATCGAGTCGTTTTGTGACTGCAGGTCATTATGCCAATATTTGCCGATTTATCGCAAGTCATATTGTCATCGCGATATTGAGCAGTGTCATCGCACACAGACATTTTGCTGATATCGTGCAGGCCTAGTGGGATATATTAGACAGCAAGTGAACATTTTGTTTTTAAAGATGATGTGCTAATTAAAGTAGAAAAAGGGGAAATGGGCAAGCATGAGGATTTGAGCAAGTTTGAGGACTGGACCACAGCGTCTCAAAAACTGCAGCTCTTGTGGGGTGTTGCCGGTCTGTTACAGTGGTCAGTATCTATCAGAAGTGGTCCATGGAAGGAACAGTGGTAAACCAATGACAGGGTCATGACTCACTGACACACGTGGGAAGCAAATGCTGGCCAGTGTGGTCCGATCCAACAGACGAGCTACTGTTCCTCAAACTACTTAACAAGTTAATGGTAGTTCTGATAGTCAGTAGACAGACACTGTGCATCGCAGTTTGTTGTGTAAATACACAGCAAGAGGGGAACCAAGACAACATTAGGCAGGTGATCATAATGTTATGCCTGATTGGTGTATATGTCTACGAAGTAATTTAAAATAGCCCCCTGCATGAAGCTACAATACTAAAATGCTGCGTAAGAATAAGCGCAATTACTAACAATCTAATAAATGAATAGCCTACAGTAAGTGTGGATTAAAGTTTTTTTGTCAGATTGAAAACCAGGGTGTCTCAATCAGCAGACATACAGCACTAAGGAATGTGACACTTTAACATTTTGTTATATGACATTTTCAAATTCAACCTACATTCTGTAAGACATGTTACCGGGGCGTCGTTCAGGCGCCCCAGTCCCGCGGCAGCCAGCTACGTATCAAATCCTGACTCAGGTGGCCCTTTGCTGCATGTCATTCCCCATCTCTCTGCCTCCCCATTTACTGTCTCTCTCCACTAAGAACTATCAATTAAAGGCAAAAATGTAAAAAAAAAAAAAAAAAAAAACTTTAAAAGATGTTACCTTGCCAGCCTGCATGGAGATATCCACCTCCACCTCCATCTCCACCTCCTCCTGCTCCAGATCATCAATGGCAACTTCAAAGCTTCTCCCATTGACTGTCCAGACTGTGAAGGTACAAAAAATGTTAAAGTACAATTTGTATAACAAAGACACAGTTCTATGAGGGAAAGAGAAGACAGCAAAACACCTGAACATGTCGCCACAATTGCCAGGATGAGGACTGCAGCCTTTTCCATCTCTAACAGGGAGTTGTGATCTCTGGTCTCTGTGAATGAGTGTACCAGTGCTGATGATGACCCCCTTTTATTCTTGACAGAAGTGAGGGGCGACACAACGACGGAAGTTCAAACCACAAGCTTGTTTCAAGTCTCAGAGCTGAGTTTCTGGTGGTTTTATGGAGGGCAGTTAAACTGAAGAACATCTTCACACCTCCCCCCTCACTTGAATTGTCATTACTTCCAGTAATGATGCTAAAAATGTTGTTGTAAAAACAAAACAAAACAAAAAACATAAATGAACTATAAAATATAATTATATAATTACAAATTCATTAAATGGGATTTTTTTTTAGTTTAGAGTCAATTTCATTGTTTATAGGACATCATGTACTCCTAATTTCATCAAACCAGTGAAGCACCTCACACAGATAACAGATAAGGGCTGAGTGATGTAGTTCACCACAACACCAACACTCACACCCACCACAACATATTGAGTATATTAACTAGAAATAATTCAAGTGAGCATGGGGGTGTGAAGATGTTCTTCGGTGAAACGGCTCTCCACAAAAACCAACTGAGACTCAGTTGTGTGACTTGCAACAAGGTTGCTGTGCAATTCCTGTAGCTGTGTGGCCCCTCATTTCTGTCAAAGGGAGGCGTCATCAGCTGGTACACTCTGTACTCTGTCACTCACTGAGAGAGCACAGATCACAGCTCCTGGTTAGCAATTGAAAAGTCTGCAGTCCTCATTCTGATAACAGCTTGGTTTTACTTGGTGTCTAATTCTAAAACAGTGGTAGGCTATTACACTTCACAAATGGCTGAATGACATAGATCCATGACTCTGTGCATAATTGTTTATATATTTAGTTCGCTTGCTGAATTTTAGAGACAAAATGCTCTGACAGACAGAGAGAGAGAGAGAGAGAGAGAGCCTGTTTAACCTAAGCTTGAAGCTAAATGTTCATTATTTGAATACTTCAGAGTTTGTACTGTATGTGCAAACTGTTTTTATTTTTCTGTCCATGTGGCCCATCAGACTCAGTCTCAATTAATTAATTTACCCTGTTGTGTACAGAAAAGATCACAGATTGAAATGCAAAAGTTTATTGAAATAAATTGCATTGAAAACCAAACCATGGCACATGCGAGACAAAGTGCAACACAAAGTAAATGTAACTGAAAGCAAAGCTGAAAATTTGATCATTGTGTGGTTGCACACAAAAGGTTATTGTTTTTTCACAGGAATTAAATGCATAAGTTAGACTTTCATTAATGCATCAAACATCAGGGAACATATCCAATCATTTCAATCGGTGAATCTTCCTCTCTTGGGTAAAAGATCAGGTGAGACAGCTCCTTTGGCCTAAAGAGAGCACAGTTGTAATTAAGAACAAATGAAAATTTTACATAGCAGGGAAAGGTAGAGTGAAAGGATATTACCAAGTAAATGCACTGAGTGTGGCCACTATCAGTTAAGAGGAACTGTGCAGGATTTTTAGCTTAACTATGATACATTTCACCTTAATTAAACAGCATTGGAGTAATTGTGATGGTTAAATGTGTAACTCGTTACAAGTGTGGCTATCATTATTGATGTTGGGTATTATTGTGTAGTTGGCTGGTAACTCACTTGCAGGCTTTGATGTTCACACAGATCGTCTTCACATTATCGGTGGTTGTGAGCTCCTCGATCAATATTCCCAGGTTTTTGCGGACAAGTTTGCGGCAGACACTTTTTAAGAGGCCGATTTCATTGCAGATGCCAATCAACTTTGATTTCATGTACTGTAAGAGCAAAACTTGAATTAGTGCCTCTTCCAAGATGCTTTAGATCAAACTGTGCAGGCTCTTTAGACACTTTACCTCCACACTGGCATTTGCTGAAATGGTTTTCCTCGCCTTGTTTAAAACCCACTTACATACCCAGCATGCACCTGGAATCTGTAAAAGAAATTTTTTTTTAATGATAATAATTGTAAGGGTAATCATAAGGAATGTTGAAGATGTTGTTCTCTGGCCTGTAACTACAGTATATCGCAGTGTCTGGTTGGAGCGCCTTTTTGGTACCAGAGAAATGCCATACTTACTAATTTCATATAAACTTCAAATTTTTCATTAAAGGAGCACGACAACATGACAATATCCAATATTATACACAAAAAACACTCATGTTATGAATATGAATATGAAAATTCTTTCTCATTAGATATCCATCCAAGATATAACTCCCTGCATGTACCTACAATACTATAGGAATTAGGGCAAGTACTAAGAGTCTAACAACCAAATATATAATAATGTGTGGATAACAGTTTTTGTTTCTTACATTTCTTACAGACATACAGCACTAAGGAATATGTTTTGAACATTTTGTTACTGTATATGACATTTTAAGATGAACACAGATCTTTCAAATTCAACCTACATTCTGTATGTTGTAACATGTTACCTTGCCAGCCTGCATGGAGATATCCACCTCCACCTCCACCTCCACCTCCTCCTGCTCCTGATCATGCTCATCAATGGTAACTTCAAAGTTTCTCCCATTGACTGTCCAGACTGTGAAGGTACAAAAAATGTTGAAATACACTTTGTATAACAAAGACACAGTTCTATGAGGGAAAGAGAGGAAAGGAAAACACCTGTACATGTCGCCACGATGCACAGAATGAGGACTGCAGACTTTTCCATCGCTAACAGGGAGTTGTGATCTCTGGTCTCTGTGTGTGAATAAGTGTACCAGTGCTGATGATCACCCCCTTTTATTCTTGACAGAAGTTAGGGGCCACAGCTATGGGAAAGTCACACAACTGAGTGGTTTGTTTTTTTTTTTAGAACATTTTCACCGAAGAACATCTTCACACCTCCCTGCTAATTTGAATGGTCATTATTTCTAGTTGTGTTGTGGTGAGGTTGAATGTTGGTGTTGTTGTTGTTGTTTTTTTCTACATCAATATCACTCACAACCTTGAAACACATAAAATGAATAAACATATTCTTTTATCTGTCATCTGTCATCGCTTTTGGGGACCCTGAAAAAATGGAGGGGATTAAAATAAGAATAAAAACACTGTTGTTTCCTACAAATGAAACAGTCCAACTGTTTACCTGTGTCATAGTAACTCACCCCCTCTGGGTAATGGTCGTTCTTGTTTACACTGGGATGGGAAATCAACTTCTTCAAATCTTTCAAAAAAAAAAAATGTTTATAATCAGACATAAAGGAACTTAAGGGAAATAAACCCACTATCTGTCGTCTTCTTTTTTATTTTTTTCTCGTATGTGGTTTGAGACATCAGCTACTGTGGTATTTATGACCGTTGCTGTGCAGCAGAATCACAACTTGTGCAAATTCTCTGTTGCATTTTTTTTTTGCAGATTCTTTATTGGTTTTCACAAGTTCAGTCAGCAACTTTTTTTTTCAAATGTAAAGCCATGTCAAAGAAAAATGCAGTGGTAAAAATAGAAGATGATTAAACAGTTGTGTCTGATCAGCATTTTGACATATTTCAGTTTCACTACGTGTGCTGTGTCACTTGTTATACCAGCCAAGTTTTCCTTAATGTCGACTTTAACGGTTTAAACCTGTAACCACTCAAAATGAATTGGATAGTAAATGAATCCCAACCAATGCCTACAACAGGCACAGAGCAACGTTTATGTTCATTTTTGTTTCCCGCCACCTGCTGAACAGAAGTCCAATACTCACGCCCCTTTTTTATCTCAACTGATGCCTCCATCAACACCTGATGTAAATATCTGGCTCATGGCATTGCTACAAGTTCCACTGTGCCCTCTGATGATGAATAGGTAGAGCTCAGTGGAAAGTGCTGAAATTACCGCAAGCGGTATGCATGAATTTAAAACGGTACGTCTGTGGGCTGGATAATGCTGACCTGAAAGTCACTAAAACCACAGAGAGGAGGGGAAGCGTAGAGTTGACTGATTATTTTCCTGGAGTTTGGCAATAGCAACTCATTAGTGTAACCATAGTTCAAGAAAACGTATGTAGTCCAAAAATATATAAACCAATATCTACCTAAGGGTATTAATAAAGTGACCTTGACCTCTTGACCATGTCTTCTATAGAAGCAAACATGTGGGGGCTTCTTGAGAAGCCTTCACCACGAGTTTTGCACAAACCACAAATTTTGACACGTCTTTTACACATGCAGTGAAGAGTGTGCGTGTGTGCGTGTGTGTGCGTGTGTGTGTGTGTGTGTGTGCGTGTGCGCGCAAGTTGAGTCAAGTTGCAGATGAGTCTGTCCTCACATAATTTGATCTTTCCTAGTTTAGAGGCCATTGAACTGGCCTGGTGTTACACCAGAATACCAACAGGGGGCGTTTGAGTCAAGTCTGAGACCTGCTGGCATCCTGTAGTGACGGCCTGTTGTGAGCCATTACAGACACACAAGGAAGTGGATGTACTTTTTTTCTCTTTCTTTTACACATTGTTTATTATCAGATTATGTTTGCTTAGCTGTGGAAAAAGAGGATATCCAAACTAAACTTTTTCATGAAGTTGAGTGTCAGTTTGCATTGTGGGTAGTGTAGGTGCCACATTTAGACAAGGAAGAAGAATGTATGGAATATAAAAAGAGTATAAGTCATTTAAGGTTTTCATTATGAGTTTGACTTTGGTGCAAAGCTAAGTTCCTAACTATTTTTAGCTTTGTGTATTTACATTCAGATTAAAAGTTATATTAGTTACATTACAGTACAAGATGCTTCATCTTATTCTGCTGAAAGTTTGATCATTTGGAGGCAGTCTTGTTGAGTCTTGAATCAGGGACACTACACACAAGAATCTCACCCAACTTGAATTGTTAAAACTTTTGTGGAATGTATTCCCTGATATCTCAAATTTGTTTTAAATGTGTCAAATTTTACATTATAACATACATTAAGTGTTATGGTCTATAAAAAGTCCATGATTGCAAAAATCCTCAGTTTATTCATCTCCCATGTTCAGCCTCTGACGCCTTCATACTGTGAAGATGGATTTACTTCTTTTCACACAGAATGGCTGAGTCACACCCCAGTTGTTTTCCGGCAAAATCACATTACAATATGCATAATTGTGTGATGCATAAATTTTGGAGGCCCACTTGAGCGAATGATGAGCTTATTATTGATCACTAATTGCTGAGCACAAGAGGAAATGGAACCAGAAAGTAAATGTATAAATCACTGAGACTGATGTAAGAATTGGTAAATTGTGAAATGTGAGCTTCAGTGGGATCTAAAAGTCTGCTGGAGAAAAGAAAAAGTGACACACTGCAAAAATCATCATAAAGCATGTTTAGATATTGTGATAAAGAAGGAACTTTAATCTTGTACGTACATTATGTACAATATAGCATTCTTGGACATTCAGTAAAGCCACGTTTCAGTGCAGAACAGCCTTTAAGAGATATACTATATCTACTATGATGCAACATCTTGCCAGAAATGCACTTCATTAGCATCTGAAGCGGAAGGCCTGTTCAGAAAGGTCTGTACTGAGAGAGAGGAAAACCACAAGATACTGATCACATTCAAAGTTAACACACGAACTGGAAATGCATCATTTGCTCACAATTTTAAACGTCTTACAGCGATCATTGTGCGTTCACAAGTCAATCCTTTCAGATCACATGAGCTTGGACGATCAAAACAGCCTCTCTCATGATAATACCAAAGCTGTTGCTATGCATTCTCCTCTGTTTTATAGTGATGATGAAGATTGAACCTTTAATGAAAACAACCCAAAATAGAGACAATACAATCAGTTATTAAAATGAAAAGCCTGAAGATTCTGCACCTTGGAGAAAAATGCTAAATGTTAAAGTTGGTAAATAAAATGTCTTGTCTTCACTGGAACAGATTTCGGATCAGTTATTATCAAGATGGGTAGTGAGAGAGCGGTATTTTTGTAAGACCAGCGAGAATAACTGAAGTCTTTTGAAAATACTCCTCCACATCTCTTTGTCGCACCTGATGTGCTTTGCTACCTGTTACAAGGGAAACATCTGGAAAACAGTTTGAGGACTCAAATTATATGCTGAAGGTTGTTCAGACAGTTTTTTTAGACACGTTTGGGGAATTTAAGGCTTCAAAAAAGACAAAACAATCTTACTTTCTCACTAATTCATCTTCTTATGAACTTTTCTTGGATTTATGTCGTCCATTTCAGAGCATATTGTAGACTACTGTGTATGAAAAGCTGGAATTTGACTTGGAGCGTCATGTGAAGCATGAGAAAGAAAAATCTGTAGGAGCAATGCCATTGTATGTACTGAAACCTTGAAAAATAATAACTGTAGTAAGTGTTTGTGTCTTTTTTCTCAGGCATGAACAGCCAACCCACTCTCAGAGCAGAAGAAAACTAAGGGGAGAAACACACACACATTGGCTATATAAATTAAATCAAATCCAGTGCTACAGTGATCTCCTGTCATCTTGCAAACAACAAAACTGTCATCTCAGCACCTCTCTCCTTGTGCTGAGGGAGTGACGAAGGTACCGAGACTCTGACCTGCGACAAAGTGGAGTCCTCAGTGACAAAACCAGCATCATTTTGAAGTTCAAACTCCAGTTTTCTTTTCTGAGAGGAATCTCCCTCACTGGTACCTCGTAGCCTTTTTCGTCGGTTCAGTTTCCTCCTCCTCTGGCCTCCAGGCGGCTGATCCCAGCTTCCTTCTCTCTTGCCCTCTTCGATTCCCTGAGTGTTTCTCTCAGATGATTTCCAGGACGTCACAGGGCACAAAGCCTCTCTTCTTTCCACTCGCCACTCTGATAAAGCCACTGTGCTCACCCTCGTTGCTCACACAGATCTAGGAGCAGAAGAGATGAATAATGAAGAGTAACAAAAAACATCAACAGAAAGTACATTGATAAAGTCAAACAACCGAGTATTTTGATATCTATGTAATAGCTTAGTTTTTTGTGTGTTGGTAAGAGGGCAAACAACAGTCCTAGAGAAAGATCTGTGCTGTTAATATATTTACTGTAAGATGATGTAGGACTCATTATTTTTGTGGATGTATTTATGGTATAGATCTGTATATCATGGTTTGGATTTAGGCCATTATTCCAGTTGAGAAAAAAAAAAAAACAGTTAATTCAGTATACAATAATCTATAAGATAACAGTGTGTTCCCAACATTGTGGTGAGAATCCGAAGACAGAAAAGTCCATAAAACTGTGGTTTAGATGGGAAGACCTTTTCTGGACTGTGACAAAAAAGTCTGTGACTGCTTTAGAACTGGAAACATTGTGGTTACATGGTATGCACCACTCGGCTGCCGTGACACCCTCTGGAACTTCTTGAGATTTCTTGTAAAAAAGGCCCCAGGCTCTGGCTTGCAACAACTGATTCAAAACTGCTGCCTGACCAGAAAGAGACCACACATTACAGCTATTTTAAAAGTTGATTTCAAAACCTTTTTACCGCTTTAAGAAATACTAAATGGTCTCCATGATGTCCAGGTAATTATCTGAAATGCTTTCATGTGTGAGTCATGAAGGCCTCGCTGGTGCTCTACCGTGAGACTTACACTGTAGTTGTTCCAAAGAGAAGTGCAAAAACTCTACTTAACTTTCAATGCCTTAGTCTCCAGTTGCTTTATTTCTAGCAATAATGACTTAAAATAACCTGTATGGCAGGTACAAAAAAGTTAATAAGTAAATAAATTGTATAGAAATGATTGCATTGCACAAAATGGTGTGCATTGTCTAGCATGAGTATGCTTTGTGGCTTCATGTATGATTATCATTACACCAAAAGGTGGTAATGATGATAATGCCGCTGTAGCTGTGATGAGACTCAGCCAATAATTGTGCAAAATTGACTTGCAAGAGGAGGGAATCGAGTGTGTTTTCAGCAATAAATATGTTTTCCTAATTTCACTCACTGACCCTCATAATAGGCCATGCTCGTTCTAAGAACTCTACATCTTCCCCTGGGCTTATGAGTGGAAAAGAAAGGCAGCAGGTCACAGACCCGTCTTGTGTTCGGTGGTTTCATCTCCACTGGGGGTTGCTTACTTTAAGTCTCCTCTGAGTCCCAACATGCCCTGGAAAGTATTGTGGGAAAAAGGGAGTCTAAGTACAGCCATTATGCCAAAAATGCGAAATTAATGGTAACTCTCTTATGTCTGACAACTCGTGTCAAGTTTTTGAGTCAGTGTATGTGAGGGCAGAGTCGCTGGGGGTGAGCGGTGTCGTGGGAGCTGCAGGAGGTTAATATAATGGCTGCTGGATAATGGGGCTGTAATGACTGTAAGGTGTAATGTGGCAATTTTATCATCCCCGCTAACAGTTACCTCCATCCAGTACATGATGATGATGATGATATTCACTGGATCAACCCTGCTAATGTTTAGTCTCAATTAATTTTTCATGTGTTTTGACTTTGTGGTTTCAGGGGCGAGCATTTAGTCCAAACAGCAATCATATCTCTACTGTGATATCTTTACACCAGCCTTTTTAGCTGGGTGACCAGGTCTTTTTAACGCCATCTAGTGTCATCTTGAAAAATGAAGAAAAGTGTAATTCAGTCACAATCTTCATCGTTATAATTTTCAGTACCTGTCCCTCCTTCAGGGTGATCTGGCCTTGTTCTTTGCAGCCGATGAACGTCCGGTTACACCTGAACACTTGCTCCCCCACTCGCACCTGATGTGCAAAGGCTGCTGGGAAGAAACCGATCCTGTCCTCAATTACCCCCTGGAAAAAAAAATGAATTCATCAAACATTAAAAGAGCTGAAGCATGGAAGAGCTGCAAAGGACATAAGGGGATTACAGACCCAGTGTTTTCACAAGTGATTAGATAAAAGCCTTGGGGGGAAAAACAGCAGAGATTCTATTGGCTACAGTTCATTATACCTGTATTAAGTTTTATTTTAGATGATACTAGTTTATATGGCCCTGATACCAAAACAAAGAATAAGAGTGTACCTCTTTGCATATGGTTCATATACTTTATATGCAGGTCTTACACCAGGTGCTAATGAATGCCTCTTGACTTGTTTAGGTATTCATTGTTCAAAGACCATACAGGCCAGCTGCCTCTGTTTATCTACAGGCTGTAGGGAGCAACAACAGCATTAAAATGCGTGATGAGTTTTCTCCATGGTCTGGTGGCAGCAGGCTGCCTCTGTTACAGTCACGTTTTGGCCCTTTTGTCTCCCTAATTTATCTGTCATGCATTTATGTCCTAAGGCAGCCTGCCTTCCTTGCTCTCGTAATGTACAGCTGCACATGCAGTAATTTATCAATCCATTTCTTAATGAGGCATTTCTGCGGCTTTGTGGAAAGCAAACTGGACAACAACAAACCTGCAAACTTTATCTTAACTCCATCTCTATCTTCCGCTCAAGCTAGCATCTTGACAGGTGAGATGAACCATGTCACTTCTAAGGTTTTGTACCTACCTTCCACCAGTCATCATTAGAGTCATCAGCCAATAAGATCCTGTCCCCTGCTCTGCAGTGAAAAAGCAAAACAAAGTCATATTCAGCCAAAAGTTTTTTTGTTGTTATTTTTTTGTGGGGCTTGTTTTTTTTTAATTGATAGGACAGCTGTAGAGAGACAGGAAATGGGGAGATGGACGCCCAAGCCAAAGGTTTTTTCTCATATAGGCTATTAGTAGCTGGACCTATTGGGGAAGTCTGCTGACCCCCCGTTGAGTCAATGTTATCAAAAATTCCCTCAATGTACTGTAGTACTGAGATGTTTGTGAGGCTAAAACAGTTTTTTGAGAGGTCTATGTGACTTTCACCTTTTGAAACATCAATAATCACTTCGTAATTTAGCCCCAGTGAATGTTTGTATCAGATCTGAAGACATTTGCTTAAATGTACTGCGGTATTAGTGTTAATGAGACGGGATGGACAGTCAGACAACATGAAGACTTAATGCCTCTGGCTATGGCTGTCACCTCCATAATGAGTTAGATGGAAAGATTATAAAACTGTTCAGAGAGTTAATGTTAATTAACTAGTTGCAGCAATTAAAGTAAACTATAAATTGTGATTTCACCTTAGAGGCCCTCTTATATAAAGAAGCATGTTCAAACAAAAGACAATTGTTTGTCATCTTCTGTCTGATTAAAGGAGATGTAATACACCTTAATCTCTTATTTATCCAGGAAATGCATGAATCACAGTACCCCATTGCCACATGTGTCATAATTACTAGCATATGCTTAAAGCCGTCGGCTTCAGTCGGCAAAAGTCCCAGCACAGTCAGGCCAAATGTTGCTTTACGTAATTTCCCTTTTCTTCCTCCTGTGGTTCAGTTACAACACTGGTTGTCCTTTGCTTTGTAATAATGATCATGACTCAGAAAACACTGTTTACTGAAGGTGAGAAACGGCACGGCTGTAAAATCTTATTTGTTTACTGAGGGTTATGTAAACAAGATACATGTTGATTCGATTAGGACAGAAAACAAAGCAGATGAGCATTTCCTTGAAATACTGTGCATTCAAATCAAGTCGAGTAAGAGATGAAAGATATAAAATCTTTAGGTGTTCTGCAGGATGTTCTCAGTCTCATCTATGATGCATCCCTCAACGTCATCATATTAACCACATGGCTGAAAGTAATCATGAAAATTAATAAACACACAAAACGGATCAAATTGAACTCTTTCATTCAGGATTTGATTCTTCTTTGTTATGTTTTATGTATCAATATTTGATGTATTGAGTACTGCCTAAGGAAAGGCTCTGGGAAGAAACGCATTGATGTGAGCTTTCATAAGAGAAGAAAGAAAGTGAAACAAAGCTAGGTGAGCTTTGGTGCTGTAGAGCAGGTGGACAGGGTTCCTAGAGGAGGAAGCCAATGAATTTTAAGTGAAGCTGAGTTTTTTCTGACCAAAGAGAGAGAGGAAAGTGTGTGTGTGCGCATGTGTTTGTGTATAGAGGAAATGAAGAACAAGTGCGCTCTTATAGCCTTAAATCCTCTGAGGGTTTCTGTGAGAACCAAGAACAAATGGGTACTTAGGCTGAAGGACTGTTCATGATGAATTCTCTCATTCTTGAGGGCCCTCGCTCTATCAATCATACGTAAAGTAGAGAAACAATCTGCAGCCTGAGTTTCACATTACCAGAGATAATAAGACAAGTTTGACTGCATAGAGTTGTGTTGATTTTGAATCATAATTGTCCATACTATAATTTTGTAATTGAGAATTAGAGTTTGTAAACATGCTATAGTGCGTCTATGAGTTAAATTATATCAGGTTGCAGTTCTGACCACAGCCCAATCAGAAATCTGTATCCGGAATCCATATTTCCTACACACATAAACACAGAAGAGAAAACACAGCTTTTTTGCTGCAATTCTCATGATGCAATGTTTCACTTCTGATATACTGTATGTCCTATATTCTCTTGTAGTTCTGTGTCCCAGCTAAGGTCCAACTGTGCATGCAATATCATTTGGTACTGTAGCTTTAATACTAAAAACAGTTTCCTGTCACCGTGAGTGAAAACAACACTAAAAGAGCGATAAGTGTGAAACCAAACTGGAAAGTTGTGGGTAGAACAACAATGATCTGAAACTGACGATAAACCTCCAGATTCAATGTCGGTTCATCACTTCAAACCGCTCCCTGTCACAAATAGTTTTCACACGGTTTTCAAATCGCCAATTTCATTACGGCTCCATTGGAGCTATAAATGGACTCTCCTTCAGTCTCAGGATAAATTCAAGAAGACATGATTGACTGATATTTATAGACTGTCACGGTGTGCACACAGGTGCCATTAATGAGGCCACTCCAGAGAAATAAATCTTTGAAGACCATGACTAAAAAGAGGACACTAATTAGTTCCTTTTGTAAATCTATTCTTGTTTATCTTCACCTGTGCCACTCCGAACGCACTGATTATGAAACAGATGAGGCAGGAACCACTAATAAAGAGACTTGATTTTCTGGCATGAAAGAATAGGTGAAGACAGCTCATCAACAGAAGATACTGACACACCTCAGATAAATGAAAACACCATATGTACACTATGCATTTAATACATAGACATACATTAAAAAAGGTAGAGGATACTGAAACCGAGGCTTAGTTGTTCTCATTGCTGCTGCGCCTGCATGGCATGCTTGTGAAACTGATCAATATAATACAATTTAGAGTCAATAAGGAATAGATAGAGATTAAAGAGAATACACCCCATGTCCCATATCCATGAAATCCATTCAATAGTCAGGTGGCTTAACATTTAAATTGAATTGAAGTTGAATTAAATTGTTTATTAAAAATGGTATGCAGATTTTTTATTTGATGCCAGCAACATGTTTCATTTGCATGGCCAGGGCAGGTGCTATATTGAGTCATGACAGTGGGTGGTGCAGCAGGGTTTCTTTATCAAATTGACTCGTGTGTGTGCATGTGTGTATATACTGACCTCATCTCCAGGTCATGGCCCTCTTGGGCAGTGAAATTGAACAAGGCCACATAGGTGTTGAGCTTGAGGATGTCTTTCTGTAGCTGGCTCTGCTCCAACTAGACAACAAAAACAGAGACACAGGAGCACACAGATGATTTGATTTTCAAAACGACAACCACAAACACCTTTTCTGCATCTCCCTTTTCTCACAGTTGAATCTTAAAATACCCAACATAAGCAAGAGAAGCTCTTGTTTACAGTATACTGATAGACCGAGGAGCTGCTTCACTTGTTCTGCAATCTGTTCCTGTAAATCCAGCGTCAACATGAGGCGGGATCTGGTTTTCAGGAACACTCAGGAAGTTAAAACTGCATAGGGTTGTGGGTGGAGAGGAAGTTCTTGAAGAGGTGTTAGCACAATTAGCAAGGAGATTCGTATGCTGCCATTCTGGCGCTCTTCACACCTGCTTAGAAAACTGGTGGGTGCATTTTCCTGTTTCGCCACCAGTACCTCCAGTTTTACAGTAATCCTGCCACCTCCAAAATCCCTCTTTATGAGAATTTGTCCTGTTCATGCATGGTGCCACAGTTATGGCTATTTCTGCAAGACAATAGTAGTATTTAACTTCTTTGTGCCACTTTATAGCAATGAGTAAAAGTGCTTTTGGTCTTCTGTGCCTCCCGCGATGTCACCCACTTGGACTGGCAAAGTGGCTGATGGATGAGTTGCGTTAACTGTGGCCACAAGGCAAAAAGCCTCTGTGGCCTCTGGGTGAAAACAACAACATCAAGCTGTGGCAATCCATTACAGCTAACTAAAAGCTTGTCTCTGGCCTTGAGAGCGCACTGATGCTGGAAAAGTGTCTGACAGGACTGTCAAGATACTAGCCTGTTTGAAACTGAGTTTTCAATGCAGCAGTGGAACATAAAAAAAGAAAGCAATGTGGATTCTTTTAGCCCTACAGTTATTTACTTTTGTGTCCACTTGGGGGTTGTAAAACAACTTGTAAACACTGCTATTAACATAATATTGCCTTAAATGTTGATGTGAACATAATTACAGTAGGAATCGACCCATGTGGTTTTTTCAGGGTCGATACCAATACCGATTATTAGACTAGTAAAGTAATCACTTGCAGTAAAAATGAAACATTTGGTGTCAAAATTTAGAATAACACACCTGGGATTAGACTGAATACAGTATACTGTTTGTGTGTTTTTTGTACACTGAAAATCTGTGATAAAAAGACCTTTAATTTTTGTAGAATAACACAAACTCCAACACAAATCTTGGTTCAGTGAGGGCTGACAGTGCTATTTTCCAATATTTTCATTCCATTAAATATGGTTCAGTGACAAGAGCTTTTGCTCGTAGCAGCAGAACAACCAATAGATGTTTGAAATATAACAGGAGCTGCTTTAGGTGAACAAACAAAAATAGCCCCACCTTTGCAAGATCACACTTTCCAAATAGAGGGCTCAAGCAAAAAGCAATCTCAGCAACCAGACTGAACCAGACTACTTCACTGTCAATTGATCTCGGAGTTTAACACAAAACCTGGAAACTGTGAACAGATGGCGATCCCGTGTGTGTGTGTGTGACTGTGTGTGTTCCCATTTGAGCGTGTGAGCCTCTCATCTCAAATTGGAGGCCCCTTCTCTGGTGAAGAAGCAGTTTTCAAGCGTTTTTCTCTGCTCATTACCCTGCCGAGTCTCCATCTGTCTGTCCGCCAGCCTGAGCTAATGGACCCGTCCAATGACAGACAAACAGCCCGCTGCCAGCTGTGCTCGGTCCAGCCTGATAACGCTACACAATGCATTTCTAGTCTCTTCCCTGAAATGGATGGCTGGACTGCTAGATTGTATTGCAAGAGGGAAGAAGTGTGCGTGTGTGTACGTGCACATGTGTGAGCCTTGTATGGTTATTTGTTCATTTTTGTTTGTCCAAGTATCTGTGGTTCTTTTTCCACTGTTGACAATGGAGATAAACATGTTCAACTATAAAAGTAAACATGACAGATGGCTCCTCTTTGAAAATATGTACAAAGAACGTTGATACATCTCCACACATCCCAGCATGGAGGCCGAAAAGATGCACGGGGTGATAAGATATACAGACATTTAACCCTTTACCATCTCTGGCATGAATTTTTGCACCATCAGCATTTTTATCTGCACCATAGAGAATAAAAGTCACAGCAGCACGGATCCCAGAGCTGCAGACCCAAACATCAAGGCCAAGGCTTCTCCGTATCAGTGCAGGCCAGTGGTCATGTCAGCCTGGGTATGATTTGTTACAGCAGGAAGAGAAGTTTTCCCTCAAAAGTCCTGGGAAATTCAGCAGCAATGATAGAGGCGAGGGGCCAAGTGCAGCATGCTTAATGGACGCAGACAGGACTGGCTGGGTAGCAGTTCTCAGAGTAACCACGCAGGGTTCAGAAGTTGGTCAGTGAACAAAATCAGACCTCAGAGAGTTTCAGAATACATCAATAATATGGATTATAACAACAACACTCTGCAGCAACACGAATGCAGTTGCCAACATGTGAAATTGCAGAAAACATAGTTAAAGTTTGTCATTCCTCTTGACTTTCTTTTTCATCTTTAGGTAATCAGTAGTTTATCATTCACTAAAAGCCTTTATACTGTATTTAGAATAGTGGTGGCAGATTATCTACTGTATTCAGGTGAAAAGTCTTTACCTCACATTAGGATGATGTTTGTGTTTTACCCTAACTTGAAGGATCACATGATTTTATGCTGGATTAAAGAATTTCATAACCTTGTCAACAACTGTTTAAATAACTGACTCTTCAGGGCTGTTGATAAAAGAAAAACTAGATGGTTGCTTTGCTCTTAAGAAAAGACAGCTCATAGATAAAAGGTTTTTTGGCAGTTGAAATTCACTGAGATTAGAGTTTTGTCAAACACAGTCTTTTGACAGAATGAATGCCTTACAGTCAAGTGGTTTGTAAAGCTACATATTGTAGAAATGAAAATAATTTTTCTGCAAATCCAACACAGTTGAGCATCATCAATTGATTTCCTCTGCATTTAGTTTTAGTTTGAGAGTAAATGACAATATATTGCTGTTGTACTCCTCAGGCATCTAACAAATGTGCACATTCAGTCATCAGCATTAGGTCTATGCAGCACTATACTGTGACTCTATACTGTCACTATATTGTGAAACAATTGATTGATAAGTTTCTTACTTGCAAATCATCTGTTTTTCCCTCTGGCTGATGGTAATGCTCTGTCCCGTTCTCAATGACTGTGAAGACTGAAAAAACACAAAAAATAAACCATTTATCATCATCACGTTCCATGTTGGACACAAATATACACTAACATCTTTGCCAGGAAAAGAGTTGGGAAAGCTGTCACATCAGTTGAGTGTGTGACACAAGTGTGACAAGGTTGAAAGATGATGTGGTCATTGCTGTCAATGAAATGGGTCTAGACGAAGTCAGAGCAATCAACTCGGATTATGATCTTATCTTGTCTGCAACTATAGGAAGTGATGGTGGCAACAAATCAAAGATGCCACCAAAACACAATTTGTGATACTTTATCATTGACCTTGGCTGCTTTTTCCTTCCATAAACCTGAATGCTGTCCAGAAACGAGAGCAGGCTGGTGGTGAAGACGTAGCATGGGCCAAAAAGTTAAAATTCAACGTGGGTCAGGTTGTTCTGCAGTAAATACTGTATTTCAGCAGCGTTCTAGCACTTTCTGAGACTACCTAGTCCCCTCCACTTCTTCACTGCTCAGAGTGAATAATACATTGAATTGTAAAGGGTCAGTGCCTTGCCCTTCACTACAGAGGCTATTGTGCAGCAGAAAACCCCTAGCACAATTATATCAAGAGCTACACCCAATGCAAGATTAAAAAAGAGAGAGAAAAGAAAAACATGGATCCACACGTTCCTGTGAGTCTTTTCTACGGGTTACTCTAAAGCAGGGTCAAACAGAGCAAAGAGAACAAATTCAACTCAGTGGAAAATAGTGACAAACCTTATTTGATGGTTCATAAGAGCAGAATTTGATGTTGCAACCTTCTCAGACTCATTTGTGGGAAGAGCAATAGCAATAGTATTTTTTCCCACTGCAGCTACATGGCTTTGATCCAGATGCACACAGTGTACCATATCAAATACTCACCATCATCGCTGTGTTTTCTTGACAGCTCCTGCCTGCTGCTGTGAGCCACCACTTCCTCTGGAACCTTATCCAAGTCACTAGTCTGCAGAGATTAGGTACGTTAGATAAAGAAAATCTATCAGTCATTTCATTTTTCTGTCTATTTACGTCAGAAAAAATTTCCATCCCAGTCTTCCAGAGTCAAGAATGTCTTTAAATGTTTTGTTTTGTCCAACCAACGACCCCAAATACAAAGATTTACCATCATACAGGGAACAGGGGACCAAGAGTTTCTTGCCTATTTTTGTTGTTGTTGTTTTTAAAATGGATTCAGACTAATCTCTGGGTCTTTAATAGAGAAGGAGAGATATCAAGAGATATAGATATGGACAAAGGGAGATAGATGGTTAGAAAAACTGATAGGAAAAGTGATTAAGACAAACAGATGGAGGTGTGTGGTTTGAAGCTTTCTAAAACGCACCCTCTTTCACAGAGAAACCAGCTGTTTTTGAGAGAAATCTGTAGCGTAGCAAACACACTGATTCTACGTCTGCATGTGGAAACTATTAGCATAACCCCTGTTGAGATTACATTGCCTCTGTGAGTCTCCACTGACACATACACACACACCCATTCACTAACAGCTGCCCAGGACGGGACAGGATGGCCCAACAGCTTTCAGATGTCATCATACGGAGGCTCATGTCCAGACTGCTTATACAGTTTAGCTTACATTAGAAGTGATAAGCTATGAAACACAGATTTGCCTTTGAGTTACACACAGATGGAAAAGGAGGCTGGAAAAGACTGTAGCCCTCCAATCAGTCCGGTCCATCTTTAGAGCTGTAACATGAGCATTAGTACTGACATCTCCCGTCCTGAGTGCCTGGACCAGACTGCCTTTATTGGTAGTGTTTACAGTCCTACTGTTGCCATATCTATTTTGACGATCAGCTTCGTGGGACAAATGATAACAAGCATAATACCTGAACTAAACTGGAATCATGTACTAGTGTGTAGTGTGGCTAAAGTAAAAACTGAGGTGGAATAGTATAAACAACCCTCAATGAGTACAAATTGATTTATATTTCAAATATCTAAACACAGGGTCAACAGGGTAAAAACAAACATGACTCGACATGATGCATTTTCTTACCGAGTTTCTGTGTGGAGACTCAGAGCCACTGGCCCTCTTGGCCTTTTGTGCCAGAGATGTCCCAAACCTCAAGGCCTCATATACAGGGTCCACCTTATTGCCACAGGCTTTGGAAAAAAGGACGATATATACAAGACATAATGAAAGGTGATGACAGACAAACGTAAAGCTCTTGTGAAAGCCAAGTGGTCATTTACAACACTACAAAACCACATAGGTAAATATTGTAAAACAGCTTAAGTGGAAAAGTTGTTTCTGGGAGAGTGGAGTTAAGTTTTTGCTGAAGAGCATCCGATCCCACCCAGAACTGAACTTATTATGGAGATGTGAGCTGCTCACCGATGGGCATAACTTCTTTGATGCAGCCATACTGTTCCTGGATCAGTAATGGGGAGCTGTAGTACCGCCGAAAGCCTTTTGGCTGGCGAGAGGGGAATACAGAGAGAGGGAAGGGGCGGGGGGTGGGGGTGGGGGGGACAGACATTAGAGACAAATCAATATGCAGCACTGCAGGCAGCACAGCACCCTGACACTGACATACTGCACATAACTCTATTTAATCAGACATTTCTGAACACAACTGACATTGTCGAGATTTAAGCTCTGCCATACTGCACACCAGGCATTACAGCAAACCAAGAGATATTTCACCCCAAGGTACAAGATGACACCTTAGATGTGCATTAAAATGTGTGCAAATTAGCGGCCAGTTTTGTGCCACGTTTTAACTGCCTAGCTTCCTTCATGAGGGAGTGATTAGTACAAATAAAAAATCAAATATTCAATTTATGCTGATGATTACAAAGGTAATTTAGTGAGAGGCTCCTATAAGCATAAATCCTTAGCCTTCTTAGTTGTGTTGTTAATCTGCTTTAAGATATTTATAAACTATGCTGACACAGCAATATGAGAATTAATAAATGATCCCATATTAATAGAATAAATACTGTATGTTCCAGTGGGCTTTTTTATTTTTATTTTTATTTTTTTTATATCCTATAAATATACAGATGATCAATAATTGCGGTTACAATTTGCTAGTAATTACATGTTGTTGTTTTTTTACTGCATTATTATATTAGTATAATACTGATCAGTGCTGTCATATGTGCCATGTAAACCCAACTTGAGAATTGACACTTCAGCTGTTTGTGTTTCTGTCCTAATTAAAGATGTGAACTGCACAACCCTGTCTGTGGTTACCAGAACACAAAACTGCAGCTAGCTACGTTAATTGGCACCTACAGTATCTGCCCATGGGGGGATGGGTAATGATCCTGTTTAAAAAGACACAAATACATTGTTTGATGCCTCAATCAGAATCAAATATTACCAAAATATTATTTACCAAGAACATATGCACAGCCTTCAATGTATAAAGCAATTTATAGGCCTAATGTAAGTTATTCAGTGTGATTCAGTGCAGAGGAGAGAGAAACATGCATCATGTAGTATAATCACAGTGTAACTAACTAACTGCCATGAAAAAAAAGGTGAGGATGTGAAAAACAATTGCATGACTGCTGGTCTGGATAGCTTGAGAGTTACACAGCAGGAGACGCAGATGCTGAAGGAGCTGTCAGACTCAGTCCACACTCAATACTTCACTACCCCGCAGCAGAGGTGCAACATTAGTTCCACTCAATTAAAGTTGAATATTAGCACATACATTTTTTAATGAAAAATATAACAATGGCAGTTGAAGCATGACTGTCATAAACTAATAATAAATGATTTGTTATGTTGAAATCCAAACAAGCAGGAGTAGAGAATGTGGCTTGCCTGCTATCACCTGACTATAAAAACTGTTCTTAAAGTCTGGGGCTTAATTCATCTGCCTGTCATGTCCTTGCATTTCCCAGGACCTTGAAACATTTATCATTTCTTTCTCCATTACCTGCCTGCGTGCTAACCGATCAATACTTCCCCATCAGTGCTGAATCCGTCTTAAGCACAGAAGAAAGTCAGGAGATTGAAATTCCCCACAGTCACTGAAGGCATTATATCACCCAAGGCACAGTGGATAACTGTACAGTATATATTCACTTTTTTACATTTATTTTAGCATTTCTCCATGTTTGTGAGTCCTCAAACGTCCCAAATAACCACTGTGCAGCCATTTACTGATGAGATGAGATACTGGATATCTTTATGTTTGTTTACATATTGTGTATTTAGGCCACAGCTGGTTAAGCAGTTCCCACTTGTTTCTTCGTTTAAAACTTCTCATCATGAGTCGGCCACAATGAGCAACCTGCAAGAACTGACAGGTCAGACTTTCAGGGGCAACCTCATTAAGGAAAAGGTTAAAAGAGCAAACTTTTTGTTTGTTTTTTGTCATTTTGGCTGCAAACTAAAGAAACCTGTCACCGTCACTGTCAGCGAATACATTTACTACAGTGATGTTGCAGCAGCACTGATTCCAGATATAGTTAAAAGTATAGTAAAAGTCATTGAAGCCTCTCTGTCGCAGTTTATATATTCATCTAAAGTCATGATGAGAACAGCACAGCACTTGAATAATTTATTCATGCGCAGATGTTTTGCACAGACACCCTTCCTGCCTGCACAAGGTTATAGCCAAGTACAGGTGAGCTTTAAAACAAAACCCTCTGTTGTCAGTGTGCATACAGACTTTACTGACACACAGCACCTCAGCCTCACTGGGCTGGTCTGCCCTATCTTTATGCAACAGTCAGCTTTATTCTGTACACACTGAAACAAGTGGAGATGTAGACACAAACAAACTCTAATCTCAGTAGCCAGTAGTCATTTGTCATTTATTATGATCTTCCATGGTTAAGGGTGTGTTATTTCTGTGTTAGCTGGGTGTAACATTGTTAAGACTGTTTAATAAATTACAGCAGATACTTGAGTTAGAGCTAGTAAAGGTGTCATTGTGTTGGCTCATTTTCTGTTTTGGGAGGCACTGATTTGATCATACAGGCAAATCAGACAATAAGAAAAGTAAGAAAAGGGCTGAAGTTTTTTGTTTTGTTTTTTAATTCTGGGGCAGAGCATACCAATGTTGTGATCTTATCTCTTTCAGTCGCTGAAAGCAGTGTCACGAGTCAGGTCTGACTTTCTAAACCACAGCGCTCAAGGCTGCATTCTTTTGAATAACCGCTTGTCTAGAGAGGGCACCAAGGAAACATGGAAGAAAGATGGAGTAAAATGATGTAGTGGTCAGAATATGAGCTACATGTCCGGGAGGAACTGAGGACACCTGCTATTGATTGTGTGTGAATGAAAAGAAGCACTGCTCGTCCAAACCTAAGTGAATTATCTTATTTATCGTGAGTAAGACTCTGAATTAGTCGAACTGTGTCACTGCAGCAGATCTGGTTCAATATGTAGTTCAAGCACTGTAGTACAACTCAAATCTGCTGCTGACTGAGGGTGTAAGAGGGTGAGTTTCAAGCACTGACTCACATATTAACTGACACATATTGATTATTAATCATGTTTGATCCAAACTGGCAGGTCTCCCAGAAACTTTAATTAGACTGGAGTTGTTGTTGTTGAGACTGAATAACAAACCATATGCTAGGAGGAGAGAATAAATCTTTTCCAGTCAGTGCTCAGCTTTGTTCAGCAAAGACACCGACGTACTGTACCTGCAAACTGTTGGTACTGTAAGAGAGAAAAAAAAGTATTTTTGATTCACTGTAAATAACACAGTGTTTCTAGATAACTTGAACAACTGGTAGAGTATCTGGTAGAACTGATAAAAACATTAAAACTGTATCTTTAACGCTAATATGTTACAACTGTTTTTTGCCAAAACCAACAATTATAAACGTCGGTTCTCTCTCAGAGCATAACTCAGCTATCTGACGCAATAAATACAAATGAAGTTAGGTTATGTAACCAAATAGCTGAGAGCTTACATGTTCATTACCACTGATTTTTCAACTACATCTGCAAGAGTATCACTGTGTCAGGAAGTTCAGAAACTTACTGAACAAACGAAGACACTCTGAAGATGCAGATCATGAGGTAACTTGATTTCTTAGCTTAAGGGTTCTCAAGCCAACAGAAACAAGCTTGGCTGCAGAAGTGTCCAAGTTTAGAGTAAGTCGAATTTAGAGCTGTACTCCACTGGGGAAACTTCCCTTTTTATGCATGACCTCTCAACCTCATTTTCCACTCCTGAGAGCCGATCATATCTTCAGGCCTCATCCCTCAGGCATCTAGTGGAAAGACGTCACAAAGGGAAAGGAGAAAAAGGGGGCCTGTGCTGTTGGTATCATGTCCATAATATTTCCATAAGACGTCAGTTCCCTTTCTTCTTGATGACTGAAACCACTTTTTTTTTTTTGAAGATGTACTTCGATATCTTCAACTGATTCCAGGCAAATTTTCTTAAGTGAGGTGTAGTCAAGTTAGAAAAGATAGAAAATCACACTTAACACGACCTGTCACGTGTGGGATGTGTGTATGAATGACTAAAGAGCAACAGTTCAGTCCTGACTGCCAGTTTTCTGAACTGTTATCGAGGAGATGACTGTACCCTGGCTCTTGGTTTTACTAGTGAGCGATCCTTCTCCAGTAAAAAAAAAAAAAAACATTAAAACAAGACAGCCTGCCCACCCCAACAGTCCAGCTCCACAACCAAATGGTTTCATTACAATGCAGCAGGTCTTCAGCTGTGATGATTGTGAATATCATCATAGCCCAAACTCTAAACTATCAATTCCAAACAATGAGGACGGACCCTCAGAAAGTGTGTTCTGGGGGGACACAACAGACAATAATCATTTTAAGGTTGATGACTGTGTGCTCATCACTACTAATTTCTGACGTAATAAAGCTAAGAGTCATATAGATGATACTATCTTATTAAATAAATCATTTTTCACATGGAAGTTTTGCTCTAGCTTTTTACAACAACTTTTAAGTTTAGTTGAAACTGATCAATCAGTATGAACTTAATGATTTTGAGCTAATTAGAAAAGAAGTAACTTGTATAAAACAGAGAATATATAGATAGAGGAATAATAATAATCTTTTCCAAAAAAAAAAAAGAATAAATATTTTACAATTGACCAGAGTAGTTTCCTTTTAAGCTTAATGTCATTAACCAAAACTATGACTATGTTCATGAAGAACTTTCTTTCCCCATGGTGAAGACACAACAATGACAAAACATCAAAACAAAAGAAAATCCTTATCAGGGAAAAATAACGGGAGAAACCTCAGGGTGAGCGACAGAGGACGGATGTAAACATGACATATTGTTGACATCGAAAGACAAGACAACATTTTAGTTAAAAAAGTTAACTCTACAAAAACCAAGACTTGACTTGTGTGAAATGTCAAACACAAAATAAAACAGACCTTCAGTAGTGGTTATGAAGCTGCATCAGTGTTGCATCATATTGATCCTCCTGACTTAATGGTATATGCTGACTGCAACATGGCAGAACTTGACAGAGGTGAGGTGGAGGTCGGCGTTTTTGTAAATGGTGTGCTGCATTACCATTATCTAACACAAAGGCCGACAGAGCGATGATATAACGATCATGAGGATGATGACGAGGACGGATGTTGGTCACAGATGTACCGGCACACTCACACGTAGAGTGTGATTTCTGAATAAGCACATTCTGGTGGGAAATGGTCAGACAGCCAACTCCAACATGTCTGTTTTGGTTGTTCGCAATTATCTACTATATCGGAGTCTCCCAAACTGTTGACAGCTAAATGGAGAATGTGCCACCTATGTTATGTTATGTTTATTTATTTGATATGGACATCACAAATACATTAAGACTGTTCCAGTGGACAGACCAGATGCTTTGCTTGAGTGTGTTTAGCACAAGTGCTAATTTTCAACACCAGTCCATAGGCGGCTAATCTAAAAATACAGAACATATTATCAACAGTATGAGATAAAACCAAGTGCATGACACTACATCATGACAGTAGCAAACTAAAAAATACAGAGCACAAGATCAACGAGAGGAGATTGAGTAAACAGAATCATGATCGTAACAGTAAAAATAGTAACAATAAAAAAGTCCATATTTATACATGTGAGCATTGTTGTTTTGCTTTTAACCATGCTTTTAGTCCTCTGTTAAACGAGTTTGTGTCAGTCTCCAGTTTCAGGTGAGTGGGTAAAGTGTTCCATAGGTTAACCCCTTTTATTGAAAAGGCAGACTGTCCAAATGATGTTGTACACTTGGGGACAATGCAGTCGCCATTGTGGGAGGCTCGTGTGTTTACTCGGCTTGAGCTACAGCGTCTTTTTATCAATGCAGAAAACAGGGATGATACACAGTTATGAAGACATTTAAAAACGAGTCTGATATTACAGTAAATTATAAAGTTTTCAAATGCAAGAAGGTTGTGTTTTCTCAGGATGCCGCAGTGGTGCCATCTCATTGGTTTTTGAACCTACGTATATCATATCATGACTTGTATCTTTCCATGTTGTGCTTACCAGTTTGCCCATGCAGCGCTGCTGTCCCACTCCGTTCTCACATTTGTGGTGCAGACTCATCTTGCAGGCTTTGCATCGCAGGCCGTGTTTTGCTGTGTTTCCCGCCAAGAACACCACATGTTTGGCAGTGGTACCTGAGACACACACACACAGAAAAAGAGGCAACAGGTTCAAATCTGCTTTGTCAAGAACTGGCCTCCATCTCATTCATTTATTTATTATTTATAAGACAGAGTTTATGGAGCCTTTCCCAGCCATTAAAAAAAAAATACATGTTGAATATTTTACAGTAACATGGACAAAATTGAGCGAATCAATCAAAATAACCCGGACCAAACCAACTGTATGTGAGCCTGTGCTATCATCACCATGTAATCTCAAACTTCTGTCTTAGTGCAGCTCAACCCTCACTTTTTAACGCGTGACTCACTGTCGCTGGAAATGAGTGTTTGCGCATGAATAGCAAATTAATAACCTTTGAAAAATACAATGGAGAGGCAGATACTGTAGATGATAGAGAAGGAAAATGACAATGATTGTTTTGTTTGGGATGGAGATGTGAAATCATAAAGGAGAGAAGTGTTGGCAGAGAGTAAAGCTTACATGGTGTGACAGCTCAGTTTTTAATGATGATCATTGAGAGTTTGTGTTTATAAGGCTAAAAGAAAGACAACAAAAGGGCAAGAGATGAATAGGCATAAGTGTGTGTTAATTAGGTATAGAAGATAAAGCGGAGTAATTAAGTAAATGTGGACTTGATCATTAAGAAAGTAGTTACTTAGCAGGTGAATAGCTCAACTTTGCTTATCTGTCAAAGTTTTAAAAGATTTAAAAGATTCTCACATTACTCCTATAGACTGTGAAACATCTTGTGTGACATTCCTACTCAGGGCCAAAAAAAGATCCTGAAAATTGAGTCCAATCTCTGCTCCACTGAGATTTAGTTTAAACATCAAATCTGAACACAATCTGAAGCAAAAACTGAACTTAGAAGATACATTGATAACCAGCTATGAAAATGTAAATTCTTAATCTCTTGTTTTCAAGTGGAATTGATGTGTCAAATGATAAAAGTCGGCATAATCCCCAGAGAAGATGAAAGCAGGTTTCGGGTTCCTGAGAAGACAAATTACCTTGAAACCCATATGTGTCATACATGGGACGACAAAAGCCACCACTTAGAGCCAGCAGCGGTGTATCATTTGACAGCTGTTCCACATTAACAAGAGAGGACACTGTTACCAAATCCCAGTGCTGTTTTTAGTTGTAGTCTGACAGCGATGTGCTTCCAGCTCTTTATTGATTAATCAATGATCACGTGCCATGGTCTGCTCCGCACCGCCCATGTGTGTGTGAATGAAAGTATGCAAAGGAATTATCGATCCACTTCAGTGGGCGTGAAGTGCAGAAGGGTGCGTAATACTGTAGAGGTGATGATTTGACCAATCCAGGTATCATCACAGAAGTATACAGAGAGCATTTCAGTCCAGATTAGCCTCAAAATGCAGCATATTCAGTTTGACAGGCAGGTTGGGGAGGTTCAGTAAGCAAAGGTAATGCTGCACTGTAAAAATGAAACCAAGCAGAACACCTGATCCCCCCCGAACAAGACGGCAAACACAAGATACCGTGTGCTTAAAGGTACAAAGCTTCTCAGTTTACTCAACCAACAGGGTGGAAAAGAATCTCTGTTTGCTCTTCACGTGCTGCAATGTGACACGATGTCACAGCTATCTGGAGCTGGACAGCAGTGAAACTCAGTAATGTCTGGAAAACTGGATGCCCCCCCATCCCCCCACCCCCCACCCACCCCATTTTTAAAGCTCTTGTGTTGCTTGGCTGACCTGCCAGAGCTGGTTTACACTGAGACGGAAACTGGGAGAAATGTGATCCTGGCCTGAATCCTCTCTGCTGGTCAGCCATAGACGACAACAGCAACAACAACAGCAGCAGCAGCAGCAGCAGCAGCAGCAGAAACAGATGCAGTGAACACAATCTGCACACATTTTTTAGGTCACTTGAAATCAGGTCAACTGATGATGCTGCTTAATGAGCACTTTGAGTGTCATTCTCATTCAGTAGAGGATTTCTCTTCGGTGTCTTTAAGCCACCCTGGTTCAAACTTTTATCTGTCTCTTCAGATGCATGGGACCGAGAAGCAAATAGTGTAGTCCGTGTAAAGCTGTTGTTGATACTGTAGACTTGTTTGAGCTGACTCATTCCAACATGGAAGAGGAATGAGATGCCTCCATGTTAACTTGTAACAGCTTAAACATCAACACACCGCTGTGTCTTAGCAGGAAGATACAAGATGCTGACTTTGTCTTTGGAAATAGCTAGGTGATGATGCTGTAGTGTGTGTGTGTGTGTGTGTGTGTGTGTGTGTGTGTGTGTGTGTGTGTGTGTGTGTGTGTGTGTGTGTGTGTGTGTATGTGTGTGTGTTTTTCCTCAGAAGTGTCCAAGGCCTTAAGCCATTACAGCTGTGGGGAACGTGAATAACAGTGTTGCTCTCTCTGGCATTTCATTTTTCTTGGCTACTCTGTCTTGTAGTCTGTTATTGTTAGTCTATTATTCATTTGCATCACAGAAGAGATTCCTGCCATTTCCCATATCTTCTTCTTCCTTTCCCACAGTCTCACATCCTCTATTTCCTTCTTCCGTCTTCCTACTGACGCTACGCGCTGTCTTTACAAGATCCATACACTGACTAATCCATCAACGTGCTGATCTTACAAACACGTCTCCTGTTTTCCTATGCAGCTAGCCTTCATCGTGACAATCACTGCTCCAACTTTGCTTCTTCTTAAGCTCCTCCAAAACACTGACCTGTGCAGATCTCTCTGGTTTATTTGCAGACTTTAATTAGTTTCTTCCACCATTTGCACCTCTGGGAAATGAAGGAAATAAGTCCTTGAATACATAATGCTATTTTTTTGTGTATCCATTTGTAATCAGGGGTTATCTAAAATCAGCTGTAGTTCTGTGCTCTGATGTCGCATTAAATTCTTCTTAGAAATAAAAATGCAAAAATGTTTTATCTGAAATTCTCTGCCACAAACTTGAATTGAAATTCTGACGCAGTCCCCGCAGAAAGCCAGTCACACAAAACCACAAACTCATGGTGGCGTGTGAGGAAAAGTCAGAGGACCACTAAGGTCATCGCAGTCTCATCACTTAAGTCTGTAGGATTCATCGTCTGGGAATGATGGATGTCTGAACAAAATTTTGTGCCAATTCATCAAATAGTTTTTGGGGATATTTCAGTTGGGACCAAAGTCCAGCAGACTGACATCAACCTCACATGTCTAAAAATAGCTACTTGTAAGAAAGAAATGTTCACTCTCCTTAAACTTTTCCCGGACTGATGCATTTTTGTAACAGATGTGTGGGATACTTTCAAGACACAACCGACAGTGTTGGCTGTCAGTAGTTAGTAACAATCAGTCTTGTTAAAAAACCACTGGTATCCCGAAACAATGCACATGTGTGGTGACATTTACTATGTAACTCAAACATGTGATAACGTCCTGAAAAAAAACAAAGTGTGATACACAGGGAGGAGTGCAGCATCTCAGGAATGAGAGTAAATAAATAAATAAATAAATAATATGAAATGATAAATAAATGACCGTCTAACCTATAAAGGCTTTTTATAGAGACAGTGATAGACAGTGATATTCTGTTCGTGAATATTTGGTTTCAACCATGCCCTCCTAATTATATTAAATTAACTCAGTGGAATGCATCGGTGAAATAAATTATAAATGAGTAAATAATTAAAATTACTGAATAAGATCGAATTGAATTAACTTAATTTGACTCAATGATATTTTTTATAAATTAAACCACTGGGAAATTCACTTATATTAATTAAGTGAAATCAATTCATTTGAGGTAAATTTATTAAATAATTGAAAGGTGCTGAATTGACTGGATACATTGAAGGTGGATCTGTGGGGAAAGAAAGTCAATAGACTCAACCCATGTCAGCCCAGACTAGTAGATGTTTTAAGTGTAATGTAGGTTTCAGTGTTTGTCTGTTTTTATTATTTTGATGTTGAGTTACAATCGGTCACATCACCTGAACACAATATGTATTCTTTTATATACGGTACAAGGATTTTAAAAACACACACAAAAAAAACAAATGAACGCCTCCAGAAACATGGTAATGTGTTTACGGCTCTATCCATTATTTACTAATGTAGTTTACACAGCCTTCATCTAGTAAAGCTAATGGATGACTCAAGCAGCACTATAATATAATCCAACCTTTTCTTTTTTATAATGGATGACACATTCAATTTGTACAGACTTTTATATAATAAAGGATCCTCTGTAGGATGAAAGTGGGTGTTATATTTCCAGTCTGCTTTTTGCAAAATCAAGATATTGGTATTCATCTGTTCACAGTCAAAAACTGTGAAACTCATTAAAAGATTGATCGTTGAAGTAAAACTGATGCATTAGTACACCTTTCCTAATTCTTCCTATATACTCATTGTATGTTTCTGTCACACCTTGATGTATTTTACAACTCAGTTAACTTGTGGATTCATTAAGTTAAAAAACATGTTGTTTTCTTGATGAGACTAACAAAAGCATGGATGGGGATCTATACTGATCATGTAACAGTGATTTTGTGCACAGAAAACTACAAATGTGGATTTCAATCAAGTGTTTTCCAATTCACACTGTCTGCACAACTGTCTGCACCTTAATTAATCTCACAGAACAATCCCTGCACCATTTCAATTCACCAAACAAGTAGAAATTTCACTACACACACACACACTGTCAGACTTTGACAGCACTATTGCATCTCATTATACACACATACAGACACTTGTGCAGAGAGAGAGAGAGAGAACCACCCTCCACTCTGTCTCTCTCTCCTTTTTCTGCTGACTGTGCCATGTTCTCATTAAAACAGGACAAATGAAGAAGAGGGCAGCATCTTTTTTCTCGAGTGCACCGGGGGGCAAAGCACCCATCTCAGGGCCAGACAGACCTGACATCACACTTTCATTAGCAGCGGACCACCAGAGGGCCACTCAGTGCTTTGGCCACTGGACGTGCTTCAGTGGCCAAGTCACATAAAACCGACCAGGGTGAGCAATAATGGTCATAAACGTGTAAATTAATTTCATGGTGGAATTAAAAGTTCAGCTTTACTGTAGTGGTTTTGCATTTGAAGCCAGGACGCTTTTTGATGACGCTGAAATGTTTGTAGATGGATCTGATGTATCCTTATGAGAAGACTGTGTCAGAAATCATTTAAAATTCCTATGATACCTGTGGTACGGTGTTTGTCTGGCTGCTCAGTGCTGTTAAGTTGTGGAGGAGAACATATTAAACCAGCTGACATTAAACCTGCATTTACAGATTTCCTGGCCACTTTGGGGCCGTACGTGGAAATCGCTTGTAAACTCTATTAAAACATATTATCACCTGTTGAAATAGCAAACTGGTTTGTAAACAGCTGTTTATTTTTGCTAATCCAGCTGTTGTGGAGCAACATTAAGAGATGATTGCAAATGTAATGTAAAGTATTCACTCTCTTTTACCGGTAATCTGTTTTTGATCTTTATCAAATCCTAAAGGGAAATATCTGTTAGCTGCTAAATGCTCGTTGCTAACGGTGTCTATCTGTCGTTTGGTGCAGGCCAGTACTGCACGGATTCTTTAGTCTGAAAGCAGCTGCATCCTCCAGCTGGGAAAAAGATGAAAGTCAACCACAACTGTAAAGTTGCAGGCTATTAAAGCAAAAACAATGAGCTGAGAGATGCTATGAAACTCTGCCGTGCTGAGAGGAGTTTGGTGAAAAATCTCTGTCTATGTGTGACCCCTTTTTGGTGATTTAACTCTGGTTATACATGTGCTTGTTTACATGCGCATATTTTGAGCCACCTACAGCACGTTCCCACCAGTCTGACGTCTTTTATCTGCTACCAAACTTGATATCAGGGGCTTGTTGAGCAGATGGCGTGGACAGCCTTCGTCATTATCATGGTGCAGAGGCCCTGGGATAGTAATACTTAGTGGTCCCTCAGTACTGACGGTTAACAAGGAAGGGAGCAGCCAGAGAAACCAAAAACATCTGGCGAGGGGAGATCAGGCCGAGGTGCTGGCATGGGTGATTTTGACTACCTGGCACCTCAGTGGACAGATGGAGGGATGGGCTCAGTGTGGAGGACCGAGATACTTCAGTCACATGTCAGCAGGTCAGGTTGGATACTCAGTGTCAGGTGCCCAACTGTCTGTATGTCTGACATTATACTGTGTGTGTGTGTATGTGAATGCTGTGCAAACTATTCTCACTGCATAATGGCATTGCGTTCATAATGCAAAAACAAAGGTAAGCACTGTAGGAAACGCTATCTGCTGTTTGCATATCTGCATATTATAATGTATCACCATCTAATTTTAACTCTGATGTAAGAAAGGTTTCACCTGATATCCTGGTCTTAAAACATAAACAAATGAAGGTGTAGTAATGTAAAGAATAACCTAAATGTTATGATTGCACAGTTTATTATTGCTGTGTCACAGATTTGTCCTTTGTCTTTTGTGCTTTGTTTGATATTCTGAGCACACTAATGAAGGGCTGAGGTGTCGTTACCATACCTACGATCATGTGGTTGCAGACGTCACAGAAGGTGGGCTTCTTGAAGATGTGCTCCATAAAGCAGTGTCCCGCAGAGTCCACCTGCAGCGGGTTGCGTGACTGGGAGCGCGATGTGGGAGGAGGAGCGCAGGGGATGGCCGGAGGGACCGGAGGGATGGGGTGGTTGGTGGTGTGTGGCGGGGCCATCCCGATGTTGCAGAGATGGCCCGTGCTGCTGCTCACATCGGAGAGCAGCTCCGTCTTGTTGTCGTTGCTGGTGCGGAAGAAGTTGTCGGCGCTCTTGCTGCGGATGCTCTTGGTCTTGAAGGACAAGGAACGTTTGAGTCTCTGCAGCTGCAAAGAGAGAGAAATAGTTGAGGAAAACTGGAGCGAGGGAGAGAAAAAAGTCAAAGATAGAATGAAAAGAAAGAAAGACAGAGGAGAGAGAAAAGTGGGACGTGAAATAAATCAATTCCTGCAATAAACCAAATAAATCACTGACTTACAAAGCCTCTAAAACCTTAAAGCAAATGTCTCATTGTCTGATGTCCGATTTAAAAAAAAAAAAAAAAAGACCATAGCTAGAGGGAACTTATTACTGCTTAGTGGAAAATCTTCGAGGTTCCCTACCTGGAGGATAATGTGATTTCCAGGTTAGGCTCATGCATTATATCAACACCATTTCTCACAAGCTGTGCCGTCGTTTCTGGCCGCAGCCTCTATCAATCTCATTAGCCTCCTATTTTACAGTAAAGCTATTCATAATACTCCATAGTGACAACTCCTCATTTAACCTCTCAGTGTGTACGTCCTCCCCTGTGAAACGCACCCAATTCTGAGCTCACACACATAATGAAGGATGCCCGAGCAACTGAAATGTGATTTTATGGTTTCTGGTTTCTGGTTTCTGGCTGGTGTGTGTAGCTGTAGGTCTGTGATTGAAGGAGGAAGGGAAGGATTCCTAATGATCCCTCATATCTGTTATAGTACAGGCCTGAATGTAGAACTGTAAACAGGCAAACACCTGTGGGGATTAACTGTTGTTCCTGCTGGTCGCTCAAGGTTGAGTCGTCCTCTGTGAAGTTTGTTTGCCATGAAGTAACAGCTATGTACACACAGACACCGTCCACATCCACCGATCCTGAGGGGGAGAGATTCTCCTGAAATCCTGGACTTAAACTAATCCTATACACTAAGGAGAATTAACATTATCGTTTGCTGTTAATAGTTTTGGCAAACATGCCTGAGTAAATTGTTTAGAGTGCTTATTGTTGCAGCTTTGGCATGGTGAAGATCAATCAGCTCCACGGGGTCACTTGGGGAACAATCAATTTAGACCCTTTTCTCTGCCATTACCACCCACGTACACACTGCTTCACACACGGACATGAACATAAAGACCTCATACATTTTCCCACAACCTATTGCAGCTCTTCAATTGCATTGCTTTTAGATACCCTGAAAATACAATTTGCGTTAAAGACATAATAATAATACAAACACAGCCGGTTGTGACAAACTAAATTTGACACATTAATTTTTCCCTGTCAATTCGTGGAGCATTGTATTTATCTATAAATGGTGTGATGATGAAGTATACTACCCTTATCATGTAAAATGGTTTTATATTACAAAGCAGTCTTTATAAATATAGTTATCGTAAAATGAGCAAAGTGGGGAAATGCGTGCATGCATCCAGGAGCTCATGCTGTGTTTGATGACACAAATCTATAAGAGATGTGTTCGTTCAGGAAGCTGGTAGGGTTAATGGTGGCTGGGCAGGGAAATGCAAAACAAAACAAAACAGTTATTGCTTACAGATAACATATCAAATCATAGTAAATGAATAAATATGCTTACTGATGCAGCCCCAGAAATAAAGAGTGCCTTCTTCAATTATGGGCCCTGATGGTTTTTCACCTTGTGTGGCATTGATAGAACTGAGTGATCATTTATAAACAGTAGAAGCTGTAATGTTGAACAGCTCGTACATGCAGGTATATGCTGTTGCGATGGACTTAAATGAGCAGTACTCTACAGTTTGCACAAGAGTTTAGGCTCACCTTGCGCTTGTGATGTTCAGGCCTCACAGTATTCTTAAAGGAGGAATAAAAACACAAACACAGCTTTACTTAACGGTAGTATACTCTTTCAGCTAATTAAGGAGCTGGGCCTATTTATCCAGTCTAAAAACACTTTATTAAATCATCTTTTTTTGTTTCTCTGAGCTGTTCTGCCTCTGATTTTGGAAGCGACAGTGGCTGTTCGGCACAAGCTTCAGTACTATGTGAAACGTCAGCCAGGAGTTTTCTCGAACTACACATGCCAAAGTAGGAGCTCACATGCTCAGGCCTTAAAAGACATAATGCAGAAACAGAGGAAATCATCTGTGTCATCTCTGCTGCGACGGACAAACCTGGGACCGAGGACTGATTACATGACTGCAAAAGTCAAATAGAGAAAGTTTGAGTCTCATCTGTCCTTTGCAAGAGCTCTGGAGAGAAGAGAGGAGAGCCACTGAAGCCATCCACTACCGTGATGACTCGTCCAATATTTTACTGCTAATTGTAGTAGTCTGGGCACCATGTGACCCACATAGATGGCAAAACGCCTGAGGCAGCTGTGGATCTCTGTCACACAGCCTACTTTTCTATATCAGCCACAAGTAGAAAGTACAAACCCTTATGCCACTTTTTTTATTAATATTTCCATGATAATAACAACATCACCATATTGTTTCCTTTGCCACTATAGCACACCATGGATTTTGTTTACAGGCAAATCCAGAGCTTAAAAAGCTTCTACATCCACATTATTCGTACGTTAAATAATTCCAGTTTTGTGATCTTGCACATGGTTTTAGTCTTTCCTAGACAAATAAAACACCTTTCTGTTAAAGATAAGAAATATATATGAAGAGTAACAGTGATACTTGATGAGTTTAAACTGATATCATCTTCATTTAAAGGTTATTTTCTTAAATGGTACAATGGCATGATGTTATTGCACTGGTATTTACACTGAGGGTGCTGTGTTGTACCGAGAATGAGTCTGTGGTGACTCTTAATGGCACTTACAGCGTGTTGTGCTCGTGTTTTGTACATCTGATATCGTTGTTAGTCAATCAGTGCAGCAGGTAGCCTATACGACTGCTGAGGCTGGTTTTAAAAGGCTGATCAGACTCTGACAGAGTTTAAATGAATGTTGTTGTGTGTAGCTGATCCCTGTTGAGTCGGATGTTATTGTCATGTTTTTAGAAGTTTGCTTAGCTGCTCTATGTAGCTAATAAGAGTTGGGCAGTGCGATCTCGTAGTGTATGTACTGGTGGTAAATAAAGAATAATAACAGAGCAGTCTTACCTTGGTTTCCTGCTGGCTGGCGTTCGCCGTTGGGGATTTCGGTGTCTCATTCTGGTCCCGTTCGTCCTCTTTGCCCCCACTTTCGTCCTGGATCATGTTGGCCGGCGGGATCATCCTCTCTCTTTTAGTGATCGCTGGAAAAAAAAAACTGTTGCTCTGTAGAGTCTGTTTTCCTTCCCACCAGCTGCTTACATCGGTCCCATTCCTCTATAGTCACTGTGACCCGGGTCTAAGAGGAGGGGGTGGTGGAAAAGTCACACAGACTCGCTGCTTGTTCCTCAGAGTCTCTCAAGAAAAGATAAGAAAATCGCCTTGAGGGAAACCGGGATAATTAATGTTTGCCGAATGATTAAAAGTCTGTCCAGTCTGGCTTGAAAGTGTCCTGTCCGACTAAAAGAGGCTGTCGCGTTGATCTTGTCGGCGTGCGTAATCCTGCCAAGACATCTCCAAGTCCACGCTGTGCGCCGCGCGCCTCACGCTGCCAATACACTGATGGGCGGAGAGAGAGCTGAGAGAGAGCGAGGGAGGGAAGGAGGGGAAATACGACACTATCATATGGCCGGACTGAATCACCACTTAAAAGAAAGGGGGAAAAAAGAAATTAAGTCCACAAATTCACAAGTTTTAGCACACGTCTTGAACCATTAGCCTACATAACTTTGATAAATTGATAATACAGTGAAACATGCATCACTTTACTGTGTAGTAAAGTTTGGAGACTAATAAACAGCCTCACTGCAATTGAACAACTAAATTCATATGGACCAATATGACACTTAATTGAATAAAGGGGTTTGAGAATAACACTTGTGCGCCTGCTTGACAACACTTGATGAGAACATGCCATGAAGGACTGGTTTTTAAATTAGTTCAGCAATTTTTGCTAGCCTAACTCAGTCCAAAGGTGGCGAGAACCGGTTACAAACACATGTAACATTCACTGATCAACAGGTTACATCTCTGTTTAATACAAAAACCAACCAACTTGTAAACTACTTGGATAGGGCCGTGCTTGCTTAGGCATAGCTACTTGCTTACTCTAAACTTCTTTATTATAGGAATTTAACTGACAAGATACAATGTGTTAATGACAGTGAGATATGCTTGTGCTTCATCACATGTGGACAAATTAAGCCAGGCTAGCCAACTTTACCAGTCTTTCTGCTAAGTTAAGCCTACCCAGCTGCTGTAGAGGTAGCCTATCATGTTTCTTATCTGACTCTCAGTGAGAAAGTGAATATACTGCCACATGTCATCAAATAAATTTTGCTGGTGTCCCTCAGATAAAATACTGTCTAAGTTGTTATAATGACTATTGAAGTCATCTCACACACATAGGAACAATGGGGATCTCCCAAAATGTCAAACCATTAGCCTATCCAAGTAATACAGTACATGACAGTGTATCAGAAACCCATTTTTCTGAGAGCACACACCCATGTATTCATGTAGTCAATATACCATTACTTAGAAAATAAACAACATTGTGACACTTATGCTTTTGCAGTGAAATATGAGGCATCATATCCACCTCTGATGGGATAGGTGTGATGCCTTCTGTAGTGATACATCACACTGCCTCCTCCAGGCTCCCCTGTGATGTGATGTCCTTGAAGTTATATTGCGGGACGAAGGAGGCAGGCACCAGACTGCAGCCTGCTCACTCTGACAGGAATGCAAACACCCACACAGTCCCCAGGAGTGAGTCTACATATCCAGCTCCGTTTTTTAGCTTGAGATCAGAAGGGATTCCCTCCCTAAAAACTCAGCTACATCCCCTGAAAGGAGAAAAATGTGTCAAAGAAAGGCTCGAAATATCAGGTATAGCACTGAGAATAATCACTTTTTTTGACAGACCGGGTATCATTTTTGTCTGTGGGAGTGTTATGCTCTGTCTCCTCAGTCTCTTGTGACAAACAAGCTCTTTACAGTTTACAGCATCATTAAAAAAGCATCAGCTGAATGACAAGCATTCAGGTACGGAGGATATATCCAGTGTTTAAGAGCCATACGTCAGAGAAAGTACTGCAGGATGAATGAAGTGTAGAGAGTGCAAATAGCTGTTTGGGCTGTGCTGTACATGGACTGTGTACCTGCTGTAAATTAGTGATGGAGTTGTGCCCAGAGGTTGTTTACACTGTGTCTTGGTAGTTTACAAGGTGTGAAAAAGGTTGGTGTTATGTGTTCACAGTGTGTCTAGATTTGCCAACAAGGCTGATAAAGCTATGCATTTGAATGTGTTTTGGAGAGATTGATCACTCAGTACAGTTTGTACTCCAATCTTTGCGGTCACGTTGTCAGTATACCAAGAACAGTGTTGAGATGAAACCGAAGAACACTTGTGACATCAAACGAGTTGAAGTCGTATGTTTTTTACACAATAGCCCAGCACCTGGAGAAGACAATCCCCCGAGTTAGTCAGAGAGCCAGACAACCAGAGCGTGAGTCAGTGTTGAATTTGTGGACATACATGCCCATGTGGTGCGTTTTTGTGTGTGTGTGTGGTTACTGTGAATCATGTCAGCAGAAAAAAAGCCAAATGCATGACCAGTTGTGCCAGGAAGCAAGTGGAGATGGTGTGAAAGCGTGCGTGCGGAGCGAGAGAGCAGCACATTATAATTTCCTCTCTCAGCTGCTGGACCATTGCAGTGGAAGGAGGGCCTGAAAAGACAGAAGAGAGCAAGATGAAGCGATGGAGGAGGATAGGACAGAGGACTGGAGCGATAGGGGTTAATTATTCCAAATGAAGGGTTTCATCAAGGCAATTTGAGGAGACAAGTTTCACAATTTAATGGCTCACAGTCCTTGGTTCTTTCTTTCTTTCTCTCTCTCTGTCTTGAGGTCATATCATGAAATTAATATGACTATTCAAGACACCATGTGACCTTTTCCATTTGTTCTAACCTTGTGTTTACCTGCCACCAGATGGGGCTTCCAGTAAGAAACAGCTGAGTTGTTGAGCAGATTATATCAGAAAGATTCCACCCAGGCACAGATTTCCATCTGGAGGTTTGTGGTCAAACTTTCCAGAAACAATTCTCTGTTATGCTTTTATAACTTGCTCTGGTCATTTTCATACATTTCTCATAAATTCATTTGCCCAGGCCTGTCACTGTTGAATTCATAAAAGTCTGTAGATCTGGCTTAAAATTACACAATATTCTAAAAAAAAAAAAAAAAAGAAAAGAAAAAAGAAAAAGTGGTTTTATTTCCATTCAATAAACTTTGATATGCCTTCTTCTTTTTTGCAAATTGAAAATATAATGCAGTGGATATAGCCAAATATATTACTCTATTTTCATATTAATGTAAAAGCTGCAGTTTATAATGGGAATAATGATGCAATATAATACTGTACAAATGTCACACCCTAGAAATATTAAATCACAATGTCTGTTTCTTACATTAAACCAATTTACTTGATCACACTCAGATTTACACCCTGGTGAAAAATTAATGTACTAAGTGTACTAAAATTTAGCATACTTTTGTGTACTTCAAGCCGCACTAATCATCATTATATTTCAAGTGTGTTTAAGATTAGTTAACTTGAAGAGTGCTAAATTGGAACAACTAATTTTGTGTTAAGTATATTTAAATTGTAATTAAGTTGTAGAAAAGCTCAACTTAAAGTGTATTTAGTGTACTTTTGTGTACTAAAGTGGAACAACTTAAAGTATATTTAGTGCACTTTAAGTACATGACATTTCATGTACTAATACATGCCTAATTAGTTAAATTAAAGTGTACTTTGTTTGTATTATAAGTACATTAAAATTAGTTGTGTTAGTGTTAGTGTATTAAAATATATACTTAATTATACTTTTGGTATACTACTTTCTACCTTCATGCAAATGTGTTACAAGTATACTAAAGGCTGAAAGACTTGTGGGACTACTTCCAGGTAAAAAAACATACTTTAATGTATTTAAACCACATCCAAATTATAATAATACATTGCAAATAATACAGAAACTTGTACTATCTCTAAATGTATAAACATTTACATATGGCTTTTAAACATTTTCAAAGGAAAACTTTAATAACACATTTTCAAATATTGCTTCTTTCGTACATAGGAAATCGAAAATAGAAATAGGTTTATTTCGGGCAGCAGACCTAAACATTACAAATAAACCTTTAAGGACAATTCCAGGTGAATTCAACTTGGGGGTGTATGTTCCTATCATTTTGGGTCTAAAAGAAGGAATGTGAAGATTTTCAGTTTAATCGCTCCTGTTTTGCGGTAGCTTGGTCTGTCCCCGCATCGCTACGGCAGCAATGAATGGGAGTGGATGCAAGTTCCGCTGGTTAGCCTGTTTACATCCCTCAAAGCCGCATTTTTTTCAGATTTTTTTCCACAGACAGCGTCAGATGGCGACTCAAACATGTACCGAGAAGTTTATTTACTTCAAGCAAGCCGACATGCTTGTAAAACTAGATCTAATTCAAAGTCTTGTGCGAGACCCTGCTGCCGTGCTCGGTGCATTCAGGTGCAGTAGGAGCTACCTTTTGTGTCATAAACACAGGAATATCGACTCTTTACTTGCTTCAAGTGTACATTTTTTTCAACAGACAGCGTCAGGTGGCGACTCAAACATGCGCCGATACGTATTTTTTACTTGAAGCAAGTCAAGAGTCGATATTCCTGTGTTTATGACACAAACGGTAGTTTTCTGACTACCCCTGAATGCACCGAGCACGGCAACAGGGTCTCGCGTGAGACTTTGAATTTAGATCTAGTTTTACAAGCATGTCGGCTTGCTTGAAGTAAAGAAACTTCTCGGTGCATGTTTGAGTAGCCATCTGACGCTGTCCAGTGATGTTGCTAGGTACGCGTCCTGCGTCTCTGACGCATTAAAATCTGAAAGGACGCAGTAAACTCACTATCCATGCGTCCCGGGGACGCACCTAATTTTCCCATGAAAAATGATACATTGTTAACAACAACTCGTGTTTAAAATCATGGGAATGACCGGCGGACGGCCATTATCCACCATTTAACCCACACAGCCATAGGTGTTGATGTTGCCCCGACCATTGAGCAGCAACGTAAGAAGAAGACGTAGCGGCGGTAGTCGGTAGTTTTCTCTCTCTCTCTCTCTCTTTTTTTTTTTTTTTTGCCGCCGTAGTGTTTGTTGGAGCGGCGTGGTGCTGCACGTGACGCGCTGACGTTACTGTGTTTACATTTACGACGAGCATTAATTCTCAGTCCGAACCCGTTAAAAAAAAAAAAGCCCTGCCTCACCGAGTCATATTCTCGGCGCGAACCCGGCTCGAACCAGCGCGTCCGGACGGGTTGGGCCGTCCATGCTTAGAGCCCAAAACAACAGTCCAGAGAGCCGAGGGACAGAGAGAGACAGCGCAGCAACAGGTGTGTGTGTGTGTGTGTGTGTGTGTGTGTGTGTGTGTGTGTGTGTGTGTGTGTGTGTGTGTGTGTGTGTGCGTGTGCGTGCGTGCGTGTGTGCGTGTGTGTGCTACCTGCTGTAAAGGGGGCTGTCCAGCCACAGCTCCCCACTACACCAGTTCTGAGTTCAGTTTAAGTTTCATACACTCCAGCCATTCTTGCCATTACAATGATAGGAACCTCAGTCAGTACTAAATCTGCTTCTTTCTTTTTTTTTTAAATTTACTTAAGCAGCTACAAAAAATATTAGACATGTACCACACATCTGGCTGGAAGGTCTCAATGGTTCAAGAACTTTTTTTCCATCATTAAATATTAAAATGGAGCCAAGTAGCCTACTGCATGTTTGTTTTCCTTTTAAATAAGTTCAATATCAAGTGCTAATTCCACCTGCCATAACTGGCTCTCTCTCCTGTCTCTCTGGCTCTCAGACAGTGTGTGTGATATTCACAACACACACACTGTAATAATATCTGCACCTATTGATTGACATGCTGTTTTTGAGGTTTTTTTCTCCTTAAATTAATTGTTTTCTGTTTGTGTATATACTTTTAATATAAAGTGTCAAAATTATGTCATTGTGTGTAATGGCTGCACTGTTGCCGTGTCGCGCTATGGGTCCGTATAATTTCCTGCTTTTTTGTCCTTGGCCAATCACATCCCTGATCACACAGGGACAACATGGAGCTGACTGTGTGAGTTTTATTAATGTTTACATCAGGTTGAGTTAAACAAATCAGTTTGCTGCTGTGATTTCAGTAAATACAGTAATCATCATAGTGTAGTGGCAGGAAAGACCATTTCATCTGTATCAAATATTGTGTTGGTCAAGAACAAGTTCAATTAGAGGAAAAATGTTTAGGGTGTTTTTACCGTTCCTAAATGTAAAAATGGGTCACATTGGACCCTCAACATTATTTAAAGGTTAAATAACGTGTTACTTAAACATTTTTCATTGTGCTGTGCTCTAAAAATATACTAACAAATGCTAGTGTAGAGTCCTGTGTAAGGAATGTTGAGCTTAAACTTAAATTTAGGTTCTCAGGAAAATAGCTGCTCATCAGTAAATAGTTAATGAATCGATGTGGTCCATCAACTAACGATTAATGAATTAATCGATAATTTGCATCCCTATAGGCCCTAGTTTTTTTTTAAATTGTGGTATCGAATAAGTATCGAGAATCGTGGAAATTTACAGAAATTCTGGTATTATGACAACCCTATTGGGGACCCATTGAATTTCCCAGGGACCCACCCAAATCACCACCTGTGGGTCCCGGGGACTCACTACATTGAAAACCTATCAACATCACTGGCTGTCTGTGGAAAAAAATTGCGGCTTTGAGGGCTGTAAACAGCCTAACCAGCGGAACTTGCATCCACTCCCATTCATTGCTGCCGTAGCGATGCGGGGACAGACGCAGCTACCGCAAAACAGGAGACGTTAAACTGAAAATCTTCACATTCCTTCTTTTAGACTTAAAATGATAAGAACATACACCCTCAAGTTGAATTTGCCTGGAATTGTCCTTTAAAGAAGGATAAGCAAAACACATGTACATACACAGTGTAACACAATTCTTACCCAGGTAAGTAGGAACATAAAAAAAAAAAAAAATTGCAGCTATGTTTGAAAGTTCAAGTCACCTCTTTTTTCAGTCACTCCCAGTATGAAATGTTCAGTCCACTGAGGAAGTGAAGAGGATCTATCCTACCGCATGGTTGAATGTGTTGGATATGTGTATGTGTGTGTGTGTGTAATGAAGTGATGAAAGGATCCAGGTTCTTGATTCTTTGCGGGCACCATATCTCTAGTTGTCCTCCAGGCTGTGGTTCGCCATCAAACGTCTCGATCCAGGCTCCAACATCCGGGTAGGTCCAAGGTTCAAAGGATCCAACAGGAAAACCTGACCTATGATGAGTAATGTCAGAACATTCTCTTAATTCTCTCAACTCTCAATCATGAAATACAATATATAAATCATGTTAAATCCACTCAATTCACAGAGAATATTTCTAACTGAATAAACATTGTAATATGACACCACACCCAATAATATCATAGCAACATTCTCAAAATATCAGAGATTAAGTTATTAAAATAACTTCTCCACATCAATAATATAAAAATAACGTCTTCACATAGTAATAAGCATGCAAATATAACATTAATACCAGTAAGAAGACGTACAGTGTGCACCTTCTGCCATGTCTTAGCATAAAATAGTGACTCGGCGTGCTAAAAACGCAGATACTGTACTAAATCATCAGATTTTACAGTTCAGTGTGCAACAAATTCTCAAAACGTCTCATATTGCACCTTCAAAATGAAGCTAGTGCTAGCTTTAACGCTAGTGATTCACACGAGTGGGTAAGGTCTCTGGTATTAGCACTGATTAGCACTGGCGGTTAGCATTTAGCATGGAAAAAACGATTTCTCACCGATGCGTTTTCTTCTTGGTGGAGATGTCGGGTCCCTCTAGCTTCACTCTCACAGGTCCAGGGCGTCACCGGAGTTATCCCGTAGTTTTTAATCACTTTTATCAACTTTTACTAGTGTCTCCTCTTCACAAGCTAAGTGTCGTGCTCGATGCGGGGCTGCTCGCTCTCCTGACAACGGCTCCGGAGGAAGTGAACCTTGTTCAGAGCAGGTCAAGGGGCGGGAGCTTCTTCCCGATTGGCTGACAGCTCATCTCCAGCCAATCTCTTTCAAAATAAACGTATAAAAAAATATTTTATCACCGTTCAATTTCTTTTTATAGGTAAGTATCTGTTTTTAATTATTAACATAACTTAGTATTTATTAATTAACTTTTTAAATATGAATTCAGCTGTTTTAATATGCAATCAACTAATTTTTAATACAGACTTTTAACCTTGGTTACAACAGACATTATAACATTAAAACAATGTGCTTAAAGGGATATTTCAACATTTTGGCAGATTTGCCCGTTAATCCCTAGTCTTAGGGATAGGGTTCGTTACTTTTACTGTAATTGACGGTAACCTACAAGCTGTTTTTAGATCGGCGGGGCAGAGACATGAGCTGCTCAGCTACCGCTACGGAGACTATCAAACACACAATCCAACAACTCTACAACGCTCTTGTGGATGATTGTTAAGTGTTAATTAAGTGTATTGTTTCATGTGATTTCATGCGTGTAAGGTTGTAGCCTATCTTTTTTTTTTTTTTGCCAAACACACAGCACAAAATTTAATAAACGGGTTTAGGTGCATAGGCTAATACCACTTTCCAAAATGTCCTGAAGTAGGCTACAAGCATAAATAACTTCACTTTATAATTAAACTCAAATGTAACTTAAAATACACTCAAACTTAATATTACAGTGTTGATATTAAAATGTATACTTTCAAAATATGTTATCATTGTATTTTACAATGACAATTTTAGCATACATTTTAAAATATATCAAAAGTATGTGTGAAAACAAATTTCAAATAAGTACACTTTAGAAATTACACATAAATTTCACTTTAAGTATATTTTAGTTTAATATATTTCTATAAAGTGTAATATAGTATAATTATTTTCAAGTGTGTTAAAAGTGTTAGCGTGAAAGTGTGATGTTAGTGTAATTTTTATATATTTATATAAAGTACAATTTGTATAATTACATTTTCAATATACTATTCAAAATACGAATATACTTGAAATACAATAAAGTACACTTTTTTTTCACCAGGGCACATGCAACAGACTTGTTGATGAGGATGTGTATTTTGGGATGTGTGTGAATAATGTTCTTGAGTAACTGTGGTTCACTTGCTGTTTGCAGGTTGCTGCCACAGAGTTATAAATGGTTGTTATGCAGTTTGAGTGTGACACTGCATATTTAATGATTTCACACGTACATGTGTTGTATAGGTAAAAACAACAAACAAGGAATAAAAGAAGAAGAATAAAAGGATTTCCTGGTCTGAAGTAGCTAAGTGAATTTAATGAATTTTGCTTCATCATACATGTAATCTAAGATTACATCTAAATTGGTTAATTTAAATCTAATCTAGCCTTTTGTTTTGAGTTTATATAATTTGCACAAAGCCTCTGGTTTTGGTCATGCTCAAACTGAACTATTATACAATGAATTCCATCTGGCTACTAGTATAGTATAGTATTCATAGTAAAACAGTACAGCAGCCCCAAGACAAAGACAATAGTAAAAGTCTTTTTATTCTATGAATGAAATAGATTTTATGAAATCCTACTGTTGTTGATGCTGCTGTCGTATACAGGAATTAAGGAGAAAAAGGATTGACATTAATGGTTGTGGTTGTGAGTGAGGATGATGCACTTTATAACAAAATTATACGACGCTTCGTGAAGTGGAGCAATGACCAGTTGCTGAGTTGTCCTACCCATGTAAACAGGGACACGACATGCTGGTTAGGAAAGGTTACTTTTTCTTGTAAACAGTACATGGTTGATTCATCAACGCCATTTCCGTTCATTGTGTCTCAAGTACCAGGCGGTTATGAAATCCCCTCTCCAACGCTGTCACACTTTTATGTGCCAAAAACCACATTTTGCCTCTTTCTGCTGAGTTCTCAGCTCCTCCGAGATTCAACATGTCAGCCAGTTATTCTTGTAATGTAGTTTCCTGCTCACGCAAATGGTGTTCGCACTGGTTTCTGGTGCCAACAAGACAGTTGAGTTTCTGCCATCAGTTTAGGTAGAGAGCTAACAGGACTTAAGTATTGTTATTAATCATAATATATTATGCCTCCATATTGCTCTCCTCACGATTTATTACTGTACAACAGTCACTTTTTAATAATTCTGGAAAACTGATTGGACGGTGTCTGTCTAGATAGGGATGGAAGATTATTACTATTATTGTCGGTGGACCTTCTCTACCATGAAACCATTTTAATTTAACACTGCAGTAGTTCAATCATTTATATGAATTATAAAGCACTAAAATAGTACTAAATAGTATCACTATGAATGTAATAATTTCACAACAAACAACAAATATGTGAAGCATAACTATAGATTCACAGGAAGTATTCAGGGAATCAGATGATTTTAAATGGTTGAAATGGCCCTTTAACGCTTATCATCAATCAGTTTTTCTCTGTCCTCAGATCAAAGTAAATCTGAAAATGTTAGCAATTACCACTGACCCAGCCTGACATACAACACACACACACACACACACACATGCAGACACACATATGTCCCAGCATGTGTTACAGTAATGGGCAAATGGATTCCCTAAGAACCGAGGCTAATTAGCACATCTCATTATGAACCATCCCAGGAATAGTCTCTGCTGGGTACATGACAAAGTAATAAAAGAGAGGCGCACATACACCCTGTGTGTATGTGTGTATACGTGTATGCAAGAAGGAGTAAGAGTGAGATCTGGCTTTAGAGAAAAGTAATTTCGAGATCTTAAAAGAATTGACAAATGCAAAGTAAAAAATATTAAATATTGGGCATCCAGGGCCTCAGAGAAAGACGTAAAAATAATGTAACCAGCTCAGTAGTGACAAAGAACTTTTGTTGTGTCTCCTTTTATTTTTCTTCTCAGGTTTGCATGTCTTCGTCTAAAGTCAGATTACTCATTACGTTTCTTCCCCACAATGACAGCATGTTCAATAATGAATCATGCCAAGAATGGAGAACAAAAAAAAGAGCAAATCAATCCTTCGATCATCCTTCAGATGCATGTGTGCCTGTCATGTGTGAACATTGTGTGAACATGGCAGGTGGACATTGACAGTGCAGGTTTAGGTTGAGTTAAAAACAATAAGATTGTCCCACTCTGTCTCTGCACTGATTGATTAATCTTCAGCATTGAGATGTTGAGCGGTCGTCTGTTTTCCTCACTGGATGCCGACTGTGACAGGAGAGAGCCGTCGTTCAAAGCGGAGGATCCTTCTTCCATCACTGGATTTGATCCAGTGACGCATGGCTGACCCCCCACGACCATGTAACTGGTCTCCAGCTGGTCACTTCTATGTCTCTGTGTGTGCCACTCACAGCTAATGAGACAGTAGAGGCTAAAAACAGCACAGAACAGCAGCTGATCCTCTGCCTCGCTGAGAGCATCACGTCTCGCTGAGAGGAAGAGCGAGGCAGGTTGACCCTCCAAGTTACAGAGGTTTTTAGTCAAGAAAAATCTATTTCAGTCTTAAAAACACATAAATCACAAAATTAGATTTATTTTTAAACAATTATTGTTTCCCTTATATTTTAAGTTCAAACATCATCAATGTACAGTAGGCTACATCAGCAAAATTTGAAACAATGACTTTGAAGTTAAAGTACAAGACTTTTCTCATAAAAAAAAGGCCAAAAACAGCAACTACCTTGTGAGTCTGCACTGATATCCACCGGTTGAAGATCTATCAAAATGGGTCACAAACCTACAGTGTCTACATTCTATAGCACCATTTGCTATAGAAGCAAATGGTGCATTTATGAGGGGACTAGTTTCAGCTGTGGATTAATGCACATTTGAATCGCTAGTGAGACTTTACAGCAGCAGGATGGTGTAGGTGGCAGAGACCTAAAATAATCCTGACATGTTTGTGGTAATGAAGGAACATGTCAACCAGTGCAACTGTGTGCATAGTTTATGCTTTTTTAATATAGTTATAGGGACAGTGGAGGTCTACCTCAAATTGCTCTTGCCTAACTGCCACTTGTTGTTCAGTTTTTCAGTCTGTTTTGGGAGTTAAACGTAAAAAAAAAAAAAAAATTAAAAAAACACAGAATATAATCTATATACATTTTCCATATGCAAATGTTGAGAATCGGATGAGCACTGAGTGAATAGTGAGTCTTTGAGACAATAGCGGTCCATCATTTTCCAGTGATTGACAATGTTTGGATAGAAACATTGTCAATATTAGAGTAAAGGACTTCAATCTCAGACACATTCCTCAAAGACATTTAAAATTACTGTAGCCTACATGAAAAACACTGGACCTAAAGCCATTCTGTGAATGTATTATAACTAACATTTGACCATACTTCATCAAACATGCAATTCATATCATAGTTGTTTTACGCACACAGTTGGCCTGAAGAGAGTAGACTTATTTATACCACGGGTTGGTTCAGCCAAGCAATCTGATTTATTAAAGACGAGTTCCAACTGTGCTTTTAATCCCATAAAACATTGCCTAGTTTGGCTTTCTTGGTTGCAATGCTGGCTTCTGCAGCAACAAGGGAGCTAGTTAGCAGCGCCCCTGTTTCGACTCTCTCTTTGATTTGTATGCATTGGCTGTTCTGGAGATATTAATTCTACACTTTGAGGACATTCATCCTCACTGTATTTACGAGCACAGTTTTTAAAGTGAAATGTGCAGATGATGATGACATACCACAAGCTCTTTATATCATTTCAGGTCTTGACTTTTAGTCATATATCTATTATAATCATATATTTGACACTAGTATATAAATAAGGGTTTACTTAAAATGTTAGATGAAGATGTGATGCGTATTAATTTACCTGGTAAATCACAAATTATTATCAAAATGACAATTTAAGACATTCAAAGCAGGTCTCCAACCAGACAGAGTGGACAGACCCCAGGTTGTCTTTGTACTTATGAAAAATCATCAGCGAGATCAGCTTCAGAAAAAATGTATAATAGTTTAGTGACACAGGCCTCTGTAATTGCTCATTTCCCTCCTGCAAGTCATTTCAAGGAAATCTGTGTTTATTTTTGATCTTTTCCTTGAATATAACTACCTTACTTTTAATCAAATATCAAATAATCATCATCATAAATGTGTGTACAGTACGTAGAGCGCAAACTGGCTTCTGTGTCATTTGCTTTGTTTTTTTTTCTAGAGACTGAATCATTTATGAATGACTGCCACATAGGCCATATTACTGGGGGACCATCTGGGACTCACAACCCAGCTCTTATCAATTTCTTATCAAAACGTGACTCGTGAGCTGAGGGTGGAGGAGGAGGAGGAAAGAAAGGAGAAAAGAAAAGAAACCACCCCACCCCTATCTTTATGGTATCCATCCCATTGGTGATTTTATATTTACGATCTCATACCCAGTGTAATATTTCTTTCCTTTATTTACCAAATGATGATTTTATTACCTTTATTTGCCAGTAATAAATAAGGCTGACCCAGTCCTGAGAATACTTTTGAGTTATTTTCCCACTAAGGTAGCTGATGAATGCCACTTGTCACCCATGAGGAGCTGGCAGGCTATAACAAGACCATGATGATTACTTGCTCCAATTAATGCTGCAAGATGATGGATTTGAACTCACCACAGATATCTGGGTGCTGTAATGTCCTAATATGGATCCCATCAGCCTTCCCTCTTCGTCATGTCATCCCTCTCATCCATTTTTCTCCATTTATCACTTCTTCTATCTTACATCACTTCATAATCCCAAAAGGCATTTCCCACTCTCTCTTTCTCCCCATTTCCTGTCTCTCTACAGCTGTCTTATCAATTAACGGCCTAAAAGCCAAAAAAAAAAGCATTTCTCAAAATGTTAAACTAGCTACTTTATTACAGTATTAGGAATTTAACAGAAATCAAGGCAGTGGCGTAGATGACGTAGGGTTGGTGGGTTTTGTAAACCCATGGGCCCTTCTTGTGGTGAAATCCTGCGGCCCCCACACTGCCGAGGATTTTTATTTATTTTTTTATTTTTTGGTTTAAATCAGGGGCGGGCTGGTCATAGGGAGGTTCGGGACGCGGTTGACCGCGGCTGCCTTCTGTCGCAGCGGCAGGTAGCACAGTGTAACATCAGACTGGGTCACTGCATTATGTTGCATATTAAGGGGGGATACGAGCGGGCGCGGCCCCTCCCAATTTGAGCTGATCCATGCGTCTATTAGCCTACATCAAATTAAACAACAGAAGCTGGTCTACAACATGTAAAACATGGTTGTACATTTCCTCTTACCTTTGCTGTTTTGCCGTAAAAAGTTTGTTTTATGGGTAAATCCCATAGACCAGCGGTGCTCATTACGATTGGGTCGATCGCGTGATGAAGAACAAAAAAAAAGTATATTTAAAAAAACACAGTTGTCTGGACAGCAGCATTTTTCTCACAACCGACCTCAAAAGCGAGGGCAGGTCCGCCGAAGCATCATTCCGGGTGAGTCACACTCTCCGCCCGTTGTGTTTGTTGTTACTTTGTTGCTGCTCCACAGAGCACATGGCTACTTAATTATGCACGTGCTGACCATAGCCTATATGGTTGTGCTGAGGCATTCTGGGGGTGGAATATGAGGTGTGTTCATGTCCGCACCATTCTTGGGTCCGGTGTGATTTATCAATGGAATATTGCGGAGAGTTGTGCGTATACGCACAGCTTGATCAGTGTTTCCAACTGTGTTTACGTGCGGTGCGCACGCACGCGAGAGAGGCGGCAGGTTGAGAGGCTGACTGGCGGAGATGAGAGATGGTGAAAAGCTAGCATGATTATTAAAAAAACACCATCTCTGATCTCTGCCCGCACATAGACAGACACAGGTTCACATACAGACAGGGGCCACGGTAAATGCAGCTGCAGCCTATTAACCCCCGCATAGTCCGACAAACGACTGGATGACCAAAAATGTATGGACATTTATTGTGCCATATGGATTCATGCAGTTATGAAAGGTAGGCTACACCGACATATTGTATATGAAGTGTTATGTATGTTCATATACTAGGCTATAAATAAACGTGAATCATTAATAATGTTGGTAGATCATTTTGACTTGGTCACTTGAAAAGTAGCTCTCAGGCTGAAAAAGTGTGAGCACCCCTGCCATAGACTGTAAGGTAAATCCACAATATTTCCAGTTTGAACAGAACTTTGACAGGTGTTAGCTACTAAATCGGTCTGGACGGGCTTTAGGAGAGGCCGAACCTTTGTTGTTTATTTTTTTATTTTTTTTATTTTTTTTCAACTTTATTTAATAAAGTTGTAGCAACAACAACATTTCAGTCTTTCCAGCTCACATTCGTTACAACAGTAACAGCACACTTTATCAGAATCAACCACTGCAGAGATAATGTTCATACATTGTACAATCATTTGATAGAGGTTTTGAGCTTTAGCAGCATCATTCTGAAGGACACTCATCTAAAATATGATTTTTTCTGTCCTCTATTTGTGTGTGCAATGTGGCCCGCTGCGCACGCGGGCCCCTTGGACCTCAAAACCCATGTGGAATACAGCCCAGCTACGCCACTGAATCAAGGGCAGATTAACAAGATTTAAGAGTCTAATTGTAACAATACAATAAAACACATTTTGATCATCTTACTGTAACATGTTGCATTTGAACACTGAAAAAGTAGCATCAGGTTCATCACAGTGTTGCAAGACACTGAAGCAGCAAACTCAAGTGCTATCAACAGTACCACTTATAGACACAATTTACTTAGCATCACAAAGCAATCATGTTTAGAGGGCAAGCCCACTAACGAGACCGAAACACTACAAAGGCCCAAAAATAGAAACGACACAGTGGATTCAATGAGAGAGCTGCAGCCGCTCTTGTGGATCCGTTCCTGTTATGACTCACAAGTTAGTTCTGTTTCTTGATGACGCGGGCGGATGCGTGGGTGACACCGGGGGAGGGTGGATGGGAGCAGCAGATGCAAACGCTTGTGTTCCCCCAGACCTTTGTCTCAGCTTCATTTAGCCGGTTGTTGCTACGATACATCATGGGAAATGACACTCGGACTGAATGCGCAGACAAAACACATAAAGAGCTGCTACGTTTTCACACATTCTGGGAAATCTCTTCTATTTCAGGCACAATTGAAATTTCTTTCCCATATTAAGTTGGTGTGAAGTCAATTTAGGGTTATTTTGCTGAACACTTAACATATTGCTGCTGGTACGGTTAAATAAGGCCCACACTCACTGTGCTTGACATGTTAATTGCTATGGCTTTTTTTGGTCAAATGAAGAGGACGATGAGACTTTGGTTGTATTTGGATAAGCAGGGGGGCTCTACTGTTCTTGCTTTGCTCTCAGGTTGCTTCGACTCATGTGTAGATAATGAGGAGGACAGGGTTTTGGGAGCTGTTTTGATCATTATGAAGCTCAGAGCACTTTAGTTCTGGCATTTCCTCTGGTATTTCCAAAGTTGAAGGCTATTTGGTCTATAAAAGTGTCATTTCTGTGCAGAAAAGCTTCATAACCACAGTGTGGAAAGAATCTTGTGTTAAATAGCCTGTACCCAGGCAGCAAATTTTGTTCATTCAACACTTTGAATTCCTACTTTGAATCACTTCGGTCACATTATGTAATCCCCAATATTTTAATAATATTCCCTTAATACGAAAAAAGTTCCTAGTTTGCAGACACCTGTTCTGTGAGGGTTTTCTGGAGCGATCTGTCTTCCCATCGTTTTGCTTCAGCTCAGCTGTAGCTCTGAATTACCCTCCCTGCTGCGCCGGTGCTCAACACATTTTTCAGATAGATTAATCAAAACCAAAAACCCTGGCAATGTTTCTGTCCAAAGTCAAACTTTATCCATTCAAGACAGCACAAGAAAATTCTCGCTGCATGAAGGAAAACTGAAAAGCAATTCTTTTAATCATAATTTTTTTGTGAGGGGAAAGTCAAAAGTAACAAATGGGCTTGGAATCTGACAGCCTCTGGGCAGCACGAAAAAACATCTAGGACATTGGGTGGAAGTTTCTGTATCCAATGACAGGTCTCCTTATGAAGAGCTTCCAGCCACGTAAGGAGACAGTGATGAAGAGCTCTGAGGTTCGGGGAGATGGTGGACTCATGCCAACCAGTCAGGATGATAGATAATCTACCTGTTGGCATCTTTGCTGCTTCACTGCAACTTATCACAGATCGGGAAATTGACTAGAGACACTGCACTACACGGTGGGAATAGATTTGGCTCAACTACAGAGGCACTGCTGAAGAGACACGTCCAGATCCAGATGGGACAAAGACATTGTTTTCAGCATAAAATATCAATCAAAATGTTCAAAGCCAAAGTCCTACACAAGTCACTTCACCAAACACGTTGACACCGTTAATTCATAAACAGAGATAATTTATGCCTACCAGCCATGCTAGAAACATGGTCTGTCGCTCCCCTAAATTATTTCCTTTGATGATGAATGCTATGCTTTCATCATGAATGCTATGCTTTCATCATCCCTAACTTTCCTCTTAGAGCTACCGAAAGGATCACATATTTAGTTTTGAGTCGTTATCCATACCATATTTACTTTAGGGTTTCTATGATTCCTTGTTAGTATCTTGTGCAGAAATGAACCATGTGAACCTCAGAGCAAAGTAGAGTGGAGTTGCTTAACTTCTACTCTACTAACCCTGCAGCCATGTTTCCTGTAGGCTGGAGCGAAGCCTGGTCTCAGGCCACCTTGCAATAAAGAGGCCTCCAGAAAAGCAGCGGGAAATCAAATTAACATTAGTGTGTGTGTGTGTGTGTGTGTGTGTGTGTGTGTTTAATCGATGCATATCAATGGCATAGATATATAACTTTAGGGTTTACAATATGAAAGCTTTACATTTTAAATTCTATTTACATTTTTACACAGTATTTCACAAACTCTTCAACTGCTCCAATGAGCCGCTGAAAGGTTTGTGAAGCAGCTGCTGATTCACATGTATATTAACACCTTTGAAATTCTTTCTCACAAGTCTCAGTGATGAAAATGTGTCAATGTCACTTTGCACTAAAGGCCTGTATTTATAGGTTTAACAGGGCCTCATTTTGACACTGAGCCCTATTAATTGAGCTCTCCACAGACATCTCCCTGTATCTAAAATAGGTAGGAAGTCCATTGCGGAGGTGAAGAGGGACAAAGTAGGCCAAGGACTCTCACAGAAAATAGACTGTGAGTCACTGTGGGCCCGGATCATCTTGGGAAAGAACAGGAAATGTGAGAGAATGTGGGTTAACAATAATCCTGGAAATTACAGGCATTCAAGCACAAGCGCCCCCCATGGAGTGATCAAGTGAAAAGGTTTTATTCAGATTGCAGTTGCGACTTGATACTCCAACACTGTGGAACAAGCTCCCCCTCAGTTCAGATCAGATGAGTCTGTGTATCATTTTAAAAGGCTTTTAAAAACTCACATGTACAGACTGGCATTTGTGCAATAACTCTAATGTTTTTCACATATTTTAATTGTTGTTTCTATTATTTTATTTGTTTCCATTATTTTATCTTATGCTTGTTCACTGTTTTCTGTATGATGTTTTCTTCATTTTTGTCTTAATTGTTGTATTGTCTCAATGATATTGTATTTAGTGAAGCACCTGTAACCCTGGTTTTGAAAGATGCTATAGAAATAAAGTTTATTATTATTATTATTAATTTCAGGGGGAAATCTTTCATGCTACAATTTATTTGACGACTTTAAAGGAAAGGATTCTGTCTGTAAAATATTGTCATTTCGTAGGGTAGTAAACATCCTTATAAATAACCCAGTAGCACAATAGCAGTTAAAATGAGCTTGAATTGCCTCAATATTAAACTTGCAACCAAATTGCACTAGTAATAAACCAATAATATAATACATATAAAGTAAATATAACATTGCATTGTCACTTTATATACTGTAGTAAACACTTTTGATTATTTTTGCTAATACTGTATATATACACATGAAGTTTTAGAGGAAATATTTTTCAACACGGTGTTGTAGTCGTTTAAGTTTCATTTCGCATGTAAATTCATATTGTAAGGAAAAGATTTACTGTAGCTGTGAAATTGAATGTAGAGGAGTAAACAAAGTACACTTCCAATGTAGTTAAGTATAAAATTAAAATAGCATAAAATAAAATAAAAATACTGCAGAATAAGCGCCTCAAAATTACAGTACATGTGTAAATGCACCCCAAGTTGCTGTTAGTAACCAAAACCACTGCCATCTGGTGGTCTAAATCTGTGTAATACATTATAGTTGTGAAAAAGTTAAGGCTCTCACTACTTTATATGGCAAAATAAATAATTAAAACTAATCACTCGTTTCGTTCACCTCTACTGCCCCGCTGTGGTGATCACTGTAACTGCAGGGTGATGCAGTGCTAAGTGCAACAGTTTCCACAGATAAAAACAGTTATAGTTTCAAAACATCAGCCCATCTTTATTTACAAGTCCGTACAGGACAAAAATAAACATACAGGTGGTGGTGGTGGTGGTGGGCTCAACCCTACACAGAGGTGCGATGGTGAGAAACGCTCCAACCAGCACACACAAACAGTCAAAATCAAAAACAAAGTCAATAAATTCTCTGTAAAATCCTCTACTGAAGTTGTGCAAGTTTCATCATCTCAAGTACAGACACACACTGGATATATTAAAACTTGCATATAGTCTTTCAGCTTATCAGTTTATGCTTCATCACTCTGATCGATGAGGAAATCAACTGTTGAGAGAAATTACCAGAGACTCGTCCGGAGCCGCTTCTAGCTAGACAAAACTTGCTTCACCTCCACTGCATACAATGACACACGGATGGGCACATTCTTGTTCAAACACATACGTTAGCAGTAACGTTTCACACTGCAAAACTACACTATAGGATCCCAGGTCATGTAGGCATAGGACAGATGAAAAACTCAAGGAGTGATATCAGTGTAAATAAAAATTATTGTATTATGATGTGCGTGGTTATTTTCAACATTCAGCAATAACCCACTCTTACAACCGATTCTAAACATTGTTGTTCATTGGATGTTACTGGGACGAGGACATGGGGAACTCAGTAAAGCTGAGGATGGAGGGCACATTCAGGAAGTACAAAGGGGCAGGTGTTGAGGATGGGCTGGTTAAATCAAACCCATGGCACTTTGAGCTAATAAGGGAATAAAATCAGGCATTGGAACAGGCAATAGATTTGTGGTAAGGCGTCAACAAGAACCTTCATTGACACATACACGCACAAGCATTTTACCCATGGTTTTTGTCAAAACTGCATACAGATTGAAAGAAAAGCACTCTCACAAACAGCTCAGTTTATGTCCTCAAACTGAAATCCCATCTTCTCTCAGAAACGTTATCAAAGAGGTTTCATCTAACATTTAGCACATTTTACAGGGAAATTAGTATGTAAAAGACCATACAAGCTTGTTTCTGTTGCCTTTACTCAAAATACAAACAGCCGCGAAGTGGCAGGTGCAAATTTCGATCTCACACGCAGTCCTTTCAGTTACAGACCATGCAGTTCACTCTTCAAACTGTACACTGTATTTTAAGCTTTCGGTTTGTAAATCAGTGTCATATGGTTCAGTGACTACCAATCTATGTTAATCACAGACAAAGGGGGGGCAGGCATTAGAGGTGCAGTGGAGCAAGCAACATACATGATGCTGTGCACATTTGCTAACTCAGTACTGAATTACAAATATTACTTTTTCCCACTCATAAACTGTTGATAAGCCACAGTTATGTCTCTGCATGCGCACTCAATTTGTATTTTCAAGTATGTTAGAGGACTTCTTTAAACAATTGAAAAAAGCATTTACTTGCATCCCTTCGATGGAAAAATCATGAGAAAAAAATCCTGTAGGACTCTTTTTTTATAACAGGATGGATAAAGTGCTCCTTAAGAGTGGGAAGTCCTCTATTTAATTCCAAAAATGTTGACTCAACAGTTTTGCGCCTAAAACAATGCCCTGGATGGACAGCACTGGCACCAGTCTGTTGAATCCTTATTGAAAATAAATTTGAACATAAAAAAAAATCCAGGGAGAAATACACTGAATGCAAAATGCTACACAGTGCTGAAATTGATTATTATTGTTACCATGAGTTGGCTGTCCCCCCCTTCATACTTCACCAGCACTGTGAAGTTCACATTTGGTTTTGAGAGTCTGGGACAAAGTGTTTTTTTGTTCTAACTCTGGCACACAGCTATTGCCTTGGGTCTGAGTAGCAAGGTTGTGGATCCATGGGTACATATTCCACAGGCAAAGGCCTAAAAATAACGAGGGAGAGAAAACACAACAACAACTAAGAACCCAATAGTGAGTTCAAACATTTTTGCCACTGAAAACATTGATCACTTACATCAAAGGTTTAATTATACAAATTACTTTTTAAAAAAATGAAAGAACTTCTTAAAAGAAATACAAAAACTCTACTATCCTATCCTGACTTACATGGAACAGCAGGATCGGGTAGTGATGATAAACTCATGATCAGGCTACTTCCGTCTCACAGCAGCAGTATCTTCTTCCTTCAGGACAAACTTTTTCTTTAAAGCCTCTGAAATCAGAGTTGCAGAGTCCTCCTCTCTGAGGGACGTACAGCCTCTGTTGTACCTGCAGGGACAAACAACAGAAAATACAACCTGATGTAAGAAACTCTTCAGCTATAAAATAATAAACTAATAATAAATAATGTGGTTATGCATGGGATAGAGTACAATCCTACTGTAATTTTACAGGTAAATGTGAGCATATTGATGAAGAATTTTCCTGTGTATTGTACGGCTTTGAAAGAAATGTGCTTACTCATTTGTCTTTTGCCACTCTTGGCATAGATATATGATAATGTAGGAGAAATTCATACATCCAGCAGCTCATTAGTACTTCTGTTACTAACACCAATAATGATAATGTCACTTGATTTGCATTTGTAGGCACATTCTGTTTGTAGTAAAAGTGTCTTTCATGTACACATTTCAAGCAGAAGTAAGCGATCCGGTCGTTTTGGCTAATGCTGCGTTCCAGCATTCCAGCAAACCGTAAATTACAGCTTCAAGTCACGACTTACGACTTTGTAGCGTTCCAGGCAACCCACTCGTGTTTTTCCGACCTGTTTTACCTGTGAAAGTGCACTATAACGGCCACTCGTAACTTCCGACCCGTGAACTCGCACCAGATCGAACTGGTACGACTTCACAGGTCGGAAAAACACGAGTTACGGGCTGCCCTGAACGCACCATAACTTCTTGTCAGCCGACGGAGTTAGCAGCCCCCGTCCTCGTCATGGATCTATTGGTCCTCATCCCTACGTCACCACATTCACGCGCATCCCTTGGCTGCACACACAGCCCTTCATGCCGTTCTCTCTCCTCATTGGATAAAAATTGTAGGATACGAGAAAAGTTTTCTCCTCGGCTCAGAGCAGAGCAGAGGGACTGACAGACCCGTGTTTCGGTCCAAACACTCTATGTAAGTGATTGCTGTCGGAAGATATAACTATTTAAGACTAAAAATATCGCTTACTTCTGCTTTAACACATTGCACAGGGTAGATAAAAATTAATTCATAAATTAGCATAACATTCATTGCTTCAGTGCAATGTCACTGATGTATTCATGTGCTTGATGGCTGCTGGATCAAAGTTCTCTTAACTCTCTTTTGATCTGCACTTTGAACAGTGAATTTCAGCTTCTTCCCCCTGGATGAGGGCTCAAAAGTCCTTAAGGCCGTGAGTCATTTAAAAATCGAGCCAGCCGTCCACTGTAAGTGTCTGGTGTACGGGGATGTAAAGCTGAACCATGACTTACCAATCAGTTTACAGGTTGGACCATTTAACAATTTGATTAAGAGAATTTCTGCTTCTTAAAGAGACAGGTCTCCAAACCATCGTGGACATCAGGGAAAACAGAGTTGAAACTAACTTTTTTAGCCGTGTCCCACTGGAAACTCATACCTGTCTTTGCTCATCTTCATGCGGTTCATATCCTTCAGGATGTCCATAACGTCGGCAAAGCTGGTTGACTTTGACAGAGACACCGTGTCCTCCTCTGCCTCACGGAAGTCCATGCTGGGCCTGTCCAGGTCAAAGGTCGCTGATGCCGTCATGGAAACAGGCGGCAGAGGGTCAGGGACCAGCTCTGACACCACAGAGACCATATCTTTGTCATCGTCCTCTTCCTCCTCCTCCTCTTCCTCCTCTGTGACATCACTAATAACAAAGGAAGCGGCAGCGGTGGCGGCCGGCTGGTAGGGCGCCGTCTCGAAAGGCGCCATGGAGAAGCTCATACTTGTGTCGTCGGGAGAAAGCAGATCAGGAGTCAGGGGGTTGGAGCCTGATGGAAACAAACAAAGCAGAGGAGCAAAATGAGATCAGGTCCAAATGACATTTCTATTTTTATCTGAGCATGAGTGTGCTATCGCTGTTTGCAGCAGCTCTCCTCCCAGAACCTCTTCATCAAATCGCAAATGAACTCCAGAGGTTGTGTTTGGTCACTGGCCTACAAACCGGTGGCAAGACATCTTAGTACCAACGACCTTTAAGAGAATTAGGGCAGCTGGCTTGGCAACCAAAGACTCAGTACCATGAACACACACAGCCCCTCCAAAAGGCAATTTGAATCTATCCTGCTCAAAGCAGCGTCATAAATCAAACAACAAGAGTGTGAAGTTGGATAGAATATCTACAGTGGACAAGTGCACACTGTATTTTCTGCTAGGGGAAACCTACCAGAATCACTTGACACAATCTTAGCGATCTGTGCACGCAGTCTGCTGAGCTCGTCCTGCAGGGCTGTGGTGCGATTTAGCGCTGTGACCCCAGGCTTCCTAAGCCCCTCCACCCTTTTGCCCTCACGGCGAAAGTTGGGCACAGAGGAGTTCCTGTGCAGCACCAGCAGAGGTGTGGGCCGCCACTCATGTTTTAGAGGACGTGTGTCACTCCTGAAAACAGAAGAGTGGGGGGTTAGTGTCGTCAAGCAGAGTTTTTTATTACAACAACTTACTGGGTTGGTGTCCAGCTTTCACTCGGTGCTTCCTTCCGACCTACTGTCCAAGCAAAGAGCTGTACTAATCTACATATAACAATTAATTAGGTTCAGTCTGATACATTCAAAAACACAAAAACCCTATCTTTATTACATTTATAATGGTCTGTTGTTAATGTTAAAAAAAACTCACCAGAGCAAAATCAGCATTTGTGAAAGGTTATCAGCAAAAATATTACATTAGATATTATAGATATTAGATTTTATAGCATTGAACAGCATTTCTTCTATCTGCACGTGCACCCACAAGTTTGAATTTAGGGATCACGCAAGTGTAGTAACTGACTGTATGCTTACCTCACTCTGGCATACGTCTCCTCTTCATCTGCAACAATCCAAGCTATGTCTGCCAAGGTAGGAACTATAGGACCATCCATAGGCCGAAGAGAGGGTAGACCTGGTAGTTCCTAATGCACAAGGGCACAAGACAAGACAGTGTTATATGCAATCTGTTCATGACAATAACAGGGCTATAAGATTAAAAAAAAAGGTCACATTGTATATGACATGTACCTGGAAACATGCCCTTTGTGGAGGTTTGATTGGTAGAGAAGAACCTATTCTTCTCACAACACTACGGGTGGATCCGTGAGGCTTATTCTGCCAGATGGGGATAACGTCCTGCAAAACATAAAGAGCACATTCAGTGTCTCTCTAATACAGTTATCATGGCTTACTGCATAGTTATAGTAAATACATGGGGAAACAAAAGAAAAAGAGACAACAATTGTGAGAGAGTAAACTTACTGTTTCTGTTTCCATTGTGATTGTGGGTTTTTCTCATTAACAGGGAAGTTGCACACCAATGTTTGGTGCTAACAGCTGCAGCTGAAGATGGAGCAGTTCAGCAAACAGATCCCATCCCATGTGCTGGCTCTTGGGATAAAAATGAGTGCTTAGTTAGAGCATCTGCTGGGAGTCATACAAGAGGAGAACTTATACACTACTGAATTTAATGATAGTTTGGTATGGTTACACAAATGATTAATCAAGCAAAACGGAGACAAAAGGTTAATCATTTTCTCAAGTACCGGTAAATGCATACTGTCAACATACTGTCAATAGGCTCTGGATTGGTTTAAAAAAATGCTTTGATTGTGCTTCTTTGCGTCAATAGGTCTTTATCAATGTAATGTTTTCTCGTAAAGGCACGTCTTTACTAAAAAAAAAAAATCTTAACAATCGAACAACTAAGCTGATAAATTAACAATTAAACAACACGAACTGTCGAGCTCGCCAGACGCCAGTCATGGTTCACCGTTGCCATCTCGCAGCATTTTGCAGGAGCAAAGCAGCACCATCGGGGCTAACACGAGCTAACGAGCTGCGCTGTTAGTTTAGATCAGCTGCGTTAACGGCACCGATACAGTTTGTAAACGTTTTCATCGATACAGGGACAGGGCTAATGTCGAAAAAGAGAAGCGGTGCTGATTTGTTTTGCTCTGTTCACCTTTAGCCGGTTGCTACGGGATTCACACACACAGGGACCCGTCCGTTAGCTTTAGCACCACAAGCAGCGGCCCCCAGTTTGACCCCCAACCGCAGACCGTTATTTTTCCACTGTGTTTCGCTCATACTCTCGAAAGGCAATAGACACTGCAAGATTGTGACTTACGGTAGATTGTAGTTGAATCTCTGAAAACTACAGCACTTGGTTCTTTGCGAGTAGCGGCTCCTTCTCCTCTTCGTCTTTCACAGCTCTGTTGTCGTTCGTCAGGCCGGAAGCCAGTGCCTGTCGTTCCTGTGATCTGATTGGCTGCAGCCTCATGACCTCACTCTACCAGAACTGGTCCTCGAGCGCCTCCTACGGGTGGAGGTTGGCAGTGTTGGATACATCATGTCAAGGGCAATGGACAATTTATATAAAGTTTGTATACTATAATATATATTTATTTTACTTACCCTTTTTAAAAAAAAAAATTGTATATCATTTCACTTAAATATCAAGATTTCTGCTATATTTTCTCAGTCAAATGGATGATAACTATCTTCAAATCTTTGAAATTTCACTGCCGTTGGACTTGGATTACCTCAGCATACTCTTAGCTAGAAACTTTCAAACTTTAAGCCATCACATGACTTGATCAGCTATTGAACTTGCAATTGACTTTTTGATATTTTCTACAAATGATCACAGTTCAGTGCTCTTTACTGATGATTTTTTTAGTTTATGATGAGGCATGAATGGTGAGGGCACCATGTAATAAATTCAGCTTTGACTTCACACACTTGCTTGAGACATGGATGTAAACTGATGTGTATTGATTTGTTTATTTAGCCTAAGTGTCATGCACAACTGTGTCCAGCCCACATGGGCTCACAAGACACTAGATAATATAAATACATACAGTAGCCTACATTCAAAGATGGCTAACATGTCTATCTACAAAACAAAACAAAAGACTCCAGGGACTTCTTGCTGTGGAAAAAAGGATGTGTAGGTCTGTTTTATTGTCTTTGCTCTCAATAAATGTTTTTTTTCCCCACCCGACATCAGAGTGCCTCAGTCCTTTATTTTTTCTCTTGGACATTTGCATCATTTTTTCACAGCAAGAAGTCCCTGGAGTCTTTAGTTGTGTTTTATAAAGCCACACCTGCCTCACTGAAGAGCACCTGTCCAAGCAGCACTTTCTTTCTTTCTTTCTTTTTTGAAATCTACTCATAAATATGCTTTTTCAATGAATCTGGCTAGGACATGGATCTCCTACTTGAAAAACCACCAGCTCAACATCATCACACTCTCAGACATCCAAAATGTAAACTCTGCAAGATGTTTCCCTCCCACCTCCGGCCGCTGATCGTCTGCACCGGCCGGGGAGGAGGGAACTATCTTGACGTCGGTCCTTTGAGCGCAGGGCGGAGCTTGGGGATCGAACTTGTTACTGTTGTCTGCAGTGATATCATAACACTGCAATATGAAAACGCGCTCATATGACCGCCACCCGTCTCCTCCATCCCTGGGCTAGACACAGGTCAGTGATGATACTGTTCAGTCTATCCCCATAGCTCCTGTGAGTCTGTTCCTTTCTGTCTGCTGTTGCTCATGAATTTTTTTTTCATGTCGTAGCCGCTGCCTCGATTATTCTGTAATGTCGCCTGAAATGCTCACTTCCTCCACCGGCAGAATTTACAGGAACCAAATTGTTGACATTTTTTTATACGCCATATGACTGAATAATGTCTGTAGCTCTTGTACTGTAGGGTGCATGATAAAGCTAAGCTAACCCTGTTGTTGCTATGGTCATTTCAGACATGACTGCATGGAAATGACCGCAAAAAGGATGTGAGCCAATTGTCATGTAGTTGTAGAAATGACGAGGCTTGTGTATGAATGTGAGCCTGGTGCATTCCTATGACATGACGATATAAACACAGTGTGAGGTCATTTCTGAATACAGCAATGAGGAAACAGTAGGGAAAGTAGGCTATTGAATTAATTAACACCCTATTTAGCTTTATCAAAGTGATAGCCTATTGGACGTGAAAGAATTCAGAAGTGCTAAATATACCCAACTTGTTTATCTTGGTCAGCCACCTTGAACCCGGAGGCTCAGACACACTAATGGCCAAGGCACTCACTCAACCAATTATATGGGTTGATTGACAGTTTAATTGAATGGGTAGCTGGCTCCATTATGCTGCTGAGTGTTTAGCTCACTTCCTTATGGGGTCATGTGGCTGCAGGTTCAGTAGAGCTTTTACAGGCCTCTTTTACCTCTCACTACTTGGCTAATGTTTGTAAAAAATAAAAAAAAATAAAAAAATATCAGTCCTCCTTATGTTGTGACTTCCTGTTCCTTATGTAGGTGCTGTAAACTGGGGCACAGTAGGCATGGGGAATAAAAGGAGGAGGAAGGATGCCAGCTGAGCCTCTCATCCCTCCGCCTCTGCCACCGCTGCACCCTTCAGACTAAACAGAGACAGAGAAATGGCTCAGTCTATGAGGAGGCTGGAGACTTTAGGAGCCATGGACCACGAGGCCAAGAGGGACAAGAGCAGGAACAGCTACTTTGGCAACGTTAAGAGCAGGTCAGACCAAATACAAATACATGGATTACTGAGAAGTAAAACAAAGGAGAAAGCTCCAAGCAGACATGTGACAAGTTTGGGTGGCATTTGTTTCTCGGATTTGAAGCGCGTTACAATTCATTCTTTCATTAGAAGGTGACAAAATTTTAGATGAAGTCTGTGTCGCGCCAGACGACGATAGAGCACCAATGAACATTTTGACCAGCTGGTTTCACCAAATGTCACCAAAAGACTCCGCAAAGCCTGGGATTCACTTCCCCAGCCGTCACACAGACAACTCCCACTCCCCTATAAATAACTGATCAGACTGTGAACACAGCTCTACACAGTTATTCACACTCTATATGGTGATAAACAGTGAATCCTTGAATCCCTGTTTGATTTTGTCAGCACAGGCAGTTTCATTATATCCCGATATAATGATTCTCAGACGAAGAATGGGGCCTAAAAATGACCATTCTGATTAAGTGTGGGTTTAGTACTGCCCACACTGTCCCACAGTAACCCCTCAAATACCCACAGTGGGTCCACAAGGACATGTTTGGTGGGTAAAGAGAAAGACAAACCTAATTCATCAAGATATGATCAGCAAATTAATTGATAATCACCAGTAGAATTCAGATGTTTGAACCTCAAATTGAGTAGCAGAGATATGTCAACAATAGAAATATCAAGCCACTTCTTTCATAGATATTAAATAAAGGTACAAATTGTGTCATACTATCACTGTATAGTATCACAATGTGAATTCTGTTTGTATCTTCTAAAGCCACCCTATCCTAATCAATATTTTCATTCCACATTACATTTAACAGTGGATCATATTAGATTAGAAATAAATTAGAAACCTAAGGAGCAGTTTTCCTCAGCTGTGTGTTTTGGTTTTAAGGTCCATTACATAACTGTTTAGGTTCGCACTCAGTGCTCCTGTATTATGCTTTATTGAGTTTAACACAGCGTGAAGACAAAACAATCCTCTACGGTAAAAATTAACTGACTGACTTATCAGCCATGTCCACTTGCTCAGTGTTGTGAGTGTGTTTAAAAATAAAGTCCAATTGTGCGTGTGTGTGTGTGTGTGCTGATGAGTAACCTACTTAAATATAGTGCAATGAGCACTTCATCTGTTTCTTTTTTCTTTCTTTTCTTCTTCTTCTTTCAGGCTGGGCTCCAAGCTTCCTCCTGGCATCTCTCAGCCTCCACAGTTCGCTAAGCGGCCCTGGGAGACTCAGCCTCAGGCCAGAGTGATGCAGGAGTCCACAGGCAGCAGTCAGCCTCAGGACCAGCCCAGTGCGGGTCGGCCTCTCAACCACATCCCCCATATCAGAAACCCCAAGCTGCGGCAGTACTACCTACAAGGTACCCCAGCAGTGTTTGGTGTTCCCAGGCAAGACACATGGCTGCTTGCATCTAAAGTAGCTGTTGGATGATTTCCAGCTTGAATTTACATTTTATAATTCACACACTGAGCCTGTTTTGCAGTTTCATGCCTTTGCATGAAGTTATTTTCATACAGACGTGACTGGCAAGAATATGAGCTGCAGTGGTGTGTTTTAATCCTGTCAGCATGCTTCTGCTGCTTCTGCTGTACTGTGGATGTTTTGTCATAAAACATGACACAAACCGTGTTTTACAGGGACCTCATGGGATCTGAATAATGCTGCAGTGAAGCAGGAACATTTGGGTGGACTGTCAGGTGACAGCATGAGCAGCAGGGTGAGTCACATGTTTTTGTTTTGGTATTGACTTTACCTCACTCCCTGTCTACGTTGAAGACCAGAGCTGTGGGAATCCGGTAAGTGGCGATTTGGGAAGTTGCTAAGTGACAGATATTGTTGCGTGGGAATATATTATCTGATGAGGTATGCCAGGGTGGTTAGGTTACACAATTTATGGCCCTGAAAGAGTTAGGTAAGAAGTGATCAAGGTTCGTAGATGAGCTGTGTGTCAGAGCTGCTCTCCGACACCATGGGGAAACAGCGTCTGTTACAGAGTCTGTACAACAAATACAGACAGAAGAATGTATATTCAGACATTTATTCTAAGGTATTTGTCAGCTTTCTAATTTTTTGTTGATTGATTGATTGTTTCATTTTGCCGAGCTGTCAACTAAGAATTGACAACAGAACAGGTCGTCATTGGCTCTGTGTTATCATGAATCTGGAAAATGCATTGATGCTTATTGCTGAGTAATCAAATTTGACTTATTTTATTTTTTAATGGGAATTTACCATATTTTCCTTGTGTGCGTCCTGTTGCTCTCCCTCTTTTTTCTTCTATTGTTTGTTTATTTGGAAAAATGACTCAGACTCTGAGCCTGAATTCTCCAGTTTTTATTGATCTGTATATTTATTTCACTATCATGAAGGGTTTTATGGAGGAGTTTGTTCATAAATAGTGGAGTTCTTAGCCCGATTTATATAATATTTTTATTCCTCCAAACAGAGTTTGATCTTTTTTATGGTTGTTGACAGTATTATCTTTTTTCGTTATGAAAATCCTGTCTTTAAATCTGTTTCCCTTAATATGTCAACAAAATAGATTTTGAACCTGGCTTCATCCAATATTTTGACTTCCGTTCTTAGCACATATTCAAGTGCCATAATAGTGTTATTATATGAGATGTTGCGTGACAAATAAAATGTCAGAAGCATTGTATTATTGGATGTCTTTTTAATATTGTTCATCCTGATATACAGTAAATGTATTAATGCACACATTTGTGCCAACGTAAGAACACAAACAGATCCAAGGACGGGTCCACATGCTCACACACCCACACTAAAACCCACCATTTTTCATTGGTCACATAATCTGTTAGGCGCCAGTAATCTAATTTAGGTCAATGGATCCATCTGTCAGTGGATGATGCTTAACTCCTCATTGCTCATCGTTGCCGTGCAAGTGCAGTCACTATTGTGGCATGTGAGCAGCTTGATGCCCTGGATTAGTTGACACCGAAAAACTCTCCTGACTCGTACAGAAATTTTAAAAGTCGAGGTCTGATTACGCACTGAAAAAGAGATCATTTGTTCGTGTTTGTGTGTGGTTGTGTTTTAGGGTCTCCCCGGAGACACGGTGTTCAGCGTCTCGTCTCAGTTCAACAGTAACGGCACATCCTCGGGAGAAGAGAGTAAAATGAGCCACTGTACCTCTTCGAATGTGTCGTCCTCATCTGCCTCCCTCATCCCTAGAGAGGTAAGAGTCAGCTGTAAGCACATAATGGTGCCTGATATGTGACGCACATATTAAATGGGCTCATTAGGTGTGTAAAAGGCTGGTAATTAAACTATTTTGCCTGCTATTGTTGACTGCATTTGAAATGCAAAACAGGACCTTTCCCCTTGTCTGCGCAAGTCTTTAGCCTCATGCAGGAAGTGAGTTGCTGCACTGCGATTAAATCCATTCAAGCAATCAGTCCCTCTGATAAACACAATGGATAATACAGTGATACATGATATAATATATTCTCTTTAGCCCCTGTTATTTTATTACCAGAAGTGGGAAAATTTAGGTTTGAAACTAAGCTTCCAGTCCGTCATTCACAGCCCTCATGGGACTAAGATGTGACGACAAACAAAGAGAAGTTGGGATATGCAGGCGTGTTAAAAGAGGAAGTAGTAGTCACTCCTGTCACTGGGTTTTATGTATCTCAATGTCAGAGCTCCTCTTATCATGACTTCCATTTTGAAGCAGCTGGTCGTACCGAAGGGAAAAAACACTTCCACCGGTCCTGGACGGTCTCAGCCAGAGCTGAACCGAGACTCTGAGGCCAAAGACAAGCAGAAGGCAGAGGAGGACCGAGACTGTTTGGATCCTGGTCCTGCTCCGCCGCACTCGCCCTCACCAGAGGCAGAATATGACAAACTACTGGTGAGTAAATTTGTTGACTTTACATTCTGCAAATTGAAAAGCACTAATTATGCAGTATTTAATATGTAAATTAATTATGCATGTACATTTCCTAGTAGTAGTGTAGGCTACTTAAAACAGTTTTGAGGTACTTACTTTTTCATGCTTCGATAACCTTTCTTTTCTACCTCATTAATTATCAGACGACCGCTCAGATTTATATTCTTTCCCTTCAGAAGGTCCCGGGCCTCAGGCTGGGGATCAAAAAAACTACCTGAGTGTAAATGAAAGGGTTAAATCCAGCTCCGCCTCCATGAGCTCCAAGAACAAAGTGCTGCGTCCACAGTATCGATAATAACAATGTGATAATGTGACATAATAATAAATCAGTCACATGAACCATTTTTACTGTAAATAATTCTACTTTGATATTATAAGTACATTTTTTGATAATATTTTCCTACTGTTGTTCAAGAAAGGTTTTGAATGCATTATGGCTTTGATACTTTTATTCAGGGAAAAGATTAGGCTATAGAGTAGGATAAAGACATATTACTGTGGTTTAGGGCTAAATAAATCTGGTCTAAGTATAACTTCAGTGACTGTTGAGCCACTTTAAGATCTCCTGAGAAAATAATTCGAGCATTCATGCATGGAAAGGAAGAAACAGAAACCAAAGTGACAAAGTGTTAAAAATGTCTGTTGGCACCTTTGTTACATAATATGACTTTAAAATAACATGTGACACTTACATTTAACAAAAGTAATCACTGTGTGAAGTGGAAATAAAAGTGTGATTCAGTTTCCTGCCAGTAAAGTAAAGCTCTGGTGCAGCTCTTTGTTTTTAATAAATATTATTTTATTAAAATATACATGAGAAACTAAAAGCAAAGAAGAATAGAAACAGTTTCTTTGTTGTTAAACATATCTGACCACATAAGTGGATGTTAATCTTAACAGGATTTTTTTTCTAGTTATTTGACACTTCTAAACCCTGGTGAGGAAAGAATGAGCCGATGCAGGGTTTTATAACGGATCAAATGTGTAAGACGTTACCATGGAAACAGGCAAGAAAACAAGACACAGTAGTCAAAACATTAAAGCACTGCAGTGCAGACAAAAAACATAATTATTCGTGTGGTTGGTGCAGAAATGTTATTGTTTCAAGCACAAATGTCCATAATGAAGTTTCATAAAGGGCTGAAACTGAAAAGACCAAATTAAAGTATTTAAATAGCTGGTTTTGTCAAAAGCAGCCAAAAGGCCAAATATAAATATAAAAATTAAAAAACCCAACAAAACCAATTATCAAACTTAAGCTTTTGATCCTAATGTATTTTTCTGTGTGTGATGCTGACAGGATGTGGAGGCGGTACCGCTGCCTGACGGACAGCTCTGCTTACTGGCTCTCCCACCTGAGTGTTGTCAGGGGGAGGGGCCAGAGGCCACGCCGTACCTCAAACTGTTTTGCCGCTACATCACTGACCGCAAGGTGAGTGGCAACATACATGCTGATGTTTGACCTCATGACAGTGGTTGACATTAAGTCAGCTAACATTGTAAACATTGTCTGTCTCTGTCAGGGAGTGGTCTCCGGGATCCTGTTGGTGACGGCTAACAAGATCTTCTTTGACCCGTTCAAGACGCTCCCTCTGGTGAAGGAGCACGGCTGCGAGGAGTATCTCCTGTCATGTTCTGTGGACAACCTGGCATCCGTCTCTTTCTTCTCTGACATCTCACATGTTCACTTCAGCTCCTCCCAGCAGAGGTCAGCAATGACTCTCTGATCCTAAACAAACACACCCACTCACTCACTCAGACCACAGGAGTCAATACAAGCGCTTCATATTCTCTTCTTTTATAGGGGGAAAGGAAAGAAACTTTTCCAGAAATTGAAAACCTCTAAAAGCCAAGCAGGCGGCTTCCCAAACCACACGGGGGAGTCGGTTCCAGCGCTGGTGTCCGCAGCATCGTCAGAACTGTCCAGTCTGTCTCTGGGCCTGAGTAAAGAGACCTCCGGAGATGAGGACGCGGAGAGCAGAGACATGGCCGAGGCAGAGCGAGAACTGGACAGCAGTCCGCTGGAGGTGCTGTCTGAGGAGTCTGTTGGTGGCTTGGGAGTGGCCGTCCTGAGCAGTGCTGCCACCTTCTGCTGTGGAGGTCAAGACGTGGCGAGCAAAGTGAAGACGGAGCTGCTCAACACGGCAGACACTGAGAAGTCTAACAGCAGTCAGACTGCAGGTACAAAGTTGTGAATCAGTGTTTACGTGACAGATGTAGTATTTCCTCAGCACAAGTCCACGCCTTATTTTTCTTTTTCATTTGTTTTCCAGCACCTAGTAAATCATCAGTGAGTCCTGGAAGTCTGATGTTTGTGCGCCTGCGGGTTCAGCCGTCTGCAGGAAAGAAGAAGGGAGTGGGAGGTCTTCATCGGGGGTCCTCCAAAACCTTACCACGAAGGGACGCCTGGCTCGCTCTTTCACAAGAGAGGTACAGTAACTAATGACAGAGCAAGAGTCTGATCAGAAATTTAAAGAGGTAAAACAAATCTCACAGACAGATATTTATGACTTTGTGTCGCTGGTGTGAGTCAAGCTCCAAAAATAGTGGAAAAATAACCCTGATGTTGTCATCACAGTTATCACAGATATTTTGAATCATGCATCATCAACTCCACCAGAGACAAAGACATTGTGCGACAATTTTCAAAGACTGTGTCTAATGTGCACTTTCAATAGGTTTGACATTTGTGAATGAATGAATGAATGAATGTATTTTTTCAGGAACAATGCCAAACCTGACTCAAGTTTACTTTAGTTTAGAATTAACATCCATATATAACATTTTTACTTGTGTTGCCAGAACCACTCACAAGTGTTATATATTAACCCCAGCATCCATCTTGACAAAAGAGAAAATACAAAGGTGGCTCTTGGGAAAATCAATCTGTAACCGGTTGGTTGAGTATGATCACTGTGTATGAACTCCAAACAGAAACTATTTAATAGCGTTAGGAATGGTTATTAAATGTGATCATACAAGTTCTTTTCTATGTATCATTGGTAACTGTACTGTACAGGTTTTAACCACTTTAGTATTACGCATTTAAATTTTCGCTACTTTACACAGACTCTAACTAATATCTTTATTTACCTGTTACTAAACAATCTTATGATAATAAAAGACTTGACAATCATCATAACAGCACGAGTTGCATTCGGTCTATTCAGTCTCTTCCTGGTATTGTGGTCACTTCTCACCATGTTGACACAGCTGGCGATGGTGCCGTTTATAATTTCCAACATTTCTGAGTGACTGCATTCTTCCCCGCTGTAGCGCTGACGAGCTGTGTGCCTACCTAACGCACTGTCGACCAGACCTGTGTATACTTGAGGGAGGGGAGGAGGAGGGGGGAGCGGACCGTGACGAAGAGGAGTTTGTACTAATTGAAGACAAAGAGGACGAGGGTGAGGACAAGGACGAGGACGAGGAGGTGTTTCAGAGGCACCAGGGCTCAGGGGACGACTGGGAGGTAAGCGGGTTCTTCTCAGTTGCACATTTGGGCAAATAATGGAGAAAAGCATGTGTGTGTGTGTATATGTGAACACGCTGCCTAAAGGTGAGTCACTACAGACTGAAACACCTGGTGCCAGATGAGGACAAAAGTGAGAATTCATGCCCTCTGAGCTTCTAGAACAATCTGACCTGTGTGTTTTGTTTTGTTTTGTTTTGCTTTGCTTTGCTTTGTTTTTAATCTGTTCTTTTGCAGATGGTGCTGATGGAAGACGGTGGGGAAAAGCCGATCCTGCTCATCGACAGGGACCCTGACGGACTCAATAATATTGTAGAGAGCAGCCACATTTTGGAAGCAGCACATGTTAGAGAGGTGAGTAAGACCGAGATAGCCAAGAAACTAGTCACACATGTCTGAACTGTGTGCTGGAGCCGGCTGCCCCAGCTGTTTGTAAGTCCACGCTTACAGTAGGTTTGTGTGTGAAGTCTTTCAAAAGGTCTAAGTAATGACAAACTTAGTCCAAAATAGTAGTTACAGTCACAGTTTAAAGCTTTTTTCTTAATTTACATTATAAATCTACCAAATAACAGATAGTTATACATTTGGTATTGGTTCTCTCCATAATGATTGTAGTACTTTCAAAAATATGAAGTGTTGAAAGTGCTTCAAGGAATCTCTTAGTATTATATAAACTAGTTGCCTGGAAACATCTATAGCACTGTGCATTAAATGCAATTAGTTATGTAAACAGGAAGTCACTACAGCATCAGAAGCTGTAACCTAATTGTATGGGTAAAATGGTGTGTTTAACAGTTTGTAGTGTTCTTGCAGTTTTAAAGTAGAGGTGATGTTATTTTGTTTAACCCGTAGACTTTCTTATTTATAGTCTCATATTTCAAAAATTTAAGTAAGGCCTATATCTTTTAACATTCTGTGCAACTGGTTATCTTTGACTCTGACAGTGAGACCTGTAGCTGTTCACATGGTATTTGAAACATTTTGCTCAAACTTGGACGTTTTTTTCCCCTTGTTGCCTTTTTACATTGTCAGAGCTGAAGGTCTATGCTTTTAGGTACATTTGTGGTGTGTGAAAATGGGCTGTATTATAACACTGGTAGGAGATATGAATACTGCATTTAATCTCTACATAATAAACTGTTTACATTGTGCATCTGTTTAGATACCAGGATCCTTTCAGTTTAATTTGATTAAATTCTCTCTTCTTCTTTCTTTCTCTTTCCAGTTATGTAAGGAACTTCCCCCCCGGACAGTCGGCCATACCTGGCGCCTGGCTTACAGTACATCTCGTCATGGCGCCAGCCTCAAGTCCCTCTACAGAAAACTGAGTGCCATGGACTCTCCTGTGCTTATAGTCATCAAGGACGCACTTGATGAGGTACAAACCTACATTTCAGTATCAATTATCAGTATCTATTTTCCTTTTGCTACCATCTCTTTTACCTTTTTCTCATCAGATATTTGGGGCTTTCCTTTCTCACCCTCTGCGGCCCAGTGAGACTTTCTACGGCACAGGAGAGACATTCCTCTTCATGTTGCACCCTCGCTTCAAGGTAAGACCACTAACAACTATACTATACTCATAAAAGCATGTAAACTGTACAGATTAAATGACTGCAAGGGAGTGTATGGCTCCAAGTGACACTTCCTGTTGAAGTAAATGTGCTGCTGTCTGTTCCTCTGTTCCTGCAGTGCTTCAGATGGACTGGAGAAAACTCTTTCTTCATTAAAGGAGACTTGGACTCCTTTGCCATTGGAGGAGGCAGGTAATGTCCCCCCCCCCCCTGGAAACCTCTTATACTTGTGTGTTATGTAGAAATGATCATTAATAATAGGTCAGTTGAATAAAAGGTTGTGTTTCTCTTTCTTCACTACTCTCTGTCTGTTTCTTGTGCAGTGGTCACTTTGGTCTGTGGGTGGATGAGAACTTGTACCTGGGCCGCAGCAGCCCCTGCTTCACTTTCAACAACTGTTGCCTTGCCGAAACGGACGACTTCCGTGTCATGGAGCTGGAGGTGTGGACGTTTAGCTGAGGACACCGAGTAAACAACTGACTCCTCGACTCATCTCGTCGCTGCTGATCAGCTTTTATCCAGACGGCATTTATCAATGAGCAAAAACACAAGCAGCCGCTCGCTCATTTCATGGTAACATCCATGTAAAAAAAAAAAAAAATCTTAACAAAAACTGCTGGATTCATCCATGTGATTTTAAATGCTTATGTGGATTTTTGTGAACTGAACTAGTCTGGTCCCAGACAGCTCGATGTCCCAGAGTGGGCTATAATGGCGGATTGTTTTATGGTCGGCTCATTCCTGTGGGTTTGGCAACCAAACCGAGTTCTGCTGCTCTGAGCGGATCTGAACTGAAATGGATTCGTTGAATCCTCAGTTTTGAATGGGAGCGGGTTACAAGTCTCAGAAACGGCACTTTGCTCTTAATGTGAATCAGTAACGTCTCATCATTTGTGAACATGATGATGCACCTGTCTTCATAGGTAATGCATGTCCCCACTTTCATACAGCTGTGTTCAGTCCAAGCTGAGCCCGTGAAACACACTTTAGTCTTCTTATGAGTAGATTTCTAAACTGCACGTGTAAAGTCAACAGTCCCACTGGTACAGTTCTTCTCTACGACTGGAAATCAACTCTGAAAATCATCACGACGACACCTGAAGCTCACGTTGGAGGAAATCTCTCCAGTAGAAAACCGTCTGCACTCGCAATCAATCTTAGGAAGCCTCATCCACCACTTTTCTGAACTCTTCATTTCAGGAGCGTGACTCACGCACCACTGTGGTGCCTGAATGTGACACAAGAAGCTCAGTTATTACTTCAAATTACAGTCATGCAATTTTGTCATTCAACTGTATCGGTAACATACTCTCAATCCAGTACTCCCTGTCTACTTTGCTTACATTGTACAGTAAAGTATTGTAGATTAGTTAATAAAAATCAGCACAATGTGAAAATTACAAAAAGTGATTGTTGTACTTACCAAAAAGAACACAATTTCAATTGGTAAAAAAAAGAAACTCTTTTATTACACATTGTGAAAAAAACGGCACTGGTAGGTTACAGAATAACAGTGTTTGTCCCCTAAAGGTTTCAATGTCACATATTTTCTATTGACAGCCCCTTGTATGTAAAGGGTGCAGCATTTTTGCCCAACTCCCACTTAGTGTCATTCTCATTTATCAAAATGCACTAGCACTACTTCAGATAAGATTTCTTGATCTTCCTTTTTTATACTAACAACAAAAATTTGGACTTGAAGTGAAAACTTTTTAAATGCTCTGAAAAGTTTAAAATTACACATGCCAGGGAAAAATTGATGGTAGATTCAGATTGCCGATATTCTTTTGCCCTTGTTGTCTAGCTACAATTACAATACAACAAAACAATTTTTCCAAGATAAGGACCATTTGAGTCACATAAATATGAACTAAAGGGGCAAAAGCAACCTACTGGATTTCTTTGTGCTTAACAGCTGCCTTAGCTGCAAGCCAGCTACTGTACTTGTTATTTCTTTGGTGTGTTGACATCTTCCTCAGAACTAAACAAATCTGCAAAATATTCCTACATTTGGTTTCAAACTCAAAAGTACGAGAAAACAGCATGAATGAATCATTTCATGTGCCACAGCCCAGTTTAATCTTTCCTGCTGTTGTTCGTCCCCTGAGGCAGAGATGGGTGTTTCCTCCAGCAGCCCCGGCAAAGAACATCAGGCGTTACCCGGCCCACAGAGGGCTTTTCAGGCAGCGTCTTCACAAACTGCTGAAACTCAACTGGAGGCCACAACTGCACCAACTCTGTCTCTGGGTACAGTCGACATCATCGAAACTCAGAACTAAATATTGCAGGATATAAAAGAAGGAATATCAAACGTTGCGTTGTGACGTGATACATACATGATTTACCTTTAGGATGTCACGTGCGCTTGCACTCAACAATGACTCGTCAGGCCTTTGTCTACATGTTATACCAACATTAATAAGCAGCTGCAAGCAGAGAGAGCAGGTTGAGCTGTGTTTACCTATTTGCTCAAGGCCTTTATATTTCAAGAAAGAATGTTATATTGATCAACGGTGCAGTATATGTGCTGTTTGTCACAATACAAATACTGTTTTCTGACCAGGAGAGATGCCCAAATAAATAGTACCCAACAGGACAGAAGGCAAAAATGTTTCTCAGCTGCCAACATCAATGAAGCTTCTCCATGTAATTGTTGGAGTATTTTCCTTATCTAGGATCATAACCCAGAGGAATGATCGTCATTTCCTCTAGTTTAGTCTCTCACTCACACAAACAAACACAAACAAACGCACACACTACTGTGCCAGGTAATCCTTGGCCTTTTCCAGTCCTTCTTTCAGGAAATTTATATAAGTGGATGTAGAGGGGTCTTCGAACCCTGTAGAGAAGCTAAAAGTTGCTCCTTCCTCCTCTGGCTTCATGGCCGTTTGGTCCAGGAAGAAGTTGGCATTGATGTGGTGGACCTAAAAACACACACAAGATATAGATGAAAGCCTTTTACTGACCCTGGATGCATGCATGTAAACCCCTGTTACTGTATGTAATTCTATTAAAACCTCACTGTTTACTATCCCACAGTAAGTTTAGGTTAGCGCTAATGCAAAGCTAACTTTTTAAACGGCTGATAGTTCACTCCGATACTGACATCATGATTGTGTATTACAAGTTTACTTACAATGGTTCCATTAGGCAGCGCCACCATCATCTCCACGGGGAAGTTGTAATTCTCTAGATGTAATCGGGCCTTTTCACTCAACACAGCGTTCTGCTCATCAGCCTGAGAAAAACAATTGACTTAATTGCAACAGCGGGAGCAGAAAACTGCACCAGAAACAATTCAACTTCAAGATCAAGAGTAAATGCAGGATAAAGCATTTTACTGGTCACCTGCATGCTCTCCAGCTCTTTGACTAGAGACCAGCTGCTGATGAAGCTCTGGTTGAGCAGGGCCAGGACGGGCGAACTTTCCAGGACTGTCTCCCGGAGAGTCCGCCCCGAACCTACAGAGGAAAGAGAGAGAGATGTTAAACAGCAACTAACATTTCAGTTTAAAATTGACAGTATTGGGATAGTAGTAGTGGAGCAGAACCATTAAGTAGCTTAGTAGTGTGCCCTAACTTAATTTACATCAGGTAACACTAGCAGCCATAAGGTACTGGTCCTACCAGACCAAATGTATTGTATTACCACTAAATATGTTAAATTATAGCAGCAGTGTGTTTTTTTTCCAACATCTAATATCCCTAAAAGTTAGATAGTCTCTCTAATGTCAGTGCTCCAATATGAATCCATTTGAATTTCATGACTGTAGCTCCACTTCTGAAGCTAAGAGCAGGCTTTCTTACAGAAAAATATAATATTCCATAATTTAGGATATCATCACTAATAATAAATTCATATGGACTCATGAGAAGGAACTCTCAGATACTTAAAGCAGAAGTAAGCGATCCGGTCGTTTTGGCTAACTTTTTGTCAGCCGATGGAGTTAGCAGCCCCCGCCCTCATCATGGATCTATTGGTCCTCGTCCCTACGTCACCACATGCACGCGCATCCCTTGGCTCCTCATTGGATAAAGCTTGTAGGATACAAGGAAAGTTTTCTCCTCGGCTTACAGCAGAGCAGAGTGACTGACAGACCCGTGTTTCAGACCAAACACTCTATGTAAGTGATTGCCGTCGGAAGATATAACTATTTAAGACTTGTATTAACACAAATATTCCGCTTACTTCTGCTTTAAGTGAAGATGAAAGTTTTCCCCCGAAAGGTTTCCAGACTGTGGAACGTCTTGCATGAGAAACTCAAAGTTTGTTCTTTTTATAAACCTGCTTTTTGTCATTTAGCCCATTTCAACCTCATAATCCAATCCTTTCTCGTCTCACTGATAGTGTATGATGCTGTGCAATGACCTATTTATTAATGATCTGACCTCAGCAGGACTGGTCGTCTAATGCTCCCCAAAGCAGAATGGAATGCACCAGCTTCTTCTCTGCCTCGGCTCGCTCAAAGGCCTCTGAGAAAGGCAAGTAGGACACCTGGGAGGGAGAGCGATGAGAAACAACTGTGTGCCGGCAGCTCCATTTTTTATGTCAAATACAGCAGAAACATGATGGATGTGGATGTTTACCTTCTTGAAGGGGTAGAGTGTGACCTCCAGGCGTCGAACAGCTTCCTGCTGACCGATCTCAGAAGTCCAATGGATGTCTTCAAAGACAAACTGGATCGGGTCGCTTCTGCCGTCCCGGCTGTCAATCATGTTACCCTTCTCATCCATGATGATGGATGGTGTGGACGGCCCTGCGGACTGCAGCTCCAACTGTAAACACATGAAAAACCTTTAATACAAGGAAACTTTTCATTTTGAAAGGTCATTATATACTTCAGGGGCAAAATGTGCGATACATAGATTTTTGCTACTAGATAATTTGAGAGTGGTACACTGAAATACATTTAATGGGGAAAAGACTCAAAGAAAGAGAGAAAGTGTGGAAAATTTACATTAAATTAACATTAACATTAGGCCATGCTATGACGAGAACAATAAGTCAAAACGGTGGCATTAAACATTTAGAGGGACATAAATCCTCAGTTGGAGGATAAGTGGAAAGATTCAGTTTAATGTGACTTAAAGTGTCTTAATGACGGAGAACTTAATCAGTGTTAAATAAAGAATTAATACCAGTGGTACTCCATCATGTGGGTGTACAAAGATAAGAGTGTTGGGATATAACATAAATGAGGTAATATAGGCCTCAGTGTGTCACGGCAGCTCTACCTGCGGCAGGTATCCGATGTCCACCTCCATGTTGCTGCTCTCACTGGCCCCGTACAGCCACTCCATGTCCACGTTCAGAGACCTGCAACACAACAGCACCTGTCACACAGCTGGCTCTACAGTAGCTACAGACACCACGGGGACACTGCGTTCATTTCAGAGGTTTTTACCTGTCGTTAGGGACGTAGAGGTGGAAGTGGCGGACGTGAGATGCGTCTTTAGAGAGGACGATGTTACCGGTGAACTGGCCCGGCGTGAACCAGAAGGGAAAGTCCGGCACATCGTTGAGCTGGAACTCTGCATGAATCCTGCAGAAGAAAAACAGAGCGAGCGGTTGAGTTTTTAAATTCCTTGTGCAAAACATGTGGTTTAGTGGCTTCTTTACGATCTTCCTAAACATCCCTGCTGACCAGTTTCCAAAACAAACCACCAGTTGTAGCTTGACCTCTCAGGCAGTAATAGGATTTATTTCACTGCAACAGGATTGCAGAGAAGACTTTTGTTGATGTTACACTGCTGTCATATGAAAAACATCTTTGCGTAAGGACTGTTTTGATTTTTTTTCTTTTTTTTGTTCAAACTGTGACTCCTCATTTTGGAGGGTGCCGCTTTAAAGTGTTGGAAAATTTTCAAATTTGGAAAGTCAAATTTTGGTGGAAAAAGAACATGAAATTTTGAGTTTCCTAGTGGACTCCACATACTCATTTTAAAGTAAGACCAATGGCTGCCTGGCCAACATTTATCTTAAAGTTCAAAATGGGTTCTGGCTGCAAGTCAGCAGTTATGTGAAGAACACATAAATTCTGAAGTAATGGGCAAATGGATGAAAAAGCACCAATATAATCCTGCGTGTCTCTTCCTCACCTGAAGATAATGTCATAATAAAAATCATTGCTGGCACGAATGCAGGCGACTGTGCCCTGAGGGGCAAAACGTGATTTGATGAAGGGCCGAGGATGGAACATACTCAGCAAGGAGTGGATGAGAACCTGCAGCAGGAGAAGAACAGTTCTCAGTATAAGGGGTTTGTAATCACAATTTATTGATCGCAAGATAATCCATGGGGTTAAGCAGAGGGTTAGGGTTAACAGGGAGTTTTGTGAGGATACCTCTTTGCCTTTTGGAGTGGGAGGGTGGTAACGATTGTTGGGCAGGTATCCGGTAAAGATGTTGAGCTCGCTAGGAATCACCCACCACGTGTCTCCCACGTCCACCTTGTTCTTTGGGGGCAGGAAGACCCTGAACTGGCCGGCAGAGAAGGAAGAAGAAGGCACCGCCGGGCTTTTCCAAGACCGCAGTCCACTCAGGGAGCTGTGAGAAACCTGAGAGCAAAACGAGATGACGGCAGAAAGCCAAGGATTTATTTGATTTCTTATTGATAAATTACTCAAAACAAAACAAAAACCTTGTAATATGTATAAACCTAGCACATGGCTAGACTGTGTATGGATGCCACTGCAGGCTGGACGATACACTTCTTGTTACAGGAAGTCACCTTATCGTCTTGGTTTCCTAGCTGTTTGGAGGAGGCTTCCAGTTCACTGAGCCTCCTCCGTTATGGCAACAAATAAACTACCTTCATTACATGCAACTTTATTACTAAAGGAGACAGAGGAGTGGGAGGCAGAGAGAGAGAAACCATCGCTGTTAGAGAATAATTTCACTTCCCTATAGATAGTTTGTGTAGTTAATAGTCAATCCCTCTGACGTTCTGTTAGATTACTGTTGGGATCAGTTATCTGCCCTATTTTCTCTATTAGGAACATGCCAAGGCCAAGGTCCCTCTTTGGCGTCCTCAATCTCACTCTCTGGCTGTCTACAGACACAGCTGTAGAGTCAGATGATAACGCCCTCCGTCACTGGATGACACTCACTTCCTAGCTGGTGTGAATCCTTCTCTTCATGTTTATGCACTGTAGCCAATTGGATGTTAACACATCTCCCCTTTGCCGTCTCAGCCCACCTTTCTAGTATAAGAATCATTATCTGAGCTTTACTGTTTGACCCTTAGAATTGAGATGGACTCATGCACTTATGTTGTGATGACGAATCTTCTGTTCTCCTTGGACCAAGTAAATAAACTTCTTCAGCATAAGACATACAGGACTCTGGTACTTCTTCTTCGCAAACTGCCAAGTTAAAGAAAGCAGCAGATCTGAACAGCATGCAAACATCAGTTGTGAATAACTTGTCTTACCCCCAAAAATCCATCTTTGCTTTTTGTCATAGAGTCCAGCAGCAGAGGCTGCATTTTGGCCTCCAAGGTTAAAGTCTCTCCATTGGGGTCATGGATCACTTCTTCCTCCAAATCTACCGGGGGCGTGATCCCTGTGAGGACATTGTAAGAAATCAGCAGTAAATGTAGAGTTATACAATATGTGAGAGCAATGATACTGCACCTTTGTTAATAAGAGAAAGGAGGGTGAGTGGACAGGAAAAAAAAAAAGATAACATAACGTACCGGTGAGTTTCTCTGCAATAGGTTTAAACTCCTCAGGGCTGAGATAGAGGTCATGGTCGGTGTCTAAGGAGGAGAAGAGAAAAAGCCCCTCAACACCCAGAGTTCGAACGCTCTCTTCCTATTGGAGGGACACATGCGTTAGACAGGACCTTATTGTTATATCACACGCTTCAGGGATTTTCAATACAGCATCTAAACTGGGCCAATGAACCATCATATCACATAACACAAATATTTAAGAGAAATTGGAAAGAGACGTCTGAGAGAAAACACTACAACAGATGTGCACCACATGCTACAGTATATTACAGTCCTGTGGTGTTTTGCCTGAGCATTTATCAACAGCCCTGTCTGGATACAGATCAGCCCAGAGGCCACAGATTCCTTGCATGTGTTTCACTCAGACCACCCTTTTCTCAGACAGATGCGTGCCTACTAGTGCATGTACAATGGAGGGGACAGGAGGGGGAGGGAGGCACTAGAACAACTTGAGGAGGAGACCCACTGTAGGCAAACAAGTGTGGATTTTAACAAGAGGCTCAGCGTTACAACCCACCAATAAAACAACATGGGCTGGAAAAACTGCAGATGTGGTGTTTTTAAAGCTACTGAGTTTTCTGACTCTGAGAAATAACACATTTGGACCAACACCACTTAAATATACAACAATTTCTCCTGGTGAAATTATACAATAACCATACAACACAGCAAAATAACCATAAATTTACTTTATGGTAAAGTTTCTATTTGCACAGCTGGAGGTTTTTAGAGGGTGTTTTAACATCTGGCATTAGGGTAATCTTACAGTAAATAGACAACAATTTCGCCCTATATATGTTTTTTTTTTCACATGAAAATGCATCTGAATTAATGATCAATGCAAAATTATGAAACATGTATAATTTCATTCCAGATGTGGATCTTACGTGACGTTTGACGAGCTGTGCGTCCTGGTAATTCTTGATCCCAAAAGCGAGAATAGGGACAGCACCGACTACCAGCAGGGTCCACATCACCCGGTACACCCAGGACACAGAGCCCGGGCTGCGGTGCCCATTCTGCGGGGAAATTTTGCCCTCATCCTCGGGGATTATTTGATCCACGTCTGCGGCCATCCTCGACCTCCACCAAGGCTATTTAGACGAGGACATGGTCGTCCGATAAAGGTCCCCCCCACCACCAAAAAACGACAAAAGCGCTTCGGTGTGAACTTCCCCTTTTTTTTCTTTCTTTCTTTAAAATCCACCGACAGGTCTGTTGTCCAGTTAGCCGGGAACCGCGCGTCCTCTCCGGCCGTTCCCGGGTCGCTGGCAGCAGCTGTGAAATGTTAGCTAGCAGCACAGATTTCTTATTTCCCACATCCAATCTGGAAACATATGGATGCGGTTCAGGTGCGTCAAGCGAGCAAACAGTAGCTGGGACGAACCGGAAGTTAGGTGTTTGCAGACTCGACGTACTCGCATGACAACGTTTTCAGTGAGGAAGTGTTTAATTTTCAGACTTTGACTCTGCAATGTTTTTTTCCTGTGTGAAAATATTATTTTATTGTTTGTGAAGGACTTACGTAAGAGTATTGGGACACACTAACATCAACAAAAAAAAGTCTCTCGCAAGTTAACTGTTGAGTATCTTATTTTGAAGGCGTTGACCGGAAGTGCTATTATTCGTTCTCTCCAGCTTTACGGGAGGAGTTGCCTGGCACAGCAGACACTTTTAAAGGAGCAGGGCTGCATTGTTCCTCCCAGGAATGTCTACTAACAAGCTTCAATTATATGTTTGTCTGCCAGAGGGGTTTGTTATTAAATCTGCTGTAAGTTCAAGTGAAGGCTTTGTTTCTGCTGGACTGTTTTTGTTAGTTTTTAACTTGGAAATTGAATCCCTGTAAATTAGTTTTTAGTCTTTTTTGCCAACAATGAGAGATTGACATGCCTTCAGTTTATGTACAATTTCTCCCTTAAAATGAAGCACAGTCTACATGGCAGTGTTAGGTTAAAACAAAAGCATTGGCAAGAGTTGTATGCAAAAAAAGGTTTTTCCTTCTCAGGTTGCTTAATTTATTTTTTTCCAGCCCTACACAGTTTAGACTACTCTGGTTGCAGATGATCATGTGACTCAACAATCCACAGTTCCAGTTTTCTCTTCTTTTTTTTTTTTTTTAAACAATGATGTGGTTCAGTTTGATTATCAATTCCGGTAAAGTTTATCACAATGGAAAAAAGGAGTAAAATAATTGAATATACATCATTTTGCTTGATAGAAATATATTTTTCTATTTCTTTAATGGGCCTGTCACATCTCCTTGGACACTGCTGGTCTTAGGCCAACACACGCTGCAATGTGTTTTTCTGTATAAATGTAATCTGATTGAATTCACTCTGTTTTATAGTTTATTATCATTCCACACATTTCCACACATACTCACTATTTACATAGGTACATGTTGCATGACACTACCCCGTCTGAGGTAAGGCTTTCCAGATACTGGTGATACCCAGAAGTTAAACAGCCAGTTACGTAACACCTGGCTAACAAAAACAAATGTTATTTGTCACAAAAAAGGCATTTAACCATGCACATGGCATTTGTGACAGCGGGAAATCACAGGGGGTATTATCAGTTCTGTCAACGTTTCTGTTATAGAGTTGGTCAGTCCGTGAGTTAACATGGGCAGCTCTCAGTCCATGTCTTCTTCCACAGACTGTGTCTTCACTTCAACAGTCTTTGGAGGGATGTAGGAGCCCATACCGGCTGCTCTCTCTGCCTCTGCCTGGGTGTAGGGCTCTTCTCTGAGCTGTTTCAACCTGGATGGAGACAAAAAAAAAGAAAGAGGTAAGCTCTCAACGTTAGATTTTCATTTATGTACTGCACAGAATCCAATGTAAGCAAGAATTAATTTTACGTCACAGTAATTCATCGCAGACAAAATAACAGACATAGGCACCTTACCGTCTTTTGTGCACTTTGCTTTTGAAGTGCTCTTTCAAAGATCTCATATCCACAAAATATCTCCTGCAAGACATAAAGAACCAATGTGTTAAACAGCTACTCGTTTACTAGAAGAGCTCAAACAACTTATCAGTTCAGTGGTTCCCAGCTTGACACCACCAAGGTGCATATAGGGAGGACTAAAATAAAATGGAAAGGGTCCAGTTGTCAGGGTCATATCTTTGTCTTATGTGGCAGTAATAAGACTGGGTCTCGTAAAAAAAAAAAAAACGTACATATCAGTACTGATGCCTTGACTTTAATACTGGTTCTGCACAATAATAAGTTTTGGACAAAACCAATTTAAATGTGAAGGAAATTATGATGCACCTTATAGCACACATTTGTAGTTTTACTTTTAAGTTCACTGTCTTCCTAGACTCTGCAGTGTTTGTGTAAATTAACAGCCAAACACCAATTTTATCACATCTTGGTCAATGTCTGCTGCCTGGATAGTATCTGACAAAGTCATAAGAGTTCAATAAAGAGCCCTAAATTATAACCCAACTGTTTTTAGCACTTTGTAACAAACACGTTATTTAAATGATAAAACAATTAGGAAATTATCCATTGCTTTAAAAAAAAAAAAAAAAGAAAAGAAAAAGTTAGTTGTTGTGCAGACATGCAGACTGCATGTGTTTGTGTTGACTCAAACAGAGGTGAAACTTACGCGCAGTGTAAACAGTAGTGTTGTGCACATCCTGTCACGTCGAAGTCCACGTCCTGCTTCAGCAGTTTGGCCGCAGTCTCAGGCTTCATGTCCGAGTGGATCTGGTCCAGGTCTTTGGTCCTGCGCTTCGTCTTCCATGTCTTCGCGATGTTCTTCTTCTTGTCGCTCTTGTGGTTTCCTTTCTGTTTGGACTTCCCCATCTCAGACCCCACAAGACTGGATCAAACACGACCTGTCAGACTGCAGGGATCGACACGGAGTAAAGTTAAATATGTACAGATATCAGGAAATAAACATATTTACGATTCACTTATTCGCTACGTCAAGGATTATGATTAAGATCTCTCCATAAACTGCGATATAAAGTTGCATTACCCCCTTACTTGACAGTGTTTTGAAATGTGGAGCAGAGAACCAGATGTGGATTGAGCTATTAAACCCTGAATTGACACTTTCTTCTCAGATTATGTTGCACAAACAAACTAAATGTGTTAATCTGAACTAAACCTCTAAATAAATAACAGAGATACAGCAGATTTGCGTCTAAAAAACTACACGCAGATCCATTTTAAGACTTTGCTTACCTTCTACACGTGTAGCCAGAGAGATGAATGTACTTCCGGGTCAAAGCAACAGTCACACACCTGCTCACCTATAGAGGGCGCCACACACCAGTTTCAGAGGGAGGTGACCAGAGAAATAATGAAAAGTGACATAATGCAAAGGTTTATTGTGTTTATCTACTGAACCAATCTCTCACTCATATTTAAGCACATAAATAGTGGCAGGAAGAGCATCAGACTTCTAAATATATAATAATGAGATTGTTGCTTGTGCATTAATGAGTAGCTACCTACGCTGCATTTCAGAGGTAGAGCTGATTTATTATAGATCTGACTAAATGAATTTAAATGATGAATTGTTTGGCATGTATCTGTGAGAAATTAGTTAAACAATTATGAAAATAGCTGCTAATTAATTTCCTGTCAATCAGTTACTCAACTGATAGTTTCAGCTGTAGAATCCTTTATCTAAAAATAAAACCATACTTTATTAACACTGATGTTTTGGGTGCAAACTTAACTTGTAAAGTATATGAATGAAAAATGCTCAGCATTATTTGAATAAATGATAATAAATAAATGATACTAGAATGCACTGATTGGCAAATCAATTAATCAACTGGGAGAAAATTGTTTGGTAGCTTTCTTTGTCTTACATGAAAGTAAAACCTCGGGTCTTCTCTAGATGGCTCTGTCGCATACATAAAGCTGAACACATGAAATGTATATGGGACATTATGAAACATAAAGCTCACAAGAAAACAATCAGCTTTGTTTGCCCAGTATGTTTGTGCACACAAGGAATTTGACGGTGCTTTCAAATGGTTTTCAAAGTTTTTCTCAGACAGCAAAATAAATCAGGCCCATACTTGGGCCTCAGTCCCATATACAGCGTGAGTAAGATGCTACTTCAACATCTGGACCAATGATGACGCACACACAGAAAATCTTCCAGGTGTACCTATCAGTCAACACTGGAGAATAAATCAGACCTTGTCCAGATGTGGTTCTATATGGACGACCCAGGCATATGTTGGACCATCATTTTGCTGGGGTTTATATTCAAAGATGAGCAAAGATAAATAACATATTTTGTACACATAGCTAATTATGTAAATCCAAAAACAGGGATGTCAAACGTATGGCTCGGGGGCCAGAACCGGCCCGCCAGAGGGCCCAATCCGGCGTGTGTGTGAAAATTACATAGATGACAGAAGAGGCATAAAATTGTTGAAATGTCACATGTATTCCAGGTAATTTCAGGTTGTTCATAATGTTTGTTTGTTTTTAAAAAGGATAGTTAATTAAATCTAAACATCTTAATAATGTAGGCCTACTTCTTTGCACTAAAACAAAGGGGAAAGTTTAGAGTTCTCTTTATTTACAGGTTATAATGCTGTTATTTAACTGGTCTGGCCCACAGGCTATGTGGCCCCTGAACTAAAAATTTGAGTTCGACACCCCTGAGTTACATAAAGTAAAGATAACATTTAAAAAACAACAACAACAACAACAACAACAACAACAACAACAACATGAAAGCAATGCACTGGGTATTAAATAAGGTTAATTAATGAAACCAAATTAAACAAAGAGTAACAACAACCACCACCACCACAATAAATAACACCATCGACCTTAATGTCACCCACTGTCCTCCTTAATATGTGCTCGGGTCACTCAGGTGAAGTTCAGCTCTGGTTCAGCCCATGACTTCAGATGACATGTTTAAATATTCCGACGGCACTTGAAGGCGGCGTCAGACTGCACTGCATACGCGCCGTGGCGGAGAGCGAAGATGGCGGAGAATAATGTTGAACCGGAGCACGAATGGAGCGACCGGGCCCTGGACACGGCCGAGGACACCCTGGTTGCAATGGAAACCTTGCTGGCCACATTGAGAGCCTTCGAGGACGTGCTCAGGCAACAAGATATATCCGTAGCATCCTCCACAGAGTACTGCGACAACTTCTGTCAGGTAATGTGTGTACATGCAACATCGATGCTAAGCGTTAGCTCCGCGTTAGCTTGACCCAGGATTGTTTTTCTCGCAGTCTAATCTGCGATGGCTGCTGGTCCGCAGCTACCTCACCAAGTTCAGGGTGGGTGCAGAGCCAGGGAGCAACACTGCACACTGTGTATTTCCCACCCATTTTCACCTATACGCATGATTTTTAATGTCAACACGATTTTATGTCCTCTCACTGGACTTATTGCATCGGGGCAGTGAGTGTGAGTGATAGCTTCCTCCGTCCACTGCCCTAACTTGTTCACTGTGATCGCTTTTGCTTTCATTCATGCACCTCGTTCAGTTCAATCTTATCCAAACCATGCAACGCAGGGAATCTATTGCAGATGTTTTGCATGATGCACACATGACATTGCCACAGTTTGCACATTGTGCATAATTGCATGTGTGTGGGGCGGGGCGGCATCGCGGTGTGTTTATCCAAATTTTCTGGCCAGCTGGGGGGGGGGGGCCCACAGCCAAAATGGCATTTACATGAGCTGCTTGCACATATCTCGTTCCCATCAAAATATTGCATTGTGTAGCCTTTATTACAGTGTCAAAGGCTGTGCAGTCTACTAGTTGCTTTTGTTTTCCTTTATAGAAATGCACAGGTAGTGTTGTGGATCTGCCATATTGTAACTATTCTCTTATTTAGGCTAAATAAATAAGAAATACCATTGAGTTAATATAGTGTCTGAGCTAGAAAAGCAGAAAGACTATGGTTCCATGGTTTTCTGATTATAAGATCCCACAGCAGCTATTACTTTCATTTTTTACCAACTCTGAAGCCAATGTCCATGTTTTTCCCTCACAGAGCAGCTGCCAGTTAGATTTGGTTAGTAGCCAAAGTGGATTGTAGAGGAGAGTAATTCATTAGCCAACTCTTCCTTATGGTTGTTCTGTGGCTGCTCTGTGGTATCGCTGATCTCTGTGACCATCCCTACTTTCTTTTTCAGCCCCACTTGTGTACATTGTTCTCTAGATAAGCGGTTAGGAAAGGGATATCAACCAGAATGAGAGGGGGTTTCAGGACAAGTCTGTAACTTTTGAGAACAACAATACCCTCCTGATTTTTTAAATGGCATACTCAGAATGAAAATTGAATGTTTTACAGAGCTCTACACTAACTTTTTTTTTTTTTTTTACCAGGAGCACAATGTCCCCTAACTTAAAATGTTAGAAGTGCAAGCAGAATATTTAAGGGTGCACAATGTAAATCGACTTGCAAAGCAAATATTCACATTTCCTTTTCATTCATGATCCTCACACACATTAACCTGCCACCTGTAATGACAGATTACAGATTCTTTGAGTCGCCCCTTCCACATTAAAAAAACAAAAACAAAAAAACCCCAGCAAATTTTCTGGTTGCACGTGTGCAAGTATATGAAAAATTTACTTACACTGCCTCAAATTTTATGGGCAGTCTAGAGCCCTGTTTTGACCCCCATCTTCTCTACAGACAGATTAAAAATAACAGTAACTGCCTCAGTGTGTAACCATTAATACCAACCTACTCTAATTTCCACTTTAATTAACTTTTCTTTTTTTCTCTCATTTTGATTGATCATAAACAAAAACTGTCAATTTTGTGATTTTGTGACAGTGTTGACTTTCTGCTCAGATCGGAAGTGTTCCAGGTCTAATTATCTCACTGATGGAGGTCCCCGGGGGTTGACACTTCCTTCTTGACTTCCTCAGAGAGCGTACCTTATTTTTGGACAGCGGGGAATTAATTTAGTGTCTCAGTAGACACAGGCACAAACTGACAAGGTTCCTCCTGTCTGACAAATGGGACCCCTGGGATGGTGATAGTACTAAGATTTAATGCGTGTGCCTTCCAGCCTCATACAGGTGACAGACACACTGGTTTAGACATACGGACGGTGACTCCTCTGTGCCTTGGGGACACTTGACAGCACAGACTTCATTTCATACAAACAACATATCATGTAAACATTTTCTGCTCCCTAACATAGTGTAATTCAGAGAAATACACTTAGATGGCACATATTTAGGTGGAAGCATCCTCTGACATATTAAAAGTCTAAACATATTACAGTATACTTTGGTTATCCCTCTTTGAGGAGGATTTTTAAGTCCATTATGCCTCACGATTAAAGGTTCAGAGAAGGTGTTGAGTCAAGTCCCTTCAGGCCCAATCAGCAGCACCTCACACCAGACGGTGTCAGCTGGGATCAATCAGGTATAGACCGTTATCTTCCCCAGGTGGAAAAGCCCTGCTCCTCCAGACAAATGTGTCTCCTTTCTGATCTCTTCTAATCACTTCTTCAAAGTATTTATGGTCTGTTTTTCATAGCTGTTTCTCTTTGGTTTTTTTGACACGTGTCTGTATCTTTTCAGGCGCTGATTCACTATGCTGGGAGCAGGAACTCTATGGAGCATGGTCTGCCTCTCCTGGAGGTCTACTGTCTGTCCATAAACTGCTTCGCTGCAGCCCGATCCCACCTCACTGCAGAGTCTGACAAAGTGGCCCTGGTTTTGAAAAGATTAGCCTTGTGAGTATTGGACAATTTCCATTGAACATAAACATTATTATATATACTATAGAGAGAGAGACAATACATTCTCACCACCCACAACCACAGGTATGCAAGTCTTCAAAAGGATAGATACCAATGCTCCACAAAGTGCCTGTCAATCTGCTGATTTATATATCTTCTATATTCCGCAAGCGAGGAACATTGTTGTTGTTTCCCTCAGGTAAAGTTGTTGTTGTAAAGTGCACAAGCTGACTGTAAATACCCAAAAGGAGGGGTGCTCTTGTGCTTCAGCCGGTAAATCGGTGCTCTCAGACAGGACAGGTAATTGAAAGGTGCAATCACGTGGGTCACTTCACAAAGGGACTGAACCCAAATGAAAAAACTGGAGCACTCAATAAAATGCAGGAAATTTAATACAGGTACACAACACGACTGTAAATACATTTTCCTTGTTAGAAACAAGTGCTATTTGTTTGGAAATTGCACAGCACTTTAAACGTGGCATCAGTATTTATCAGGTTATTATTTTATGTTGTAGGTTATTTTTCAGACTTCCTGCTACAGCACAGTTGTTTATGTTGTCAAGTGGAAATGACTGTCCAATTGTAAATAATGATTTTGAAGAAAGAGATTGTTCAGATTAAAATCATGATTATTACTAAGAAAGACCTCCCATTTTCTAAATGCTTCGTAGTCTTGGACTTAATTTAAGTATCTGATTTTGTTAATTATAATTACCTTTACGTTAAAAGTACCTACAGTCAGGTCAAAAGTTGGGCAGGGTGATGTTACCTGAAATAAATATTATACATTACTGTGACCTTTAGTTCTGTAACAGTAGATGCCATTGTTTTTAAATAATTGTTTGTGCACAAAATTCTCCACTATCTAATTATAGTGTTATTTCTTAGATATAACAGAGACGTTCTATATTGTATTATTGCCTAGATGGACTTTGGATATAATCAGTAAATCCTGGAGTATGACTTTTGACTGACATTGAAAATCTTGAGTCAGAACAGAGTCTGTTTTCACATAAGCAAGTGAGTAATGTTATATACAGGTGTAAATGACACAGCTGTGGCTGTTACTCAGGCTCTGACTGCCGCTGATCGGCTCCTGCTTTGGATTAGACGCGTCCTCGCTGCACTTTCAGGTGCATGAATCGGTTCAGGCTCCAAATCAGAGCCTGTCTGAAGAAATTTACTCAACATACTGACATGACTTAAATTAGGTCAGTTAGCGACTCATAATGTCTCTTTCAGTTAATTGCAGAGCTCACGAACTACAGCTCCACACACACACACACACCTTCCATCTGCAGTTGTTCATGAGGGATGGGGGTTGTTTCACTATTTCCTGCCTGATATAAAATCTTATATGAGGGATCTATTAATAGATAGATTATAATAGTTAAATTTAACCACTGGCAGATGTTATCGAGCCCATCTGAAAAACATCTCACCACTGCTCATTCTATTTCCAGTCGAGCATCTTTGACATGCTTAATGTGTGAAGGTGTAAAGCTGACTCTTGAATGTGATTAGTTAATATCACAGTCTGTTCAGTATGTGTGGTTGAGATTAAATGAGTCACACTTTACACTTGCAGATCCTCTTTTTTTTGTCAAAAATAGAACTCTGTAGGATTATCAATATTTACTGAAGCTGCTATGTGATCTGATTTCATTTCTTGCAGGAGCTGTTTTGAACTGTTGCTGTCGGTGCCTGAGAATGAGATCCCATACGAAGCCTGGGTGCAGTTTCACCACTCGGTGCAGGTAAGAGGTCCTTGTTCCGAAACATTGTTTTCTGATGGGTTGCAAACTTAAGAGAAAAATGAAGTGTTCATGATGTAAGTAAGAATTACGTCAACAAAAAATACTCTTTTTGTGTGTTGAGAGTGTGTAAGCAAGATTACTTGTGCCTCAGTGGGTGTTCAGTGTTTCCCACAGGTTCAGATTTAACTTGTGGCGGTGGGTCGTGTGACTGGTGTGCGTGCAGCAGAGTATTTTATTGGTAGATGCTGTAGTTTACAGATGCAGTCGCCATTAATTAGAGAGAAGTTCCTGCTGCACGAACTTAATCAGTCAGCACTCAGCAAAGAGTGTAATAAAGTGTTTTAATTCAAGATTTTTGCCTCAATTGAAACCGTGTCACTTTATTTACCTGCCCAACTAGAGCCTGTCTATGGGAAATGCTTGTGTTATGAAAGACTGTCTGATGGGTCTTTATTGAGGGCGGAGGAGTAAATGCCCGTAGCTGGTGTAGATGGCAGCGTTTTATTTCTGTTTGTCCCTCGTTGAGTTCAAAACATCACTGTTTATATCCTCTTACACTGAGCAGGACTGTGATATCGTAAGAAGAGCCATGGGAACTCATTACCACACTGCAGCTTCAGTTCAGTTGGACATGTACAAACGTAAAAGTTCTGCAATCTCTCTGCTGTCACATTGAGGCCAGAGTCATACAAAATATCAACATTTTGTGCCAGATTTTGCCCTAATTGCTGCGTGTAGTCTTGAGTAATGGCTTAACAGTGTTCAACATAACCTTTGGCCACCAAAATCTAATCAGTTCGTCTTTGTGTCCAAAGTGAAAATTTGTTCCAAATTTAATGGGATTCCCTTAAGGAGGTTTGCGATGAGAGATTTCCCTCACAAGCCAAGATCTTGTTTTGTGAGGTCGCTGTGACCTCGACCTTTACCCACAAAAATCAAATCAGTTTGTCCTCCAGTCAACTTTTTTTCATCTTTATCAAATCTGAAGTAACTACCTCAGGGTGTTAGAGAGATTTTGCCTTCTGTATGCCGTAACTGGGTTGCATGAGGTCAGCACACTCTTGACCTTAAACCCCCCCTCCCCTAAATATAAATCCTAGTGAATGTTTTATTTCCAGACTTGAACAGTGGTGTTCAAAAGACTGCTCTCCTTCTATATACAGGTTATATATTCTTAGCCAGCAATGTGGTTATATAAACTGATGTTTTGAGTTTCTTTAGAAAGCTGATGTCATGTAACAATGGTGGAGAGCACTGCTTCCTGTATGTGGGGACAAACATAGCACAGTTTTGTGTTTTGGTTGTTTGTAATCCAGATTTTTATCAAAAGTGATAAACAGGCGGCTCTTTCTATCGTACTCATGCATGACATTGATTGTGTCTTCATTGCAGATTGCCCATGATAACTTGTTACAGTACGGAAGCACAGACCTCCAAGCTTTACTCCAGATCACAGGAGAGGGAGGAGCGTGGAGCAACCCGGTCTTGACCTCCCTCCTCACGGGCCAGGTCACCAACCCAGAGGAAGGTTGGGAGTCTCATGAACTCATAAATGATGGCGTCACAGCGTCTTTATTCCAGTGTTAATAGTCTCGCTGGCTGTGCTGTTGTAGTTTGCTGATCCGACCGTGTTTGAATATTCTGTCTCTAGTCGATGCCTACATCAGCTTGGAGGGCGAGGGCTTCATGGAGATGCGGGTGAAACACTTGGAGAAAATGGGCGAGCTCGCCAAGGCCGTGGTGCTGGCTAAAGCTTGCACCGAATGCAGCTCCATCTCCAACCAAGCAACTTTTCGCCAAACATTTGTCTCCCTGCTTTGTCACCTGCTGCCAAATGAAGAAGCCATCATGGAGGTACTACACACACACACATTCACTAGATGTTCAGTTGTGTGCATGATGCTGGAGAACATGACATATGCTGTTAGGGGGGAATAACAGTTTTGAGTTGAGCCCTGGATGCGGCGAAGGTGGCTCTGCAAAATGATGTCAGGGGGTTGGGTTTTGTTATTAAAATAGTTTATTTACCGCAATGAAAACACCACAGAAACAGAAAAGTAGGTTGGTATGTCCTGGGTTTGTTGTTTTGCCTAACAAGGGGCATTTTGAAAAAGGCAAGCAGAGGAAACAGAAAGGGAGGAGAGTACTGGTTGAAATAGGCGTCCAATGACAGGCTCACATCTGCAGCTCACATCAGACTTCACATTGGCTTACAAGCTGAAGGATTTCTGAAAGCAAAATGCAACATGTTAGATAATGTGTGTCTGTAATGGAGATAATTGAGACAGTCTGGGATTTTACTCCATACACTGAACAAAAACCCTGTTTCTATGGCAGGACACAGGTGTTGGTGACAAGATGCAGAGAGCAGATAAAACTCCTGCTGCTCTCAGCAACACAGATTCAATATTTTACCCTGTTCAGGCAATATATAAGAGATATTAGTTGATAAATAAAAATGGGGACATATTTGCAAGTGAAACCTTCTTTATAAAACAGCAAGTGGAAATATTAAATACCGTGCCTATTTATAAAGTTTGTCTGCAGCATCGCCAAAAATAGAGCCCCCAAATGCACATGCAAATGTGAGCTTTCAGCTTCCTGGCACTCGGTGTGAAGACTCAGAAATCATCCAACTTGTACAAGAATTTTTTGGCCTAATTTCAGCATTAGATTGATATTTTATTGATTATGTTTAAGATATATTACTTTTACACTTTGAATAGAATGTGATGTTCATGCTATACCCACTTATTTATCTATTGTGCAGAGTCACCAGAGTTTCAGAAAGAAACACAATAGGGATGAGGGTTGTAATGTTGTTTCTGGAGCTATGATGTGGACATTTTGTTTTTCGCTGATCATGTTCAACCAGCGCTACATACATGCTTGAGTCTGATGTATAGTCACTGACAGGTGTTGTTATTGTCTAATCCTGTTTCTGTAGTGCCATCTGTCTCCATTCACCCACCTTTTCGTGGTCTTGCTGACAGTTGGAAAACTTGCACAGAGTCTTGAATGGTCATGCTTAAAGAGCTGCTGCAACACTTAAATCTATTGTAGATTTAGACGATTCTTTAACTTCACTGGGTCATAAAACCTTCTCCAGAGACACAAATTATCATACAGCTAAAATTAAGGCTGGTTTTATTGCACATATGTTTACATTCTAAGTTTCAACATTTGTGATGGACTTGCCATTTTACACCGGTACAAACATGCCATGATCAATATCATTGTGTGTGCTGATTGTGTAGCCCACCCTTAAAAGAGTCCCCAAGGATCTTTGCTTTGTTTCCTTACATGCTGTCCTCTGTCTCTCTCTCTCATACACACACATACCATATTTGTGGGTGGAGGAGGGAGAGACAAAGGAATCAGAGTGAGGCATGCATGATTGACAAAGGTGAGGTTTCATACATGCTGCAGGTTGAACATGTAAAGCCTTTTCCTTTTATGTGCAACGAGTTACATAAATACTTCATGTGCTGCATACAGTGGGCTAATTTATTTGATTTTTAAAAGTAAGCTCAGGCTGAAAAGCAGCACATCACTGAAGGTTTCAAGCCTTAGGAGTTAAATCTTTTATTTTAAGCCTTTACTTTGTGATAGATCTAGGTCTCTGTAAATCTCAGTTAGCATAACACACTCATCTGTAATGGCTTCCTCTCAGTCCTCATCTGGTGAAACTTTATAGTGCTTAATACATTGTAGGAAACCTTAACCCTTGTGAATATCACTCTGTGTTGTAAATATGAATAATCCTGCAGTGGGTTGGAAAATTATTTTTATCACCTGCTCTTTATTTTATGAAAATATCTTGGCAGTGTGATGAAAAACTTGCAAACTTTTGTTTTGCGCTTCACAAGTTGCAACAAAAATCTCCATGTCACTTTTAGAGACATTTTTTCATTTTGTTTTCATGACATGATACAGCTTTTATGATATGATACCGTCTTTCACTAGGAAGGGATGATAGAGACATCAGTCAGAAATATTTGTTGTAAATGGTTGGTGACATGTGTTGTGTCAAAGTTGATGACAGAACTTACAATCACACTTTTCTCTCAGCCGACGTGTTTCAAGTGACGGAGGAATGACAGATTCATATTTTGCCAAATGGGGAAAAACATGTGACTCCACATTTGATTTGTCATATCTAGTTTAAAAAAAATGTTATTTCTTATTTCTTTCACTCTCCAAACAGATATCCAGACTTGACTGCAAGGATGTCCTGGAGATCACATGTAATTTGGAGACAGAGGGGGAGGAGAATACAGCCTTCATCTTGTGCACAACTTTCCTGACTCAGCAGCTTCAGCAGCAGAGTCATTACTGCTCCTGGTGAGTGTCGGGTGGACATCACATGTAAATTATTGATATCTTTGAAATTGCAATCAGCAATCTCTTTGATTTCTTTGTCGTGGTGGTCATGGGAATCACTCAATTTGTTTTTGGGAATCTTTTTCTGAATCCTTTTCTCTCAAAAGGGAGTTGATTCTGTTGTGGAGCAAACTTCAGAAGAGGATTGACCCCTCGTTGCTGTCTCTCCTGGAACGATGCCTTCAGCTCGGTGCCATTGCCAAAACGGTCCACCACTTGCTTTACCTGGTCCGTGTGATTCAGGCAGAGGTGAGCACCAAACGGCCACACTACCCAGTTTCGACAGAGTGAAAGTGGTTTAGATTTTGTAATGGGGCTTTTTGCAGTAACAGGAACTAAAGTCAGGAAGTAATTTAGCTTGTTTTCACTGCAAGGTGCAGTGATGTTTACTGACAGATTCAAAATATCAAAAACGATTTGAATTTTAATCTGAATTGTAATGTGGCAGGAAAGAGACTCAGACGCAGTTGGCCAAGTGTTTATGGAAATAGTATTACTTGTTTACTGGACATTTGAAATGACAAGTACCACTATTTAATGTAAAGTGTTTTTTCAGGGGTTGTTGCTGCTCAATAATAACAATGGTTCACTGTCTTTTCAGGCAGAGGATGTGGGGGTACCTGCCTCAGTCGAACTTTGTGTCAAAGCCCTTCAACTCCCAAAGCAGGAAGACTCAGACACACGGATATCTGTGTGTAAGACGGTCTCCTGTCTTCTTCCAGACGACCTGGAAGTTTTGCGTGCCTGCCAGCTTACAGAGTTTCTGCTCGGCCCCAGTCAGGATGTCTTCAGCTGTCTCGAGGAACTCCATTTGCGCCCCGACCAAAAGTATGACCAGGAAAGCGAGGTCATTCCCAACTCACTGCGCTGCGAGTTGCTACTAGCACTGAAGGCATATTGGCCTTTTGACCCCGAATTCTGGGACTGGAAAACTCTCAAGTACCACTGTGTCTCCTTGCTTGGGTTGATGCCAGAGTCAGAGGGGGAAGAGGAAGAAGGGGTAGACAAACAAGACAAGGTTAAACAGCCGGAGCCACAGGGTGTGGCAGCAAAAGTGGCCTCTGAGCATCAAAGGAGGATAAATGGAAGTCTTGATGGTCACGAACAGCAGGATAAAAAGCAATCTGTTAGCTCCACAGAAATCCAAGGAGAATCAGATGTAAAGAAACACAAGTTCTGTTGTCAGATTTGTAAGAGGCCAGTCACTGACACCCAAATTGTTCACCACTCCAAAAGACATGCAGAGGACAACAGCCACCCATGCCCTATATGCTTGGACAAGTTCAAGAGCAGAAAGGAACTTGTTCCTCACTTGAAACAACACGTTCAGAATGAAATCCAACTTAAAAACAGCTTAAAGAAAGACGACACGCAGAAAGAGGTGGATGAGGATGATGATGTCGAACCAGGGGAGATCACCGTTGACCCTTCTTTAATGCTGTATTACAAATCCACACACGATCCCGACGTGCTTGACCACATCGTGCAACAAGCCAAAACCGTGAAAGAGAAACGCCCGGACGACGACGAGCATGTAACGTTCGATTACATCAACCAACACTTCAAACTACAGAACCGAGACGAGTATCCGTGTCCGGGAACGGGATGTACTCGGATCTTTAAACATTCCAAGTACTTATATGTCCACTTAAAGTCAGAGCACAAAGGGGATGACAACGTGAAACATTTTCACCAGATGAGAGACAAGCGGGAGAAATGTATTTTTTGTAGACGCCATTTTGTCTCGGCTTATCATCACCGCAAACACAGAAGGGTTCACTATGGAGATCGGCCTTACATGTGTGTGGTCGTGGGTTGTGGCGCTCAGTTTAGGACTTCCAACGAACTTGTCACGCACAAACAGACCCACGGCTATCAACTCAACTACCAGTGTGAGCTCAAAGGCTGTTATGTCACTTACTCTGACTTGGGACAAATCTATCACCATGAAGCACAGCATTTCAGGGATGCAGCATTTTCCTGCTCCAGCGCTGAATGTAGAAAATACTATTTATCCAAAAAGGACTTTATAAAGCATTTATCCACACACAACATCACCTTCTCTGAAGAGGAATTTGAGGCTCAGAGGAAGGCCAAACGGAAACTTCTCAAGGCCTCTTCTGAAGCGACGGCCCGCCTTAGTAAGCCAGTTGATTCAGAACAGATTGTAAATGGAGATGTCCTAAACTCCTCCTCATCGAGCTGTGCCTCTGCTTTGCAGGAATCTGACAGCAAAGAGCCCAAAGCAACAATGACCTTGGTGGCTGTGTGTTTTGATGGAAGTAAGTTCACCTGTGGTTTTGAGAAGTGTGGCATGACTTTCTCCAGAGCCAGAGACGTCCAGAGACATCTGAAATGCGCCCACCCAGAACATCTTAAACTGGAGAACAAAGAACACAAACATGACAAAGAACGAGGCTCAAAGACCAAAGGGATAAAGACTGAAACTGACCCAGACGGTGAGGAAAAGGGAGCAAATGAGCCCTCATCTGCATTTCAACCTGTGGATGCTGGTGACGAAAGAAAAGCCCCCACCCATACTCAAAACGGGGAAACAAACGCTTCAAGTCTTCAAACAAAAAACGATGCACTGAAAGAGATTGTTCTAGGCCTCAGTAAACTGGATCTGAATTCCTTGTCCCCTCACAATGCGCAATGTGAGTCCCCTCCGCCCAACCCAGATTGTAATGCTTCCCTAATATCTCTTCATCAAGCGATCATGGCAACGCCTCCTGTTGTAATGCACCAGAAAAGACCTGCACCTCTGCCTGAGGAGAACGTAAAGGTGAAAACTGAACAAGCATCTACAGCGGATGAAGAAGCTGGTGCTGAATCATTAGCCGACGCTAAGCCGTATGTCTGCGAGATGAAAGGCTGCGGCTTCAGAACTGCTCAGAGTTACAGCTTACTGCGACACTACAACAACAAACACGGCCGCACTGTGGAACAGGCCAAAAGGTTGACTTCGTTGAAAAACACATCTTTTAAGCCTTACATTTGCCAGCTTTGTTCCAAGGGTCACAGACAAAAACATGTGTTGAGAGCCCACTATGTTCAGATGCACAAGCTGAGTGAGGCTTTAGTGGACAAAATAAGCTGCGGAGCTGTCCGGTATGAAGGAGGTAAAATAGTAAAGAATACATCACAGCACCTGATGAACCAAGGCCTAAAAGTGAAGAAGAAAGAGATCCCAAAGTTGCAACGCCAGCCTGAGAAAAAAAACTCAACCGTGAAAAGCGAAAATGGGCAAAAGGAGGACGATAATCGTCCATCTGAAGAGGAAGGGGAGGACGAAGCAGAGAGTAGCAGAGAGGAAGATGGTGTGAAGAAGGAAGAAAGTGAGGATACACACACAGCACAGCAGGTCAGAAGTACAAGGCGTTTGGTGGCCAAAAGTAACCTCTGCTATATACTGGACAAATTCAGTAAGCCCTTTCATTGTGTAGCAAAAAACTGTGACGCAGCTTTCTCCACCCAGGGAGGTCTGGTGCGCCACCTGCAGCTGGTGCATCATTACAATCGCTCTCAGCTCCTGTTGGAGAAAGATTTTGAAGTGCAACACAGTCCAGAGGTCAGGAAAGAGCCAGCAAAGAAGAGGCCTCTCCCAAACTCGGATGAACCTCAGCCCCAATTCAAATGTCACTTTGCCAACTGTAACGCTTCCTACCACCTTAAAAGCAGCCTAGTGCGTCACACTCGAGACTACCACTCTCAACCACCAGAGCTAATAAGGTGCAAATATGAAGGTTGCACCAGAGTGTTCAGCCACGACGAGGCACTTAAAAAACACACTCTTTATAGTCACTGTGAGTACTACGATTCACTGGTGGTTCGTCTGCAGAGCACTCACAAAAAGTCAATTACTGGATGTCAAAAGAAGCTTATCGTCGCACCACAGAGTCCTCAGAAAGAAGAACCCGGTTCACCCACCGCACAGGCTGGGAGATCGAGTCCCAAGCCTGAAGTGACTCCTGAGCAGTCAGAGGAAATGGGCGAGGAGTGTCTTGAGGAGGAGAAAGTGTTGGGAGAAAAAAAGAAAGAGAAGAGAAATTCTCACAACCGTTTTGTCTTCAGGTCTCATGAAGAAGCTCTACAGATGTGCCAAGACCGCTGCCTGAGAGTGTCCTACCCGTGCATGGTCCAGGACTGTGATTCTGTCGTCACGTACCTGCAGAGCTTGCACCGCCACTACCTGAAGGTTCACCGCATGCGTCGAGAAGATCTCACGAAGAATGAAGATAATCTTGTTTTTAACGCTGAGCAGCTGGAGGAGCTGATTCAGAGGAAGTCAGCCAGGCCGACGGTCGCGGGAGCATGCGCCCCCAACGGGGTTCGTAAAATGGAGTATCAGGCAGAGCCAGAAAACAACACAGCGGGGCAGCCGGCAACCATGAGCCTCCACTCCATCAAGACTGATCCTCAGGATGAAGATAATGCACTGGGATTTCCCGAGGAGGAAGAGGAGGAACCACCACCACCAGTTGAGAGGAACGGCGTCCTCGTCGGTGCAGATGAGGTGCTGTACGGTGAACCAAGCACCGGAGGGCACTCCGACGACTCGGCCGCAGCCCCACAGATCAGTCAGAAACAAGAGGAGAGGTTAAGCTTGGATAAAATCAAGCCTCTACTTCGCACCGTCACCGTGGATCTCTCGCCTCCATGCTCACTGCGCTTCACTACTGAAGAGGGCTTCCAAGACGTGTCGGGTGTTAAAATGACTAATGGGTCAGCAGCCTTTCCCACTCTTCCTGTCCGTCAGCCGCTAAAACGGAAAAACGAACTGCCAGAACAGCCGGCAAATGTGAAAGACCCTCAGGCAGGTAGCCCCTCTGCACGGTCCTTTGACATCGCTGCTTATAAACCCATGGGCTTCGAGTCCTCTTTCCTCAAGTTCATCCAGGAAACAACCCCGAAAGACAAAAACGGGTCAGCCAAACGGCGAGACACTTTCAGACGCAGTTGTTCCGTCAAGGAGAACAACCAGTTGGGGATCTCTCACACTCGCAGCAGACGTACTCATTCCCCTCTGCTGAAGCCCCACACGATGACTGGGGACTTCACATCAGTCCAAAACTTGAAGTCCATCCTGGACAAAGCTCTGGCTGGCTGTGGGGACCTGGCCATCAAACAGCTTCAGTACCTCAGACCGGTGGTGGTCCTGGGGAGACCCGTGTGCACCACAACCCTGCCTGACTTCTTCCCATCAGACACCAACAACAGCAAACTGCTTCTTGGAAGTTAGTTTAACTGAGCACCTTTTTAACATGGCTATGGCAAATTGCTTTGTATTTTCACAAACTGTGTAACAGTATTTTTCTTTGTCCCAAAATTATAGTATTATGGATTTTTTGTTGTCTGTTTTTTAAGTTGCCAAACTGAAACATGATAGAAATTAGCATAAGGTAAAGTCAAGCTTATACAGTGCACATCAGAAACAAGATTATTGTTTTTTTTTTAGACATATTATGAAGGCATTCAGATAACACTTATGTTAACTCATCATCAGAAGTGTAGATATTGTAGTTCTGAAATAAATGTACAGATTTTCAGATTGTTAGAGATGGTCAGTAGCGTATTGCAAGGCCTTTTCACATGTGTGAAAATGTGACTGAAAAACATTTCCTTACTACAAAGTTTCGTGGGGAATATGTTTGGTTATTTTTCACCTCAGTTTATATTAAAACCAGTGTTGGGATGCAGTGGACAGATGTTGGCAGACATGTATGTAACACTTTCTAATAAAAATAAATGTGGAAATGAAATAAAGCCATTTGCTTTCTCGTTTGTGTATTGCCTTGTGTTTCTATACAAGCTTTTAAGGAACAATGAAATGGCAAGTGTTATAGGCTGGTACATTTCCTTTAAAAAGAGGATGTTGAAGGAGAACATAATGCACAGAGAACTTACAGAGAACATGTGCATATACATTTTATTTTGAAAGCATCTTTCACATGATACCGAAGATTATTCATAAGGGATCTTGATGCATACTAAATTCTCCCAAATTGCACTATTTTATCCCCACTGTTGTAGCTTGTTAAGTTAAAGTTTAAGCTTTTTGTGGTCAAATTTGTGGTAACATATAGTAGTTCTAAATGTAATCTATTACCTAAATGTTAAACACACAATCACTATTGAAGAGGTACATCCAAAGTCTTACAGCAAAGGATATAAAGTGGACATATTTCTTAATAAATTGAATTTTAATCAGATTATTGCAACTTTAAGTCTGTAATATTGGACAACAGGAATAATGTGGATATGACAGAGGGAGTAGGGAGAGACCTATGGGAGAGACATGGGCGGTAGACAGGAAAACTCATTTCCTACAACAACTCTGTAATTAAAATATTATATAATCCATCATGTTTAAATGCTAGCTGACATTTTTTTTTCCTATTGAACCATTCACTGAGAAACCCCTGCCCCTAATCCGACAACATAGCTTTCATTTAGGTGTGGCACAGTTTTTCTGTTTCTTTCCTGTCCCTTACAGGCTCACGTCTGTTACGTCTGTTTGTGAATGACACCTCCTGTAGTTTTGCAAGAGATGCAGAAAATAATTGAAACTGAGTGAATATCATATTTTCATATGAATGGGATGAACTTTCTCCCATATAACCTGTCTACAGACTGAGTCACTTTTTTTTTTTTACTTACCCTCCAAAGCTGCGGAAGTGAAGTCATAGTCGATATTTGTTTCGTGGGGGATACATTTAGCTGTTACACCGGACCGACAGGCTCGCATCTCGCATGAATGGAAAGATATTAGCATTGAAAGCCTTTTTTTTTTGTAGGAATGGAAACTGGATGCAGAGATTTCCGAGTTCACGTTAATCCGTATCATCAGTCGATTTAACGTGGGGACACTTCCCCCCCCTTTTATTCAGCTTCAGGGTGTTTCTGTTGGTTTGTGTGCAGAGCGGGAGCTAAGTAGCTTTTAGCTTCCTGAAGACACCAGTCAGTAACATTAACACTGCTGTTAGCCTGCAGAGCCCGTCAGCCCTGCTCCCACAACACAGACAAAGCAACAACAACACAGCAAACATGGTTGAAACCATATTTGACCTCCCGGTGGAGAAGCAGATATTTTACGCTGTTTTGGGTTTTTCCTGGACAGTGTATCTATGGGAGGCTTACCTCTCTTACAGACAGGTAAGTGTTGGCTTCACACCCTGAGTTTCTGCTTTGTAAATGTGTGTGTGGTTTTAGTTAGACCAGAGCAAGTCTTAAACAGGGGTCGAGAAATGTTTGGTTGATTAGAACTGTTTTTATATTTCTTCATTTCCACATTTATGTTACAAATATAAAAAACGTCAATTTGAATAGCTTATATTCATGAAAGACATTATTCATGTTGGCATTGGTATCAGTTAACAAGGTTTGTTTATAAATGGCAGTGGCACCCCCACCCTTACTCACTGCACCTGTACATGTTTAATATATGACCCTGTGCATTATTTGAATAGTTTTAGATGTGGCACTAGGCCCAGTTTAATATAAAACACAATTTTATACAATACTAGGGCGTCCCTGCTCCATCTCTCTGGTCCCTGGCCTGAAAAACATTGAAGTTAGGAGTTAGACTATGAAATACACAAATCAGTGAAATAAGATAACATTGGGGTCAGTTAAAACAGGTTTTAGATGGTATTTCTCACAAAGAGAAATTAATTAGAGATTAATTTATTGGTGCACATAATATGAAAAACAATTATTTTTACACATCTTGTATGAAAACATTTCAATAACAGTTGATATTTCAACTCTGGACCTTCTCCGCTCTACTGACTGTATAAGGTTAAATGTCAGTATTTTAATGTTATAAATGTGTATTTCAGTTGCTAAAAAAATATATATATATTTGTAGGCTTATGTAACCTCAGTTTAGATTGGGTAGTTAAATATTGACTACAGCACACAGAACATGGCAGACTTAGACCTTTTAAAAGTTTATTTAAACCACAGTGAAATGGCACCTGAGAAGGTTGAGTGTTTTTTTGATAAGTTGTAATTGAGACAGAACATAATGCAGAAGAGACACAGTAAGTACTGAGTGACAATCGGTATCAACTTTCACTGCCAGGTATGTTGACACACACTCAACTAGCTCTCAGTGGCTCCTGGTGCACTGAGACAGTGCAGAGGACAGCTGCAGCGTAGACATGTAAACATTTAAACAAACAGCTGCGATGTGTTGGAAAAACAAACCGTGTGTGCACAATTCAAATTGTTACAGAGTCACTCAGACCTGGCTGTTGTATTGGTAAAACGTATCTTACTGTAATACTACTGACATAGTATGTTGGTTGGCAGGTGTTTCCTGTTTGTACTGTGTTGACCTGTAATAAATGTTTCTCTTCTGCAGCGGAGGATATACAGATCAACAACACATGTGCCACAGGAACTGGGGAAGATCATGGATTCTGAAACATTTGAGAAGTCACGTCTTTATCAGCTGGATAAAAGCAACTTCAGCTTCTGGTCTGGACTCTACTCTGAGACTGAGGGGACGGTAGGAGTGATGAAATGAGTTTGAAATGCTTTAATTATTTGACAATAAATGTTCCATCATTTAACATCTAGTAAAAGCCATACCAAGGGTCTTTATTTGTCACTACAGGGACATCGTTATACCGTTAATGCTCTCTTTGAATAAGTGTCTCTTGTGTCTCCACCTTTCAGTTGATCCTGCTCCTCGGTGGGATCCCGTTTCTGTGGGGCGTCGCTGGTACTGTGGCGACTCGTTTTGGCTTCAGTCCAGAGTACGAGATCACTCAGTCCCTCGTGTTTCTGACACTTGCCACGCTGTTCAGTGCCATAACTGGACTTCCCTGGAGTTTGTACAACACATTTATCATTGAGGAGAAGCACGGCTTTAATCAGCAGGTACGCTGACTGAGCAGCAGCACTCACTCTCTGTGGACCACAAGCGTGGCTGTTTGTAGTTTGCTTTCTCAGGAAGAGCTGCAGCTGGGATCAGTTTGATTTCATATTGGTTACAATGGATTAGAGCCAACATGGACTGAAGGACTGAAGTGTGTCGCACTATCTTTATCTTACTTACTCCAAATCTGCAGTAGACACAGTGTGTTTAGACATACAAAAAAAAAACAAATACTGTATGAGACATAATAAACACTTGAGTGAAGAGCAACAGTAACATTTTCCAAGCTTTTAAACCACAAACCAGTTACAGCGATATTCACACCCAGGCTGCCACTGGTCTCTCCAACAAATGCACTCACATTCCTGACAGATCCCTCTGTTTCTCTTTGTTTATATTATTCTTGTCTTCTCCTCTCAGACGCTGGGGTTCTTCCTCAAGGACGCCGTTAAGAAGTTCGTAGTGACCCAGTGTATCCTGCTGCCTGTGACCTCACTGCTCCTCTACATCATCAAAATAGGAGGGGACTACTTTTTCATCTATGCCTGGCTCTTCACCCTGGCTGTTTCTCTGGTTAGTGATGTGTCACCTTAGTGTTTGATGGCCGGACTTGATACCACCACTTTTTCATAACACATCTCCATCCCTTCTTTGTTCCTAGGTACTTGTGACCATCTATGCTGATTACATTGCTCCCCTGTTTGACAAGTTCACTCCATTACCAGAGGGAGAGTTAAAGACAGACATTGAAGCTATGGCCAAAAGTATCAGCTTCCCCCTGACAAAGGTTTATGTTGTAGAAGGTAAAGTCACAACTAAACTCAGTTTTTACATGGATTTACATGCTTGTTTATCGGATTAAAACATACAGCCTTTTTTTTTCTTGTATATTTTCAGGTTCTAAGCGTTCGTCGCACAGCAATGCATACTTCTATGGGTTCTTCAAGAACAAACGTATTGTGCTGTTTGACACTCTGCTGGAAGACTACTCACCTCTCAACAAGTCTGGAGAGCCACAGCCCGAGCCACCAGAGAGTGATGAGACATCCAACGAAGCAAAAGCCAAGCCCAAGGTTACATAGCCTTCAACTTCATTCAGAGAAGTTCTTATTCCACTCATATATATCCATTAAAGAAGCCTGGTTTATATAAGTACCATAAATGTACCTGATAGTGTTAATAGTCCTCCGTTTTGAATCAAAGTAGTCCTTTATTTCATACAGTTTTACTTCAACTTGACCAAATTTGAACCTGAATTCATAGTTTTGAGCGTCAGAATTAGTAATGACAATGACTGAGATGAATTGTCCTTCAGTTGTTTTGTTCTCTTCATACAGAACAAGAAGCAAGGCTGCAACAACCCTGAGATCCTTGCAGTCTTGGGTCATGAGCTTGGCCACTGGAAGCTTGGCCACACTGTAAAGAATATTGTCATCAGTCAGGTCGGGATTCCCCCCCTTTTTTTTTAATTTTTCGATACGATATCAGCAGCATGGATTAAAGTAAATAGATTTGACCATTTATAATAACCTCTGCTGACTATTGTTTCTGCAGATGAATTCCTTCCTGTGCTTCTCCCTGTTTGCTGCTCTGATTGGACGGAAGGAGCTGTTTGTAGCTTTTGGCTTCAATGACAGCCAACCCACACTAATAGGCTTGATGATTATCTTCCAGTTCATCTTCTCCCCGTACAATGAGGTGACTATGAGATTCCATTCTTTATATCTTACCAGTGTTTTGAGTTGTATATATATTTCATTAATTCCAGATCAACATCACAACTCACAGCTGTGTCTTTGATACTCTGTCTCTCCAGCTCCTGTCCTTCTGTCTGACGGTTCTGAGTCGCAGATTTGAGTTCCAGGCCGACGCCTTTGCACGCGGCATGGGCAAAGCCTCTGAGCTCTACTCTGCTCTCATCAAGCTCAACAAGGACAACCTGGGCTTCCCTGTGGCTGACTGGTTGTTCTCCATGTGGCACTACTCCCACCCTCCCCTCCTGGAGCGCCTCAGAGCGCTGGGCAACGTCAAGCAGGACTGACGGGGCTGGAAGGGGGAGCAGCGACCGCTGCCTCCTCCCAAGGGCCTCCGCAGACCGCTCCTGGCTCTGTGATGCACCTCGGTCTTTCTTTACCCATCTGCACCCCCTCATCTTGTTTTATCTTCTTTTAGTCTTTTCTTCACTTGCCATTCTTTCCATTTTCCTCCTTTTTTGAAACCTTATTTTAAACAAAACCAAAACATATCAGCACAAGGCAGCCTATAAAAATCTGAAGCCTGTGCTGACATCTCTGCTCTTTCTCCAGAGACACCTAACATGCACTTGCCGAGAGCAATACATCTGGGCAATGTGTGTCTTAAAAGCTATTGTCGGAGCCCGAGTCACATTTTACAGACAGTTTTAGTTTTTGAAACAAGTATCACTTTGTTGAAGCACAACAAATAGACTTTGGCAGAATTTACAAATCCAGGAATAAGACAAGAGAGTTTTATTTGTTATGAATTTAAAGAACATGAAATGAACACAGACATGGTAACATAACTTATTATGAACTCATGACAATACTTTTTGTAGATACACAGGCCAGTAATTGATTTGTCTCTCGTGTGCAACTTTTTTTTTTATGCAAAATCTCCAGGCAAGCTCAAGAGAATGATGTTAATCCAGTCACTGAATCAAATTTCCAGGTTTGCAAGAGTAACTGTGTTGATGCTTTGTCACAGTGAAAAACATGCGAGTGCCTCTAATTATTGCTGTTTTTGTTCAGATAATGGAAATATTATGAGCGCAGCAGTGCAGAAAATTTCATTTGAATTTTTTTACATGCATCAGGGGGAAAGATCTTGTTTTACTTTTTCTAAAGCACTTGCAGACAAGGGTGCAACCATTCTTGTACATATGTAACTTTGATGAGTAGAGTATCGACGTATGAAGTGAATTGTGAAAAATTGTTGAATGTGATTTCAAAATTTTAAGTTGATATGGTGTTTTTTAGTTTCTTCTCTTGGATTTTGGGCCGGAGTGAGCACAGAGTTGCCTGGAAAGTAAAGTGTTTATAGGGGACTTTCGGGAAGGGGTCTGTGAGTTTCCCTCCAACACATAAGCCAGTGCTTGGTTTGTTCAAAGGGGGGACTCTATACTTACTCTGCAGTTGAATAAAATCCTTCAAAGCACTTTTTCTGGGTTCTTGTTTTATTATTATATAGGATTGCATTTGCAAGTATTTATTTAATGACAATACCGTACTTACTGTGATGTCTTTTTTAAATGTTTTTCTAAAAGACTTTAATAAAAGTTATATTAAATATTCAAAAATTAAAGCCCATGACAGCTATTTAAGCCAGGCATGGGCAACTCACTACACAAAGGGCTAGTGTGGCTGCAGAATTTTGTTCTAACCGGCAACTGGTAGCAGCACACACCAGACCTGACTCATTTAGGCTGGAACAAAAACCTGCAGCAACACCAGCCATAATAAAAGTCCAAGGGTTGTTGATTGTGATGAATTACTTGACACAAGTGTTTGACACAGATGATTTTTTAACCTGTTTTGCAGTAGTTAGAACACTAAAGGCACTATTATTATTCTAAATTTTATGTAGGCTAATTTTCACAAAAAAACAAAAAAAAACAAGAAAGTGTATTTTATACTAGGGGAAACTGCATAAATGTATTAGGCTAATTCTCTTTGAAAAATTATTTTTGAAATTAAAAGGGAAAAAAAAAAGGCAAAAAAGCATGGAAAAAAGCCAGGTGTAAACAGAACGTGTGTGGTATGGCGCAGTCCATTTAGAGACCATACCATTACGACAAATTAATCAGTATTTCTTTCCACTGTATTTCTTTACTCGCTACCTATATAAACAAGAATTTGTCAACGTACAATAAAAAACAACGTATGATGCATGAATCGCCATTTAGCTCCGTTTCCCACAACACCGACGTGATGCTGGTGTCGTCACCCCCGTCGCGCTAATAATGGCGCCGTCCAGTGGACTATGTTTATGGACAAGGACAAGCCACACTGTCAGAGCCGTTAGTTGTCTCATGTGGGAGTCAACATGGCGAGGTTTCTGAGGCCTAATATCAGGAGTTTTGTCAACTCACAGCTGCGTATGTCGTCGGACCAGGTAACAGACGTCCTGTAGACACTTAGGTTGATTGATACGTGGGTTTTGTTAAGCGTTTTACTGCTGCGTGAACCATTTGAAAATGAATTACTCTCATAATTGTGCCACTCTGACCATGTACCTTTTATGAGAAGTAACCTAGATAAGCAACTGTTGGTGACATGATTATTGCTAGGTCAAACAATTTTCATACTAATGCAGCTTTAGAGCATTGATCAGTGAGAGAGAGAATAATGTAGAGGTTTTATTTTAATCATGTTGGGTTTAGTGCAACTAAAATACAAGGAGTTGCATGTTTAACAAGTTTTTGTATGCACAGTATGGACTGTCCTGGGGTCTTGGTTGTATTGTTTTTTTTCCCCACAAAGACTTTCTAGTCAGTTCCAAATACCTCTGTCTCTATTATCACCTGGCAAACAAAGAGGCCCTTTACCCTGATTCAATAAACTGAATCTTGACCTTCACAAGAAGCAGGTTATCACAGAGTCCAACTACCTTGATATCACATATACGCCTCTAGGGAACTGTGTAATTTGAGGCCTCTGTCTACAGTGTAAAAACAAATTTAAAATCTAATGTGTTTCTGAATGTTTATACTAAATATTTTCTCTTTGTTCTCTTCTCAGTTGGGTGAGCTGGGTAAAGGTGCAGGAAAAGGTGGTGGAGGTGGAGGGTCCATCAGAGAGGCAGGTGGGGCCATGGGGAAGAAGCAGGCCGCTGAGGAGGAGATGTACTTCAAGTATGTATTTATGGTCTTTTACAGAAACAAAATGTGGACAATGTTGGTTTTATGTAAAGCTCTAACACCATATATTGCTTTTTGTCTCTTCTTCACTCTTCTCTCTCTGTTTGTGTCTCTTTATCCACTTTCTTTGTTTTTTCTGCCTATTATTTCTCTACTTTGTTGTTACCATCTGTCCATTTAAACACAAGGCGTAAGGAACAGGAGCAGCTGGCTGCACTGAAGCAGCACCACCAGGAAGAGATTGATCACCACAAAATGGAGATTGAACGCCTGCAGCGCGAGATCGACCGCCACAAGGGAAAAATCAGGAAGCTGAAGCACGACGACTGAATGAAGTCTTCCTGCTCACCGTTCAGTTAACACTCCGCCGTGTTACCCGGCCAGTCATGAATGTATGGGATACTGTTCTGAAAATGCCTGAAAGATATTATTAAAGTCGTTCATTAAATGATTATTGTTTCCATGGCATGCTGTGACCAAAATTTTACACCTAACTCAACTTTATTCTTTCATCATCGGAGTACCACAGGTAAAGTGAAAAAACTTGAGTGCTTTAGTGCTTCTTGGCAACATCAATTCTTCTGTACTGAATGTATTATCATTGATCAATTATTTGTTACGTAATTTTAAAAAAAATAAAGATTACCAAACATTCCTTAATTTAAACTTAACAAATGTGAGGATATGCTGATTTTTACTGGTTTATATCAATGCCTATAAGTGCAGTTTTTGAAGGGGAAAAAAAGCAACCTCACCTTAGAGGTTAATTTAAATTGACAAGCAATTAAAAACAGCATACTACAGGATGTTGCACCAAATGTGGACAAAGCAACTATTCTTCCTGATATTAGCCCAGTATTGGCAAGCAGGAGACTATGATATATTGATAAAAAAGAAAAATATATATATATAGAATTTCTCAGAAGGAAAGCTAAAGGGGATCAATGAGATAATTATATGTTAGAAATTATCTGCTATCTTCTCTCTCTGCCCATTAGTGACTTTATTAATAAATAAAATTATTCATACCGCATTCCAAGTATTAAGCATTTTATATTGCAACCAAGTCTTATGAAAGGAAAAACAGAAAAGACAAGACAAATGGGCTTTATGCACACCTCCACTAGGCTACTTCCTGAAATAAGCCAGCTCCTTTATTTCCTTATTGGACCAACTAATTAATCCAGGTGTGCCCGACCATTGTTGTAAAGTCAGACATACCTGGATTAATCAGTTGGTCCAATAAGTTAAAACAGGAAATAAAGGAGCTGGCTTATTTCAGGAAGTAGTGGAGCTGTGCATAAAGCCCATTGCCACCTTGAAGCAAATTGGACGAATCAGCACATAAAATGGATATGGTAATTGCTGATTCATGTAGCCTACACATTCTGTGTTTTGATGACATTTCATTTAGTTTACAAAACATTTTAAATCACTGTTAGCCTTTTCTAAAAACAACTTTGTGACAATAAAATTAAAAATCTATATCAACATCCCAGACTGTTGAAACGATGCAACGTTTTTTTATGAAAAAAAAAAAAAATCATACACAGATCCCGCGAGAAAGAAATGTGCATGTCGTCACTTCCGCTGTGCCCCTGCCTTTTACCACGGGCAGCCCCGTACGTCTTTCTTTTCGCACATCATGGCGGACCGGTTCAATAAGGTGAGGAACTGCTGCGGAATCATTATGTCTTTTTTCAGGTCTTAAGTCCGTTTGACACTTTGATTTTCACGTCTAGACTGCGGGCGATAACTACATTAGCATTTTGTCTAATCATGGACTCGCTCGGTGTTTTCCTTATGGCTGGATTTTGAAATGTTTAAAGCGGCTGAGCCTGAGCTAAGTGTACATGCCTCCATCATGGCAGCGTCCCTGACGAGTCAATGCTGTTAGCTCGTCAACTTCAGCATGCGTCCCCGTGGTGTCCAAGTCTGAACGCGGTGGAGACAAATGTTGAATAACCTAAGGCGCATATAGTTTTATTTGTACGAAGGTGTTATACATAACTGCCCATCCGCTTCATTTAATGCTGAAACAGAGTCACGGTGCACTGTCTGCATGCTTTAACGTTGATGCTAAGCTAACGCTATAACTTAGCTACACCGGTAACTTGCTCCATGTGGCAATTACCAGCGTGTATATATCTAAGGTTACCAGGCTCATAGAGATGACCATGCACGTATTGTACGTAAACAAATCATATAAATACAATTGTACAACTATTAGTTTTCTGCCGACTTATTTTTGTGAAAAGTCAGACTAGGTGCTGACAATTTAGCACACCACACCTTTGGCAAATGTCAGCCTGCGAGCTGATTATATAGATTGTAAGTTATACAACTGAATATCTTTGTCTTTAACCTCCAGGTTCTGCTGCTTGATGGCAGGGGCCATCTACTTGGTCGGCTTGCTGCCATTGTGGCCAAACAGGTCCTGCTTGGTGAGTTTACTTCACTTAAAGTTCATAATCATATCATGTGTTAAATTGTGTTCAGTAAGTCTTGTAACTACACAACCATTATGTTTCAATATTGAACTGAGTGTGAAGCTGCTGCCTCTTCAATCTGTCGATGATGATTACATTTACCCTACTTGAGTTTAACGACCATGAGAAAACTCACATGCACTACCATCTGAGACGGAGTATGGACGACTGTCAGCATGACTGGATTTTGTTGAAGTCCTTAAATTGAACTGTTGTGTGTTTACTATTCACAGGACACAAGGTGGTTGTGGTGAGATGTGAAGGCATCAACATCTCCGGCAACTTCTACCGCAACAAGCGTAAGTAGACTACTCGGTTTTCATATTGCTTTAACTTGCCTGTTGTCAATGATGTTTACCACTAATGTTCGAGTTTCAATGACCATGAGAATACCTTACATGCACTACCATCTGAGACATAAGCAATATATACCAAAATATAACCATTTATGAACGCTGGAACTATTGGCAACTCAGTTTAAAAGTATTTCTCTCTCTACACACATCTCTTCAGTGAAGTACCTGGCTTTTCTGCGCAAGAGGATGAACACCAACCCCTCCCGTGGACCGTACCATTTCAGAGCTCCTAGCAGGATCTTCTGGAGGACTGTCAGAGGTAAAAAGAATAAAATATGGCACAAGACTGGATACAGAGACTTCACTAGAACACATTTCAGTACCAATGAAGAATAAATTACAGAAATGTGTGAAAGAAACATGCATTAAGTCTTTTGCTGACATTGGATAACAATTTGATGATTTCAGTGTAAGTGTATTAGTGTGTGGATCATGCATTGGGTTTATCTTCATATATTCAATAGCATAACAAGTGGTTTGCTAATTTGTGGGTGAAAAGCCTTGTTAGTCTTATATAAACGTATATAAACATGAAGAATTTGGTGGTGGAATAAAATACAGATCCAAGTGGTGAGTTATGTACCAGATTTAGTTAAGAGTGGATTTGCCACATGGAGTTAGGTTTGCCATCATTTCTTCCTTGCTCGACTGTGATGAGCACTTTATCCCGAAGCTGATCATCCATTGATGAGACAAACTTTATCGGATCTGATTGCTGAGTCGGGCAAGGATGTATATTTGTATTTGGGCAAATGAACATTTGCCACACTTGCACGCAATACTGTTTGACAGCGTATTTTATTGAAGGCTTTTCTCTGTTTCAACAGGCATGCTGCCCCACAAAACCAAGAGAGGCCAGGCTGCTCTGGAGAGGCTGAAGGTGTTCGACGGTATCCCCCCACCTTATGACAAGGTAATATTCCTGCAGGACAACCAAGGGCCATACATGCACATTATGTATGGCCTTTTCATATGCTGTAACTCTGCTGTCTGTGATGTGTTTTATTACCTTACCTACCTTGTCTGACAATGACCATGGAGAGAACTAATTTCTGAGACATGCTGACACATCAGTGTTGGCATGTGCTTTTTGCTTCTTGGTCTGATTTTGGATTTTCTTTCTTTTCCACAGAGGAAGCGCATGGTCGTCCCAGCTGCTCTTAAGATTGTGCGTCTGAAGCCCACTCGCAAGGTGAGCCCTGAATTTTGAAGTTCAGACTAAACATTACAAAGTTAAACTTTTGACTTAAGAGATTTGGCTTTAAAATGGACAAATGTGGATCAAGTCAAAATGCTTCAATTCATCTGTCACAACAGTTCTTACTTGACAGTGATGAGCTCTTTATCCCGAAACTGATCATCCATTGATGAGACAAACTTTATCGGATCTGATTGCTGAGTTGAGTTGGGGACAAGCTGTGCTTTGAGTTGAAGCTGATGACATAAAATCAAATACCAGTTTTCAGACTTTTCAAAGAATATCCACTGTTGCAGGTTTAGAAGTTGTCTCTCCGTATTAGTGTCATGCAACCACTTTATTTTGCCAATAACACTTAATGAAAACGTACTGTTTTTTTCTTTTTTCTTAGTTCGCCCTCCTCGGGCGTCTGGCTCATGAGGTCGGCTGGAAGTACCAGGCTATCACAGCCACCCTGGAGGAGAAGAGGAAGGAGAAGGCCAAGCTCCGGTACTCCAAGAAGAAGACAACAGTCAAGCTGACCAAGCTGGCAGAGAAGAACGTTGAGGCAAAGATTGCAAAATACACAGACGTTCTGAAACAATATGGAGTCCTTGTTTGAGCTGATTTCCTCTGGCCAATAAAGATAAATACATGTTTATAAAAAGTGTATTGACTTTTTTATTCCTTGTTACTGAAATTATGGTTATCTGGCAGTGTTGTGGTATCTATTTAAGGTTGCATCAATCAGATGTTACTGTTTTGAACATTTGGAGTAAGAAGGTGCCATTTGCATGAATGCAAGGGTCTGTTTTTCATATTGTTGTAAACAGTCAACTGGAAGATTGACAGCTCTATGGGATTTTGATGCAGACTGAATGTGGCTGCAGGTCGGCTTGCTGCCGTTGTGGCCAAACAGGTCCTGCTGGGTGAGTTTACTTCACTTAGAGTTCATAACCATATCATGCAATTTTTTTTCCCCCAATGTGTTCAGTAAGTCTTGTAACTAAACAACCATTGTGTTTCAATACTGAACTGAATGTGAAGCTTCTGGTGCTGACAATTACCCAACACCACACCTTTGGATAATGTCAGCCTGCAAGCTGATTATAGATGTAAGTTATACAGCTGAATATCTTTGTCTTTAACCTCCAGGTTCTGCTGCTTGATGCAGGGGCCATCTACTTGGTCGGCTTGCTGCCATTGTGGCCAAACAGGTCCTTCTGGGTGAGTTTACTTCACTTAAAGTTCATAATCATATCATGTGTTAAATTGTGTTCAGTAAGTCTTGTAACTACACAACCATTATGTTTCAATATTGAACTGAGTGTGGCGCTGCTGCCTCTTCAATCTGTCGATGATGATTACATTTACCCTACTTGAGTTTAACGACCATGAGAAAACTCACATGCACTACCATCTGAGACGGAGTATGGACGACTGTCAGCATGACTGGATTTTGTTGAAGTCCTTAAATTGAACTGTTGTGTGTTTTATTATTCACAGGACACAAGGTGGTTGTGGTGAGATGTGAAGGCATCAACATCTCCGGCAACTTCTACCGCAACAAGCGTAAGTAGACTTGTCTATCTGTTCCCACTACTTAGTTTTCATATTGCTTTAACATGCCTGTTGTCAGTGATGCTTACCACTATTGTTCGAGTTTCAATGACCATGAGAATACCTTACATGCACTACCATCTGAGACATCAGCAATATATATCAAAATAACCATTTTTGGACGCTGGAACCATTGACAACTCGGTTTTAAAAGTATTTCTCTCTCTACACACATCTCTTCAGTGAAGTACCTGGCTTTTCTGCGCAAGAGGATGAACACCAACCCCTCCCGTGGACCGTACCATTTCAGAGCTCCTAGCAGGATCTTCTGGAGGACTGTCAGAGGTAAAAAATGGCACAAGACTGGATACAGAGACTTCACTGGAACACATTTCAGTACCGATGAAGAATAACATAATTTGTGAAAGAAACATGCATTAAGTGTCTTTTGCTGACATTAGACAATTAACTTGACAAAACAATTTTCTGATTTCACTATATGTGTATTAATCTGTGGATCATGCATAACAAGTGGTTTGCTGATTTGTGGGTGAAAAGCCTTGTCAGTCTTATATAAACATATATAAACATGAAGAATTTGGTGGTGGAATAAAATACAGATCTAAGTAGTGAGTTGTGTACCAGATTTAGTTGGGAGTGGATTTGTTACATGCAGTTAGGTTTGCCATCATTTCTTCTTTGCTCGACTGTGATGAGCACTTTATCCCGAAGCTGATCATCCATTGATGAGACAAACTTTATCGGATCTGATTGCTGAGTCGAGCAAGGATGTATATTTGTATTTGGACAAATAAATATTTGACACACTTGCACTCAATACTGTTCTACAGTGTATTTTACTTGAGGGTTTTTTCTGTTTCAACAGGCATGCTGCCCCACAAAACCAAGAGAGGCCAGGCTGCTCTGGAGAGGCTGAAGGTGTTTGACGGTATCCTCCCACCTTATGACAAGGTAATAATCCTGCAGGACAACCAAGGGCCATACATGCGTATTCTGTATGGCCCATACATATGCTGTAACTCTGCTGTCTGTGATGTGTTTTATTACCTTACCTACCTTGTCTGACAATGACCATGGAGAGAAATAACTTCTGAGACATGCTGACACATCAGTGTTAGGATGTGCTTTTTTTTTTTTATCTTGGTCTGATTTTGGATTTTCTCTCTTTTCCACAGAGGAAGCGCATGGTCGTCCCAGCTGCTCTTAATTGTGCGTCTGAAGCCCACTCGCAAGGTGAGCCCTGAATTTTGAAGTTCAGACTAAACATTACAAAGTTAAACTTTTGACTGAAGAGATTTGGCTTTAAAATGGACAAATGTGGATCAAGTCAAAATGCTTCAACTCATCTGCCACAACAGTTCTTACTTGACAGTGATGAGCTCTTTATCCCGAAACTGATCATCCATTGATGAGACAAACTTTATCGGATCTGATTGCTGAGTTGAGTTGTGGACAAGCTGTGCTTTGAGTTGAAGCTGTTAACATAAAATCAAATACCAGTTCTCAAACTTTTAGTTGTCTCTAGCTCTCAGTATTAGTGTCATGCAACCTTGTTATTTTGCCAATAACATTTAATGAAAATGTACTGTTTTCCTTTTTTCTTAGTTTGCCCTCCTCGGGCGTCTGGCTCATGAGGTCGGCTGGAAGTACCAGGCTATCACAGCCACCCTGGAGGAGAAGAGGAAGGAGAAGGCCAAGCTCCGGTAAGACAACAGTCAAGCTGGCAGAGAAGATTGCAAAATACACAGATGTTCTGAAACAATATGGAGTCCTTGTTTGAGCTGATTTCCTCTGTCCAATAAAAATAAATATACATGTTTATAACAAGTGTTATTGACTTTTTTTATTCCTTGTTACTGAAATTTCTTGCTAAAATGGTTATCTGGCATTGTTGTGGTTTTATTGAGGGTTACATCAATCAGATGTTACATTTAGAGTAAGAAGGTGCCATGTGCATGAATGCAAGGGTCTGTTTTTCATATTGTTGTAAACAGTCGACTGGAAAATTGACAACTCTATGGGAATTTTGATGCAGTACAGTTATCATATTAAATGGAGGCTGCGGAGAATTCAAATGGGCCACAAATGAAAGTTTTGAGTTCTAAGATGTAAATTTTATCAGTGGCGTTGAGGTGATGAGAATGTTTTTTCCTAATCCGCTAAATACCTTGATTAAATGTTATTTCACAGATCACATAACATGGGCAGACAGGGACAGTCAAGGTTATGGTTTTTCAATTTGTCACAGTTATGGGATGACTGGTTAGGATGTGTAACTTCACTGCAGTGCAAGCTGTCAACCAGCAGAGAGCGGTGTTGTACTGAATAAATAAGGCAAATGACAGCATGTGTCTCACTAAAAGCATGAACTCCTGGGGAAGGGATCAATACAAACTGGAGCATCGAGTGAAATAAATTAAGTGATCATTGGAAAGTAACCCAAACCTTTTTTTTGCAGTAGGTTAAGTTCTGTTTTCAATTATACCGCTGCGCTTCCTGAACCTTCAGAAAAACTCCTGGGAATCTGCCTGGACAAGGACTGATGTAAAAGTCTTTAAGTGTTTGTATCTAGGCCAAGTTGACCAAATAAGAGTTAAATGATTTTACATAAAATGCTGCTTTATAAAGTTTATAAACTGCTGAATCAAGTCTTTGTCTAATTGTACAATATACTCAGGAGGATTTCCAGATTATTCACTTCAGAGACATACATTTATTTTGTGAAGTGTAATTTATCCTGAACAGCTCAAAATAATCACACACTTCTGTACTGAACAGCTGAATCTCCGACCAGGCAGCATCCAATGCCCTTTGGTTGAGTATTTTTGTACTTCCCCAACTTAAAATGGGACAGATGTTGAGGTTTAAACCAACCAAGTCACTTACACATAAAAACATTGTCCTTCTGTATTTCATGACTGATCTAAACTAGATTTTTTTTTTTTTTTAATAAAATAAAGAGTAACACTTTAAACAAGCTGACTATACCTGATGTAAGATGATTGACATGGTAAATTGGATCATCACACACTGTCCTGTCAAAACCTCTGAAGAGCGCCACAGACACATAGATCCACTCATCTGTGCTGGTATGTGTGTTTATATGACAGTAACCTATCAAAGCTCACTAAGTTGACTTTGCAGAGTGATGCAATGCCCTGCGGTGGGAGATTGTTGTCAACATGACATTACTTTTTCTCACATTTTCTTATTTGAAATATTACTTGTGTCTTCAAGATGCACAAAATGAAATGGGTGCAAATTAAACACTGGCAAGTCTACAGAGGATTGCTCTTTTTGTAAGATGCAATCTTTGGCAGGGTTAAAAGTGTATGATTTTAAGGGGTCACAACCCAAAAGTTGGTTGGCAACCACTAACTAATAATGTAGGCTATTCTACAGTGGTTATACTAACTTCCTGAGTATATAACATATTCTTTGTCTCTGTGTGCTGCTTAATTATTTAAAAAAGTCACCGAAATGAAAGCTTTTTGTGCATAAAGTAATTGAGATAATTTATCTGAATATCTACTGAGTCTTATAAACCCACTTCACATCTATGTTGTGCCAATTATAGGCTACACTTTTCAAGTTGATAATCAGTATTCTGAGGTTGCCTACACTTTTTTCTGTCTTTTGCTCTTTCCTCTTAATCTCATTTCAGCATAATAGGCCAAATGTGTATGTGTGTGGGGGGGTGGGCAGCTCTGGAGCCACCATGGAGCTCCTTCCTATTTGTTCTTTAATTGGATTCTGATACTGAGACAAATGCTGAAGGATGTCCCACAACAAGAACTTCTCCACGCACCTGCCTCTGCACGTATCCCAAGCATCTTGTCTTTCTTAAAGTCTTTAATGTCGTTAAGTGATTAGTTGCGCATTTGTGGGCATTTTACATGTGTCAAATGGCATTTTTCATTTTGAGTGTTTATAACTGGTTATCTTCTCGATTAAAGCACATGGTATATGGAAAATGTCTTGAGTTGCCAAAGGCTGTCAAGATATTTTCCATGTTTTGTCTCTTCCCCTCTCTGTCAGTCACTCTGTCAATGCTCTTAAGCCTTATACCCCACCTCAAAGCAAGGCCAATATGATGCCTGTCTACCTGTGTTAAGAAGGGAAGTCAGGTCTCTAGCAAACACATGGAGAAGTCTCTGTGACATCTCCAAAAATAAGATTTTTGGATGCTTGCAAGAAGATCGCTCTTCAATGACGATGATCTGAGGTGGATTGAAAACACCATGACCGTCTGAAACCGTGCCTGCAGTCCCAGTTTATTATGGGCTCCAGGAATTATAGACATCCTCTACCTCCTCCTATCTGGCATTCTGGATTTAATTTCAGAAGAAATATTTATCAGTATGGGAGCCGTAATGGGGTTTCTTAAAGATGGTTGACGCTCCAGTGCAAATGGAAGGTTTAATTCTTTGCCCATGGTTTGATTTACTTCATTGGTTCTCATTTGCCTCTTATCTACCTGGCTTGGATGGGAAAGACCAAAAAGCCATTACACTCTTCAAATGGATCATGAAGTAGCACAATATATTCTCCAAACTTTTTGTGTCAGCAAATATGAGCTGTAATGGCACTGCAGCTATTGTGCATAGGCTACTCCTCCAGTGTGGAAAAAATGATAGAATACTTCATAAATCAAATTCAGATTAGTCTGCCTTAAACCTAAAAAATGCTGGCTTAATCCTGTGAATACGTAATAAATTGATTATAGGATCATGATTCTTGTTTGGTATGCTGTAGCTCTACAATCTTTAGATCATATCAATCTCTTTTTCATGGACCTACTTGTAGTGAGTAAGCAAATTAGTGAAATGTCACAACTGTTGTTGCTGACGATTAATCATATTATGTAAAACAAACATGGATGCTGACGTGAACACGTCAGGCTTCAAAGTTAAGCCTCTTTTTTTATGTAACCAACTTTATCTGGCCTTGCTGACACACCTGAGAGATTATTCCAGTCATTTCATACAGCTGGTGTTTGTAATGACAACCATAAAAAGGTTTTCCTTGCCAGCACGAGCTGATTAGTTTCTTCTGCATTTCATTCAGTGTTTCGGTATTGTCTCATTCCTTCTGAGACTGTTTCAAGCTCACGCTGTTGAATCATTATTGAACCAAAGATAGCTTTATCAGATTAGCAGAGGGAGCACGTCAGGGTGCACAGCGTGAAGAACATTTCTCATTTATTTCAGATGAAAACTTGCTAAATACTTGGTTCGTGGGTCTACACAGGAGTGTCACGTATAACAGCTGAACCGCTGGTGTGAGGTTTCTCCAGTGTCTGCCAATGTCACCCTTGAATGGGAATAAATTCATTCTAAGTCTCAAAGGTTGGCACAGAGAAAGTAAGAAAAAGATAAAGAGCAAGAGAAAAAGATAGAGTTCAAGTTTGGTCAGCCATATAATACCTAAAAGAAAAATTATAAGCACAAATGGACATGACTGAGAAGTAAAGGCCAAACGTCCATAAATCAATAGCTTTTATAGAACATAACTGACACAGACATTGGACGTAAACGAGATTACTTGTCCACGAATTGACTGGCCACTATATTGCAGATTAATAGTTTTCATTTTTCTCCTCAGAGTTGTTTCGTGAAAATCTATACAACTTAGTCACACTATTGATGTAGGCTATAGTGTGACCGCCCTGCTCTGCCTTCCCACACAGAATGAGACCTCCTCATGAGTCGTGATGAAGCCCTTTGTAGTTTTTTCATTTTATATCCCTGGTGATCTGACCAATGCACAGTTTCAACTATTTTTTGCTTTAGCTTTAGCTTTTTGCTCTTCAATTCATCTTAAGTTTTAGGTAATTACTTGACTATTCTGAATAGATATACTGGTATTTGAGTTTCCAAATGCAGTGCGGGAATCAGTCACATGCAGATGTAAAAATGCATGTGGATATGGATGTTGTTGACAGCAAAATATACACAAACATTATTTCTTCAGCCCACACAGAGGTGTTGATTACAGGTCAGGGATACCTATCAAAAAAACCTTTTTACATAATATATGCATGTGCAACCCTGATACATTTTTATAAGCATGAGCTGGAGGAGGGCATGCCCCCGCCTAGTTGATTATTCAGTGACCTCTGAGTGTAATTGAAATGATTGAGAATGGCAGCAGTCATTATATACACTTACAGACGGGCTTTACGGTGCCATAAATTGGATCTTGGCAGGAGGAGAAAGTTGTATTCTCTGTATTGTTATAGAACAGGAGTCGGAGTTAGAGGAGTTTGCCTTATGGTCCCATTCACCCACCGTACCTCTGTGCAGTTGTGTGTTTACCTGCAGTGAGCGAATGCCAGAACAAAACAGCATGATACGATAGTTCACATTGTCACTTTACATTACATAGGTGTCTGTTCCGTTCCTGCTGTAAAACCAATGCTGTGTGCTGCACATGTGAGAAATACATCTGCAAAGTCCATGCAAACTCACTTTCATGGCTACTGTTCTACATGTGCTAAGTAGAGAGTTCTGGTCTTCATGTTTTTGTTTTGTATTTTATTTCATTCTTATATATTGGAACAATGGTTCACAAGATGTGAGAAGACTTTTGAAGTTGAATTCCTCATTGCACAGTGTCAATGAGAGTAATCTCACTTCTGCCACACGCACCGCTGCCAGTCTCAGGGGACCACATTGAGGTAGGAAATTGCTTTTGGAAAACACCTGTGTTTATTATTCAAACATGAGAATGTACAAAAGAACAAATCCTGATGTTCTTACCTTTTTAATAAAAAAAGAAGTATTCTTTTATTCTAATCTGGAAAAGGTGTTTGGTTAGAAGTTGTGAGAAGAGGAAGAAGCTAGCAAAAACGACCTGGAGAACTTTGTGGACCTGTTCAAGCAGATTTTGATGGTGGATGCTGAGTAGAGAAGAACACCAAGCCAGACTCTTTAGCATCCCTTCATCACAATGAAACACCTCATCCGTACACTCAGCGACAGCCCCTCGTAAGCGATTTGTGCTGTGTGCATTATCTTTGTATTGATATAGAGGGACATACAGATGGAGTTGTTTGTGGTTGTCTATGAGGAGCTGAGCAGCTCAGGCAGCCTGCAGAGACCTGTCACAGCGCTGCCAGCCCAAACACTGCTTCAAGCGAAGACAACCCTGGTGAAAAAAAAGTGTACTTTATTGTATTTCAAGTATATTTGTATTTTGAATAGTATATTGAAAATGTAATTATACAAATTGTACTTTATATAAATATATAAAAATTACACTAACATCACACTTTCACGCTAACACTTTTAACACACTTGAAAATAATTATACTATATTACACTTTATAGAAATATATTAAAAATAAAATATACTTAAAGTGAAATTTATGTGTAATTTCTAAAGTGTACTTATTTGAAATTTGTTTTCACACATACTTTTGATATATTTTAAAATGTATGCTAAAATTGTCATTGTAAAATACAATGATAACATATTTTGAAAGTATACATTTTAATATCAACACTGTAATATTAAGTTTGAGTGTATTTTAAGTTACATTTGAGTTTAATTATAAAGTGAAGTTATTTATGCTTGTAGCCTACTTCAGGACATTTTGGAAAGTGGTATTAGCCTATGCACCTAAACCCGTTTATTAAATTTTGTGCTGTGTGTTTGGCAAAAAAAAAAAAAAGATAGGCTACAACCTTACACGCATGAAATCACATGAAACAATACACTTAATTAACACTTAACAATCATCCACAAGAGCGTTGTAGAGTTGTTGGATTGTGTGTTTGATAGTCTCCGTAGCGGTAGCTGAGCAGCTCATGTCTCTGCCCCGCCGATCTAAAAACAGCTTGTAGGTTACCGTCAATTACAGTAAAAGTAACGAACCCTATCCCTAAGACTAGGGATTAACGGGCAAATCTACCAAAATGTTGAAATATCCCTTTAAGCACATTGTTTTAATGTTATAATGTCTGTTGTAACCAAGGTTAAAAGTCTGTATTAAAAATTAGTTGATTGCATATTAAAACAGCTGAATTCATATTTAAAAAGTTAATTAATAAATACTAAGTTATGTTAATAATTAAAAACAGATACTTACCTATAAAAAGAAATTGAACAGTGATAAAATATTTTTTTATACGTTTATTTTGAAAGAGATTGGCTGGAGATGAGCTGTCAGCCAATCGGGAAGAAGCTCCCGCCCCTTGACCTGCTCAGAACAAGGTTCACTTCCTCCGGAGCCGTTGTCAGGAGAGCGAGCAGCCCCGCATCGAGCACGACACTTAGCTTGTGAAGAGGAGACACTAGTAAAAGTTGATAAAAGTGATTAAAAACTACGGGATAACTCCGGTGACGCCCTGGACCTGTGAGAGTGAAGCTAGAGGGACCCGACATCTCCACCAAGAAGAAAACGCATCGGTGAGAAATCGTTTTTTCCATGCTAAATGCTAACCGCCAGTGCTAATCAGTGCTAATACCAGAAACCTTACCCACTCGTGTGAATCACTAGCGTTAAAGCTAGCACTAGCTTCATTTTGAAGGTGCAATATGAGACGTTTTGAGAATTGGTTGCACACTGAACTGTAAAATCTGATGATTTAGCACAGTATCTGCGTTTTTAGCACGCCGAGTCACTATTTTATGCTAAGACATGGCAGAAGGTGCACACTGTACGTCTTCTTACTGGTATTAATGTTATATTTGCATGCTTATTACTATGTGAAGACGTTATTTTCATATTATTGATGTGGAGAAGTTATTTTAATAACTTAATCTCTGATATTTTGAGAATGTTGCTATGATATTATTGGGTGTGGTGTCATATTACAATGTTTATTCAGTTAGAAATATTCTCTGTGAATTGAGTGGATTTAACATGATTTACATATTGTATTTCATGATTGAGAGTTGAGAGAATTAAGAGAATGTTCTGACATTACTCATCATAGGTCAGGTTTTCCTGTTGGATCCTTTGAACCTTGGACCTACCCGGATGTTGGAGCCTGGATCGAGACGTTTGATGGCGAACCACAGCCTGGAGGACAACTAGAGATATGGTGCCCGCAAAGAATCAAGAACCTGGATCCTTTCATCACTTCATTACACACACACACACATACACATATCCAACACATTCAACCATGCGGTAGGATAGATCCTCTTCACTTCCTCAGTGGACTGAACATTTCATACTGGGAGTGACTGAAAAAAGAGGTGACTTGAACTTTCAAACATAGCTGCAATTTTTTTTTTTTTTATGTTCCTACTTACCTGGGTAAGAATTGTGTTACACTGTGTATGTACATGTGTTTTGCTTATCCTTCTTTAAAGGACAATTCCAGGCAAATTCAACTTGAGGGTGTATGTTCTTATCATTTTAAGTCTAAAAGAAGGAATGTGAAGATTTTCAGTTTAACGTCTCCTGTTTTGCGGTAGCTGCGTCTGTCCCCGCATCGCTACGGCAGCAATGAATGGGAGTGGATGCAAGTTCCGCTGGTTAGGCTGTTTACATCCCTCAAAGCCGCAATTTTTTTCCACAGACAGCGTCAGATGGTTACTCAAACATGCACTGAGAAGTTTCTTTACTTCAAGCAAGCCGACATGCTTGTAAAACTAGATCTAAATTCAAAGTCTCACGCGAGACCCTGTTGCCGTGCTCGGTGCATTCAGGGGTAGTCAGAAAGCTACCGTTTGTGTCATAAACACAGGAATATCGACTCTTGACTTGCTTCAAGTAAAAAAAACGTATCGGCGCATGTTTGAGTCGCCACCTGACGCTGTCTGTTGAAAAAAATGTACACTTGAAGCAAGTAAAGAGTCGATATTCCTGTGTTTATGACACAAAAGGTAGCTCCTACTGCACCTGAATGCACCGAGCACGGCAGCAGGGTCTCGCACAAGACTTTGAATTAGATCTAGTTTTACAAGCATGTCGGCTTGCTTGAAGTAAATAAACTTCTCGGTACATGTTTGAGTCGCCATCTGACGCTGTCTGTGGAAAAAAATCTGAAAAAAATGCGGCTTTGAGGGATGTAAACAGGCTAACCAGCGGAACTTGCATCCACTCCCATTCATTGCTGCCGTAGCGATGCGGGGACAGACCAAGCTACCACAAAACAGGAGCGATTAAACTGAAAATCTTCACATTCCTTCTTTTAGACCCAAAATGATAGGAACATACACCCCCAAGTTGAATTCACCTGGAATTGTCCTTAAAGGTTTATTTGTAATGTTTAGGTCTGCTGCCTGAAATAAACCTATTTCTATTTTCTATTTCCTATGTACGAAAGAAGCAATATTTGAAAATGTGTTATTAAAGTTTTCCTTTGAAAATGTTTAAAAGCCATATGTAAATGTTTCTACATTTAGAGATAGTACAAGTTTCTGTATTATTTGCAATGTATTATTATAATTTGGATGTGGTTTAAATACATTAAAGTATGTTTTTTTACCTGGAAGTAGTCCCACAAGTCTTTCAGCCTTTAGTATACTTGTAACACATTTGCATGAAGGTAGAAAGTAGTATACCAAAAGTATAATTAAGTATATTTTTAATACACTAACATCTAATTTTTAATGTACTTATAATACAAACAAAGTACACTTTAATTTAACTAATTAGGCATGTATTAGTACATGAAATGTCATGTACTTAAAGTGCACTAAATATACTTTAAGTTGTTCCACTTTAGTACACAAAAGTACACTAAATACACTTTAAGTTGAGCTTTTCTACAACTTAATTACAATTTAAATATACTTAACACAAAATTAGTTGTTCCAATTTAGCACTCTTCAAGTTAACTAATCTTAAACACACTTGAAATATAATGATAATTAGTGCGGCTTGAAGTACACAAAAGTATGCTAAATTTTAGTACACTTAGTACATTAATTTTTCACCAGGGAACCCTCGGCCAGAGAACCAATGTCAATTAGGAAAATAGTCCTAAAAAAGAAAAAGGGCTGGAAACTGGTCAGTGTTTGGAAAATCTTCCTGTTTTGACTATTTAATATTGAGGAAGAACAGTTTAAATTCTATAGTTTAGTGTTTTCATAGATCGTTTATGCGTGATGTTCATGTTTTATTTTACCAAACTGCTGCTCTCTAGGGCACTTTATCTATTTTAAAAAACAAAGACTAACACATTTTTTACTTTGAAAAATACTCAACAAATCCAGCAAGTCTCCACATAAATGACTATATCATTTGTTTTTCTTCTAAATATCTGTGAATGCTCCCAAAAACTGTTATGAAAGCCTCAATAAATTTGGGTAAAATATTCCCACATGGTTAAAAGAAGCCTCTAGTGGTGAAGTCATGCTCAGCCGTCCCTTCTGACCTCTCTGTAAATGGTTTTACTGCACTGTAACCATGTCACGGTGCTGACATGCTGCTGCCCCAGCTCATGGCAAGAGAGAGCGACCAATCACAGAAAGCTTTATCAATTACATCATAATGAAGCACCTCTGACGCAAACACACATGCAATCCACACATTCACACGAGCTAGTGAAGGGCAATGTTTTCATCCAGTCTGACGCTTCAAGGTGTCCTTGAGCTCAATCAAACCAGCACTGGACTGCTTCTCTTTGTTCCAATGGAGAAAATGAAGAAAAATAAAATCCCGGATTGCACAGTGTGTAAGACCGTACAATCACTTTTTCTTTTTCTAGACAGTGCTCATACAGGCTTGTTGCTGTCACACCACTTTGTGTAACAACAAATCAATACCATACAACAGATATGATCTCCGAGGATAAATTGAGTATCTCTGGTGACCACTTAGCTAAAGGGTGGAGTGAGTTGATTTTCAATCATAGAACTCTTGTATTTTCCAACTGTCAGTTTTATATTTCAGCCTTGCACTCTAAGAAATGTAGAAGAGATTCTTTTTTCTTTTTTTCTTTTTTACCACAATCACTTTTCTAAGATTTTTGTTTGCTCTTTCAAACCAGTACGCTTACAGGCAAGTGATATTTTACTTCCAGGATCATATATTTCAGATTCAATGTGGTACCACGGTACAAACCCATGATATTACTGATATTCCTATATTGTTCCTGTGGAGTTACAGTCTTTTAACAACATTGGCAATGCTGCGCTGACTGCTTCTCTTGTGTTAGATTGTGTTATTCTGGCAAAAAAGAAAACATTTTCCTTTCATGGTTTCCATAAATAAAAATGTAAATTAACATTTCATAATTTGATTAACAAGAGCTATGAATCGTTTTCATGACACAGTTGTCTCTTTCCGAGGCGTGTTTCCTTTTTCTTGCAATTTAAACAAAAGAGTTGACCTTTGAGGGACATGATTAATAATGCACACATTATCCTCTTGAATAGATCTATTCCTTAACCTTATATTCATAGTCAATGGGAGTCATACCCCAGGAAAGGATGTAGATCACAAGAAGCCATGAGGCCGACATTAATGTTCTCTATCAATAATTGGAGGAGTTGCAACTGACAGAAATGCAAAGCAGCTGGAAATCTGCTTCTTTTAAAGGAAAAACACAAAATTGGTTCTTCAGGTTCACTTTGAGTTTAAGCCAGCATGCAATTATACTAACATGACTACACAACTACGTATGAAAAAGGTCAACCTCCGTCCATTTCACTCCCACACTCCAACTGACCGTCCACACAGAGGCAAAACTCCTGGAAGCAGAGCTTGAGTTGTGTGTTGTGCAAGTATGGAGATTGCAAGGAAGAAGAGAGGAAAGACAAGACAACATAATGAGAAGAGAACAACTGAGTGTAATGAATTAATTTAGTTAGCCCAGTAATATTGTTACAAGTGAAGAAGGAGAAAGAGGTTGAAATTGTTTTCTGCATTCTTCCTTCATCATTTGGCATCATTGATTTTCCTGCATATATACCAGATGCTCTGCAGCTTCATTGCTTATGCAACCTGACTTTGCACAGGAGGGTAAAGAGCAGTTACTGTGCTGGACTATCAAAGCTGATGGACAGAGGCTATTTTCAATTTCGGTCTCTGAGGATCATAAAACAATTGCTGCTTATTGATTCTTGGTTGTACACTTACAGGGCGCTGTATGCAACTGCGAGCACAGAGTATGTAATGTATATGATATTAACATTGAGAAGAACTGGCATTTTTTGACATTTGACAGTTTCCTCAATAATATCCTGGCATATGCCGTAGAGCAGCACCTTAAATGGTTGATCTTCAGAGGGGGAGGCATTTAGCCCAGAGCGATGAGAAACAAATGCATTTCATGTGGAGTTAATGCTTTTGTCAGAAGCATCGAGACGGCTTTTCTGCTGCCTTTCTCTCCCTCTATCAGCACGACTGGGGCTTTAAAACTGGCATTTGAACAAGTACTTCAGTTTGTGTCCGTCTTACTGCACAGCAGACCACTCAGCAGCACAGCATGTAAACCATTAAGGCTTCAGACGCACACATCCACTGCTGAGCACACAAACACATACATACATGCACTATACTGTATAGAAGAGTTCATCCAGAACAAATTCCATCTCTAGTGAATCGGTCTCAAGCCTGCAATGTGAACTGCCAATATTATGAATTATTTTTCAGTCATTGCAGTTTTGAGGAGGCGGTTTACCTGGCGTTGGATTACCTGTAATGATAGAAATATTGCATAAGGCTGTTTATTTCAAGGACAAGTTTGAACTGACTGAAACACAACTAAAGGTAGAGATGAATACCAAAAAAAAGAAGTAAAATTCCTGCAAACACAGTATTTTTTCAGGTGGTACATATTGTTCGTGGGCCGCGCATAAACATTTTTGAAATTTCTGAGATAAACAAGCACAAATATGCATTCATCTCCTCCTACTCCCCAACTACTCAACATACATGCACTCTCTTGGGAATAAACAGGCTGTAAGCAAGATATGGTACTGCTCTGAAGAAATCAGTCAATGCAGGAATCCCCCTGAGTGAGCTGGTTATCCACTGCTGCGAGAGAAAGACAATCCCTACGCCAGCTCCTTTTACACGCTCCCCGCTCACTGAGGTCATTATAAGCCACAGAAAATATTTAAACACAACTATTTTCCACAAAACTTTTTGCCATCTGTTTCCCCACTTCAGTAGCTCATGTGTCCACTGCCTCAATCCCCCCCAAAAAAGCTCAACACCATTTGAAACATGGCATTTGCATAACATCCCCATTTGTGATTGGCAGTCTCTATGTTTTACATTTTCAATAGCGTATTCATATTCCAAGAAAACAAATCATTGCTTGAAATATTTCTAACTCTCTAAAGTATTTTAAAAGAATCCCTCCAGTCAGTGAAAAGTGTGTGCATTCAAACCCTATCGGATTTTAATTAGATTTGATATGGAGGCACCAGAGGAGAATAGGAACATTTTATTAACAGACCCCCCCAAAAAAAACAAAAAACAGCAAAATCTGTCTTGGGCTTTTTCAGTTTAATGAGAAGAGTATAACTGACTCCCAGCTTCAGACAAACTGAGTTTTATTTCTGTTCGCTGGATAAAGCTTGTCAGGGAATCTTAGAAGATGCACACAGAGGCAGAGCAGAGGGTGAGAACGATAAATGTTTGCATACAGAAAATCCAGACAGTGATGAACATCTCTAATGAGGCTTTCAAGCTTGTGCGTTGGAGAACAGCAGAGTCTCTGCTTTGTACTCTGAGCGAGACGCCGTACCCACACGTACCCACCTGTGTGCCGCAGTGGAAACGGGCTGAAAGTCTGCCCTCCAGTATGATTTTGCTCATAACAAGAAATAACATGATATCCACAAGAGCAGATAAGGAAGAGCACTCCTAAAATTGTAAATTGATCATGATAAGCAGTAATGAAACTCAGAGAGTTGTACATTCGGTATTGATTTTCTCTCCTGTAACACGGCGTGTGGAGTCGTCTCCAGTCATATTTAAGCCTCTCCTTGACAATCATTGATGGTTTTACCAGCGAATAAGATGTGTCTCTATCGTCAGTGTGTACTGCAGCGCAGCCACAGGGGACCCTCTGCTTTTTCCATGTTCTCACTGTAGCTCCATTAATCAATACTCCAATAAGCACATGCCTTGTCTTGCAATAGCCTCCATAGTGTAGCAGTCTACCTTTCAGTTTGGTAGTCTCTGTATCTTTTCCCCTCTCATTGTTTTTTTTTTTCTTATAATATTATTTGTGTGCTTTTTCTCACTATTACTTTGTCATGATGATTAAACTTTTTAGAAAAAAGAAGGGATGGTATTTACTAGTGGGATGTAATTCCTGCCTTCTGCTGGACAACTTTGTAAAACCGTGGACAAAGCCCACATAGAGAACTGCTCTTTTGATCATTTACTGTTTAAGCAGCGTGGGCCTTTATGCTGACCCAGGGGATGATCCACAATAAAATTGAAATGTTGTCCTCGTCTTCATAGTGCTGGTGGGTTAACAGAACAAACACCACAGGCTGTCCTTTAATGAATGATCCTCTGGCTCGTGCCTGTAGCATTCATGAATACACATCACACTGCTGTCGTCCAACTTCGTGTCTGTTTTCTACAACATGAAGTGGAATCGATGATCTAAAACAGGAATAAGTTTAGTAAAATAAGGCACCATTAGAAATTGTTATTTTCTTTGTAACTCTTACTATGATGAATAAATAATAAACTAATTGTTGAGAAAACAGCTGAAAGCCAAGAAAGAATTTGGATTGGTTACTTTGGGTAATGAAAATCTTTATTTAATGATGTTTATTCAGCTGGTTATGATTTCTTTGTAATAAATTATTTATTTTATATTTCTGTTCTTTTTCAGGGTGGCACAATGGACTGTTAGAGGCATCCTCCTCATAAACTAAGAAAATAAAATGTGTGTAAATATATTTGATCACCCTGGCAAGAGTTGTTCTAATTTATATTTCATGAATAAGATCTAAAACATTAGGAAATAGATCATTAACAATTATTCAAGCAATATGATTCAACTGAAAACACAGTCTTTTGGCACTGAAATATCCTAATTACTATTCTGATGAATTGCCATGAAATTTGGTGCTGTGCGATTACTCACTGCAATTACTGTAATCTCTTTGGTAACTTTTCATCGACTGCCACCATCAGGTCAGATTTTTAATTTGTCCAAGCTACTTCGGTTTATGACCAGATAATGACATACCCATCAGCCTCAGCCGTACTTAGCCTACTTATTTCTGATTAGCAAATTTTGGCACACTAACACACAGACCTAAGATGGCAAACTTGATCAAATTTCCACCTGCTTAACTTGTCAGTGTGTACACATGTCAACATTTAGCTATAGGAGCACTGCAGAGCTGCGGGTGGACAGCAGTCAAGCTAAGGCTGTGCTAAAATTGTACGCTCTGCTTTGGCCTTTTATCAATCCAGAGGCCTCAAAACTTCTGGTTTTTAATTGACCAGATTTTGCAAAAGTATTAAAGCAACATGTTATAGTTTCTCGGCCTTAAAAGTTGTAGAAAAACAGTTAATAGGATGAATGGTGCCGCCGCTGCAGCCTGAGTGGGGTCGCGCCGGCTGCACTCTGCAATGCAGGCGGGTAGGAACACAGCTTGAGCTTGAACAAAATACGACTCCCCTTCTAACTCTGACTAGGGGAGTGAGATTTTCGTGGTGAGTTGGAAACTTCTATAACACTTTTTTTCTTCGCCTGCTCTGACAGAACCCTCTTTGCTTTCTTCCAGCACCGGCTCTGTCAACAAATTCATGCACTGTGGGTATGCTTATACAGCATACGGTAAGGTATCAAACAGTTTCCTTTCTCAACCAGAAGCACTGAATAAATCTTACATTGTGTTGCTTTAAAACCTGAAGCTGAACTCTGAGCTGATGACGGAAGGTCTACTCGTTGTCTGGTGTTTCATCTGCAGTAAACACCATCACAGCAGACATTGAACCATAACTGCCTTAGGGATGCAGCCCTACAGACCATCCAGAGCTCTCTATACCAATCTGCAGCATACAAGTGGAGGGCAGTGAGTACAGCTATGAGGGCTATTTGAGAAAAAAAAAACAAGACTAAAACTTCAAGAAGTTATGCTGAAACTTTTTGGCAGCTTTTGTAATATGCAACAGTCTGGTTAAGTGGAGTAGCAGTGTCTGCTTTGACTCCTCATGACCTCCAACAGCATATGCACAATGAAAAGTGATGCTGTCTCAACAATGAGGAAATTGATTGACACAAAGCAATCAAAAAAACCCCAACATGGTTTCTTTTCCACATTTCCTTGTCTCCTTTCACCCTTTGATGTTGCAGAGTATTTTGTGCAAGTTTCTTCAAACCTCATTAAAATCTGCTGGTTTACAGAGCAGTTTGACTCCTGTGACTTTGTCCTCCATCTTCTCATGAGGACAGACATGCAGAGTGAGGGGAAAGGACAACAACAAAGAGATTTAATGTTTATTCTAATGCATGTGGAAAAGTAAAGTGAATTGTTGAGGAAGCCAATTACCTCACCGCATGATACTGGTTAACACTTTTTCCTGAGCAGCAGGTTAAACAATCAAGAACAAATGTTCAGTGGATTTTGAGAGAAAAACACTGCCCGTGCTGATAAATGTTATCTTATAACATTTCAAAACATTTTTCCAACCATATTAACAGTTAGATGGTTATTCCATTGTATTTGTCAGGCTCTTTAACCTGTGCTTTCTGTAATTATGTCTTTATTGGTTATTTTGTTTATTTGCACAAAATCATAGATCCTTTTGTCACTTATTTGTATTACATTGATTTGCATGTGCTTTCTTGTGAACTCAGTGGGCCGCACTGCCATGATCCCATACGGTGAAGTCAGTGAAGTCACCACATGACCTTTGTAGAAGTAGAGATCACACCGACAATTTTCCACATTCAATTTTTTGGAAGTGAACTTCAGAAAAAGATAATTGCCAGAAAAGTCAGATACTCTGACTTTCACACAGAATAATGGAGCTTGACTGTTTAATCAAAAGTTTTAAAGGTCTTCCTCCATTAGGACCACGACCTCAGGTAACTCTTCACTGTGACTGGAGAGCACATTGTTTTCTGTGTTGTTTGAATTTTTTTGGATCAATAGAAAACGCAATTTAATCTGAGTTGAGTTGGGGTTGAAAAGGGCATCAGTTCTTTATCCAATTTGTAGGCTGTAATAGCAATGGTCATGGATTAAACCCCCCACTGTTGCCATTGATTTAGTATCAAATGTCTCTATTACAAAATATAGTTCAAGCTGATCTGTCTTGTCCTGTTCCATTATCACATATACTTGACCATCTGTCTTTTTTTTTTTTTTTTTACAAGCCGAACCTTTTAATGGTTAATTGTATCCTGTTGGTTTCACACCTGAAATGCATGCTTGTCTTCACATTTGTTGAATTGGTCTTGTGGTAGTGTGATAATGTGACTTTTTTTTGAAGAGTAATTCAAGTAATAGAACAATTTGTGTGTACAACAAAAGTGAGATGAGATCGGATTTTCCCAAACTGATTAACAGAAGAAAGTTTATATAACTCCTGTCTTACTCGTTATATCTTATCACAACCGCTCAACTGACTCGTCTTGTCAGTTGCACCACAGCCGGTAGAGCCCCATATACATTCACTCACTCCAAAACAGGCCCTCGTTACTCGCAGGATCATAGCCTGGGGGTGGCAAAGATATAATGAGCATTTTGTTTTTAGTATATTTTTTGGGGCTTTTTGCCTTTAATTGATAGCACAGTGAAGAAAGAGAGGAAATGGGGAGGAAGAGAGAGGGGGGGATGACACGCAGCATAGGGTCGTCGGAGTCAGGATTTGATACAGGACCTGCTGCAGTGAGGACGCCCCACCGTAACACATCCTTAAGGTCTGTCACAGGCCTCTGAATAAATAAGCCCTGCCTCTTAGTTCAGCTAAGTGGTAGAAACATTCAAGTTAGGACAAACTAGTTATCCTTAAGAAGCTTGTGTAAAACACATCGCACAATTAGGATAGGAACATTGATTTCAAAACTGTTTCCTGTGATGGCCTTTTCCCCACATCCGATAACCCTAATTATCGTAGTTACAATTGAGCCCTGGACTCCTTTTCAGTGTGGCCCACAGTGACAGGTGTTGTGGCCGGTGGGCATATTCAAAAAGTCTCCAGTTGATGGTGTGTTGGAGATGTCCCCAGAGAAGAGGAATTTCTCGCCTTTATGTGAGAGCAGGTTGCAGCCTCTGGCTGATGTGTGCGCTTACACACTGAACAGCAGCCCCGAGTACCTGCAAGGCCTCCTTGGACTCTCTTGGTGGTATCTTGGGAAGGAACCTGCCTAGGGACTCAGTTGCTCTGCTGGGTGATGTTGATGCTCATGTGGTCAACAATAGGGAAACCCTGAGGGACGTGACTGGGAGGAACAGCCTGCCTGATCTGAACCTGAAGTTCCTGAACATCATTTTGAGAGAGTGGTGGTCATGGGTGTACGGTACCGGTGAGAACCTCAGCATGGTCCATGCATCTCCTTAACTCCCTAACCATCTATTCTTTTTTTGTTTCTTGTCTGTCTAGTGGTTTTAATGAATCTTCGCCTCAGTTATGCACCTAGAATCACATTGTTTTTATTGTCTTGAGTGACTTTGACTTTTTCTTTCTGTCTGAATGGTGCTACGACTAAAACACTTGCCTTGAGGGGGTGAACACAAGGCTACCCCTACGAATTCATCGAACGATTTGACCCTCTACTTGTCACGCTTTCTGGCTGAACTAGATGAATTGGAGAAATTGTCTTGCTATGAACTAAATCTAGTGAAAAGTAAATGCTACTTCACTGACTTAAGAGAGACGAAGGGCCTAGATCCTTTGATCTTTGGTGAATTTAATCAAACACATTTAATATATTCAGTAAATGCAGAATATATTTTTCTTATTTGAATATTAAAAAATGTGTAATCAATATAGACCTAGCTATATATATATATATATATATATATATATATATATATATATATATATATATATTATGGCACATGTACAGTAAAATAATACAAGCTGAATTATCTCTCTGAGCAGATCCGAGAATAAAACATGCACTCACTGTGAACAGCAGCGCCCCTCCTCTCCTCTCCTTTCTCTATGGGGACAAGACGAAACAATCAGAGAGCCATGTATGAATGCTTACCTAACTCTGAATTTATTCATGATGTTCCCCTGGAAATGCCTGGGAATAAATCACTTCTTTCCCAGAAACCTTTCTCCTTTCACCCCTGTTCCCCCTCATTTCTCTGGAGTTTTAACTCAGAGCGGGAGGAGCTTACAGAGAGACAGGAAGAGAGAAAACGAGAGGACTCATTGCCCTCGGAGGTGGAATTAGTTATCAAACTCAAAACACTGTATATCTGCCTGTAGTGGTGCATTAGTACGTATAGATGCTGGATAACTTTCCTTTGAGTTATGGACATAAATTAACCTAGATGTACAGAGTACAGTCATTCTGACAGAGGAGGTACTCTTCTTTAAAATAAAAAAGACCACATTGTAAAATATAAATATAGGCTACTATATTTATTTCACTGACATGATTACCTTTTGGGAAATACTCTGATTCCATTTCCTTGTCAAGAGTTAGATGAGAGGATCAATACCACTTTCATGTATGTACACTCAATATGAAGCTGTAGCCACTATTCACTTATAATTCTTAGCTAAGCTGTCACAACTCTATGGTGAGCTGCTGCCTCTCGCTACACATTTAACGTGAGATTGGTATTGATCTACTTATCTAACTGTTGGCAAAGAAAGAAGATATATTATACTATTCAAGGGTAAGTTTCAATGCTGTATTACTGTAACATGCATACTTTTCCTGTTAAAGATTGTGTTAATTTACCCATATGTAAATGTAAAACCCTGTCTTACAATAGTGACCATAGAGATATGGATACAAAATGTGGGAATACTCCATTAAAATAAAGTAAAAGTATCTCAGATTTGAACTTGGGCACCTTCTTACAGTCCAACACTGATCCCTGATCAGTGTGTCCCACTGCTGTTAAATGTTTTCATTAGGGCAAAGCCAAAGGGAATTCGGGAACCTTTTAAAGCTTTATATCGCTCCATCTGGGGACATGCAGGGTTCAAAGATTGTCTGGTTAACTTGGGCTAAGCCCCGTCTTCTTGACCCATTAGTGTCCTCCCGTATACACCTTCAATACCCAATTAGGAGGAATCAGAAATACACCATTAAGTCTGTGAGAAGCCATCTGTGTGACCACCTCTTTTGTCCTGGTCTGTGTTGGATCCAATTACCACAAAGAGACAGGGAGGTGGGTAGGTATTTAAACACAGATTCTGGGTGACAGACAGATTGAAATAGAGAGACAAGGCAGGATTTCAGGGAGGTAAGAGCACCAGATAATCAGATGCGTGTCAGTGTGTGCCTTGTTACCTGTACGAGACTTAAAATTCCCAGTGTCTTTCCTATTTCCTCTGTGTCTGAAATCCGCCCTCCTCTCTGTACCCAGTCCATTTGAAATGTCAGTCACTGTGTGAGTAGAATCTGAGTAGAACCAGTCTAATAACAAGAAATGTAGTTCTGTAAAACGTGGAAACACCCTTGGGAAAGTGAAGAATGTATATTTACATATTACAGTACAGTGGGAAAACACAATAATCTGTGCTGCCAGTCTTTTCTGAATGGATTTCCTCTGAGGCCGATACTCAACTCTAACAAGCACAGAACAGTATGCCAGCCTGAAGCTCCCTGCAGGCCAGTGGTGCCGGGGGTCACGGTTTGTACAGCCTAGGAAAAGAAAGAGAAAGAGAACAAAAAGAGAAAGCACGATAAAACATGTCAGCTGACTGTGTCATCGCATGATATATCTGAGATGGGACGATCATGGAAGCAAATTCAAAGTCTCCTGTATTTCGAGGTAATCTTCTTGTGCCTGCTTTCCCATATCCATACGTTTGTATTCATGTAAACCGTATGTGCTGTATGAAAATGGAAAACGTGACAGGTACAGAGATGAATGGTTTCCTCAGGGATGGGTTGTTTGGACTGTACAGATAGACATTTTATTTTTGCTATTTGCAACCATTTCTCAGGCATTCATCGCTCTGCGAGGTGGAACATGCTGACTAGTCTAGTACCAACTTCAGCTTGTGCACACTGAGAGGTAGAGAGAGACAGCCTTTGGGAATTCAGGGATAGGAGTTACTCTCATGTCAACAACTTAACTTGTATAAAACTTTCCCCGAGTAACCCAGCAGCAGCAGCATGAACAAAAATAATCCCGACACCTCTCTCTCTCCAAGTCAGAGGGAATTTTGGAGGCACGACACTAAATCACCACCTGTGCTTTTACTGTATCTTCAAAATGAACTTCAGGTCATTTTCCCCTCTCGCTTCATACACGGGAGCATATTGATGTTTATCTTTCCTTTTTCTTCGGTGTTGTGTCAAAGGCCCCTGAAGACATCAAATTCTCAGGTGAAAGAAGTGAGAGCAGCAGCAGCAGAAGAAGAAAAAGTGGGAGATAAATCTAAGGTGATAGTGTGTGTGTGTCTCTGTGTGTAGGTGTGCATGTGAAGAAGGGAGAGGAAAGGGGAGAGAGCAGGGCACTCACGGTATCAGAGGAGGCTTTAATCATCAGCTGTGAGGTCAGGAATGCTGGGAAGGCCTTGAATAGATCCATTGTTCGTCTCTGGTGGGCCTGGGCATAGACAAACAAAAAGATGACAAGAGGTGAAGGTAATCACACTGTCTTTTATGGCTTTATTTCACTCTCTGGAAAATCACTCACTGCACAGGCACAGGAACACGGATGACTGATGGTTTTGAATCTCACATCGCCGTTATTATTAGGATGTAAACTGCAGGCACTGTACGAGAATCGAAAACTCAACAGGAAGAAATTGTAATGAGGGGAATGAGATTCTGCTTGGGTTGTGCAGATACAAGGATTTTTATTTATTCTGATTTTGATTGAACTGCTGCAGGAAAAAATAAATCTGATTTAGGTTTTTACTGCACATCCCTGAAAAGTTTAACCTTAAAGCAATTCCCCCTGATATCTGTATGATTAGCTCAAGGAAACTATCACATTAAACCTAGTAGGCTACCTAGTACTTCAGAGTAGTTCCACGCTCTCAGCACTATTTGTGGAGAAAAAGATCAATTTAATTCTGTAATCCATTGTCAATTTAAAAGAGTAAAAAATCCCTCTTGGTGCATTACAGTGGTTCTTCTTTTCTGTCTGACAAAAAAGAGACAAGTGGAAACTAGTGAGAGAAGAGAAGGGAAAACTGATGTAGCGTTGGTTTGGTTTTGTTGAATTTATTTTCGCCCCTGGCCTTGAGTGGAGAGAAAGCAGTGGGATCAAAATAAGGGCTGTGTTATGTTGGACTGTTGCATTAAAAAAAAGAAAAAGAAAAAGGAAAATAGGTATTATCACCAGCCACTGAATAATAATAATAAAAAACATTGCCTATTTTCTGTTTGGTTGATGAAAAGGTGCATCAGAATTTAGTGAAAAATTCAATGATCGCTTTGCTTCAATAGCC